>NC_089591.1:70976109-71308774 GCF_019320115.1 Miscanthus floridulus
GATATTTATTTGCTTTCTCCATGTATTATATAGATTAACCTCTCTTGTGCAATAAATTGCTAATTATGCATATGCTTTGCTTTTTATCATAGTATGCATAAATTTAGGGGAGCTTAGTCTATATAATGTGATAGTAAATTTTGTGACCTATTCCATGCTAATCAAATTCCTTCTTTTGGTTCACAAAGTTTGACCTTCCCTTGTGTACTAATGTATTTCTTTTTGGGTGTTTGGTGCCAAAGGGGAGAATTTGAAGGACAAAGACAAGCCTTTAGTTATAAGTAGTAATAGTCCGAGAAAGGGAGGAAAGTGAATTATGGATTAGTCTAAGTAATGGGAGAATTTTTTAGAAGCTAGGCTTTAATCCATAATATCACATGGGGACATTTACAAGGGCAAGACAAGCTTTTAAGTAAAGTTTAATTGGTATATCAATTAGATCATATAACCTTACCCTTTGCATTACATCCTAGCAAGTAGGTAGTTTTAATCTCCAAATTCTTATCATTTGCTTGCTTTGGTCATGTTGTCATCAATCACCAAAAAGGGGAATTGTAAGGAAAATAGAGCATTGGCTCATTTACTTTGGATTTTGGTGTTTGATGACCAACACAAAAATTGGACTGAATAAATTTATAGTTCAATAGGGTGCAAGACGTGACTTGGACGAAGGCGACGTGGTGATCAATGATCAACACCTTAAGAAAGACCTTAAAGCACAAGAGAAGACCCAAGATATCAAGCAAAGTCCAAGCACGAAGATTGGAACCAAGCCGTATGCAAGATCGGAAGAAACACAGCTCACTGAGGTGACCGGACGCTGGACCGGACGCTGGGCAGAGGACTTGGCAACAGGCGACCAGACACTGACCGGACACTGGTGGCAACCGACCGAACACAGGACAGCAGCGTCTGATCGAGTACAGTAAGGTTCCAGAGCGGCAAATCTACGACCGACGCGTCGGTGGCAGGCGACCGGACGCTGGCCACGTCCGATCAGTATATTGCCGGCTCAATAGTCGGACGACTGGACGCGTCCGGTCAGGACGATTCAGCGTCCGGTCAGTAGCAATTTTTGGGAATTCGACCCAACGGCTAATTTTTCAGTGGCGCTTATAAA
Organism: Miscanthus floridulus; assembly: GCF_019320115.1. Classification (NCBI taxonomy): domain Eukaryota; kingdom Viridiplantae; phylum Streptophyta; class Magnoliopsida; order Poales; family Poaceae; genus Miscanthus; species Miscanthus floridulus. Next base: position 70,977,230 of record NC_089591.1, read on the forward strand.
TACAACCCCCAACCGACCATTTGAGTAAAGTGGAGCTGAGGAAACATACCAAGGGTTTATACACTATTTTAGTGATCTCCACTTGCATAGTGCTTAGTGATTCATCAGGTGATTGGCGTAGGTGCTTTGCGAAGTGCTTAGGTTGATTAGACCACCGCTTATGCACTTGCTCTAGGTTTAGGCCTAGTGTTTAGTGAGGTTTGCATACCTCTTACCACTCGGTGCTTGCGAGCACCATTGTTGTACATCGGAGGGGCTTAAAGTCTTGCGAGATCACAACCATGTTTGTGGTGTGGCCGCCGCCGTGTACCGAAGGGAACAAGGCCACGGCGTTTTGGCCGGAAGCTTGATAGTGAAGACGGCGGGGAGCATTCGGGAGAGGCTTGCCGGAAGGCACGTCGGAAACCCACTTGCGCGTGGGGAAGACCCAAGGCTATCTATAGAGTTACTCGACCGGGAGCTTGGCCCTTGCGAGGGATTCCTTGTAAGGGACTCCAACGAGGACTAGAAGGAAGCTTGTGCGCTTCTCGATACTGGTAAAAATACCAGAGTCGTCGATGGGAGTTTGCATATCTCTACCTTGCTCTTTAGCTTCCGCATTTACATTGATTACTTTACTACGTTTGGGTAGAGATAGCAACACACTAGTAAAACCATAGTTGCACATCTAGATAGTTTATCAGTTGCATAGGTTTTGCTAGGGTTAAAAAAAGAGGCCATAGTTTAAAGTTAATTTTTTAAGTTGCCTAATTCACCCCCCCTCTTAGGCGTCACGGTCCCTTCACGGACAACGGAGGAGCAGGGCGCGAGATCGCGAGGAGGAGCAACGGGGGAGGTGACAGGTAGTGACGAGAATGCACCCGAGGGCTTGGCCAAGCCTGGCTAGCGAAAAACAGATCTCAATCTGTTTTTCGGGAGCTAGGTGAAAGCTCTAGTTTGGTTTTGGTGAATTGATGAAACCCTAAGTACTAACCTAGTTTATCAAAGTGATTATGAGATAGGTAACACTACTCCAAGTGATGAAGCAAATAAAGATCATGACATAATGATGGTGATGGCATGGTGATGATCAAATGATTAGACTTGGAAAAGATGAAAGAAAAACAAAAGGCTCAAGACAAAGGTAAATTAATAGGAGCTTTTTGGTTTAGTGATCGAGACACTTAAAGAGTGTGGTCACACTTAGAATCGATAGCCATACTATTAAGAGGGGTGAAACTCGTAACGAAATGCGGTTATCAAAGTACCACTAGATGCTCTAACTATTGCATATGCATTTAGGATCTAGTAGAGTGCTAACACCCTTGAAAACATTTGTAAAAATATGCTAACACATGCATAAGGTGATACACTTAGTGGTTGACATATTTGTGAAGGTCCCTCGGTCCCTTGACCGGACGCTGAAGTGAAAAAGGGATCGAACGCGCAGGGGGTGCGTCCGATCACCTAATGACGAACGCTGACGCAAGCAACAGAGAGAGACTGTTGATCAGACGCTGGCCTGGGTTCGGTCATATGTCACCGGACGTGTCTAGTTGCGAAAAACAATCTCTAGAACCTTACTGAAAATGAGCGGACACTAGTGATGGTGCGTCCGATCACTTTGATCGGTGCGTCCAGTCGTGAATGAAACCATACTGGAATCGACCGGACTCTAGTATTGGAGCTTCCGATCACTTCAAGTAGCGTGTCCGATCACAACTTAAGTGCACTGATAACCGTCGAGATCGTACGATCAATATTTGAAGTCGGGGACACATGGCGAATATCTGAGGACCGGGCGCTAGGGTCCTGCGTCCGTTCAAACCTACCAGTGCGTCCGGTCGTCCCGATTTTTCAGGGAACAGAGAGCCAAGGCTATATTCGTGGGGCTCTCTATTTAAGCCCTATGACCGACTCAAGCTCACTCTCTTGGCCATTTGCATTGACATAGCAACCTTGTGAGCTTAGTCAAAGCCCTTCCACTCATCTTCATCGTTGATTCAACATCTTTGTGAGATTAGGAGAGAATCTAAGTGCATTGCTTGAGTGATTGCATCTAGAGGCACTTGGTGTTCGTGTTTCGTTGTGGGATTCACTTGTACTCTTGGTGGTTGCCGCCCCTAGACGGCTTGGGGCAGCAGGGATCGTCGAGCGGAGGTCGATGATTGTCTTCGGCTCTGATCGCGGTGATTGTGTGGGGTCTTGTGCCTTTCCTGGCGGAGCGCCGAAAGTAACTCGTGGAGTGCTCGTGTCATTGAGTTACCTCACTTGGGAAGATTCTTGTGGTGTCCAATTGTGTGGACGAGGTTCGTGCAATCTCTTAGTCGTCGAAACATCAGGTGTTGGTCGACACAACGGGGACTAGCGTACCAGTAAGCACGTGAATCTCAGAAGAAAAATTAGTTGTCTCTTGCCCATTGATATTTCTCGGTGATTGATTTAATTTTCATCTTGTGATTGGTTCACTCTACACGATGGTATAATCACCTTACTTACTCATTGTATATCCGCAAACTAGTTGTAGTAAGCTTTTTAGTGTAGTTAGAATTGAGGGCTTGCATTATAGCTTAAGTTCATCTAGTGGAGCTCTTTAGTGTAGCAAGTGTGAGAGCTCTTAGTGAGTAGTGACTTAGCAAATTGTGTGTTTAGCGATCATAGTAACTAAAATTGTTGGATAGTTGGCTTGCAACTCTTATATAGCTAGAGCAAGTGTATTTCACTATTTGCCATACTAATTAAATTGCTCTAGTTAGTTTATAGATTTTTTAAATAGGTTATTCATCATCTCTAACTATATTAGGACATTTCGTCAAGCTAGAATTTTTAAAGTGGCTTAGTTGGACCTGACTTAGAGCTATCTACAGGCAACTAAACAGCTCAATCCTAAACCTGATTGGAGGTTAGCCACCTACTAAAATGGTCAAAGTTGCTCCGCAAGCAGCCTCACTGCGCTTTTCAGTTTCCATGGCAACGTGCCACTGCCACCCATCGCATACGCACCGGAAGCACGGTCGCGGCGGCCTCCTCCACCCCACCCCATCGGCCCTCCTGCCGAATCTGCCATTCCGCGGATTTCCTCGCCCTCCACTTCCGAACCAAAACCCGGTCGTTCTCCCCGCGAATGAGACACGAATCGCGCGTGAAACACACCTGCCGCCCGGCCTGTTTGTCTGTTTGTGGCGCGACGTGACCGTCGCACGGTGACACGAATCGGCAGCTGGGATCGGCGGATCGCTCCCAATCGGGTCGAAAAAGGAACGGAACGGAATGGACTGGACTGTGCGGGCTCCCCGCCCGTGCGGGCGCCGTGCCATCGCGGAGCGCCCAACCCGGATGGAACGCTCCAAATCGAGGAGCAGAGAAACGGACGCCCCCTGAGTTGCCCGAGTCAGCACGGAATTTTGCGACCTCGCCCACCCCACTCAAACGAACTCCGCTTTTACCTCTTCCTCCCCCCGCTATCCGGCATGCCGAGCCGCGGACGCGGACGCTCGTCGTGGCGTGGCTGACGGAGTGACGGGTGGGGGCGCCCACCATGTGAGACGGCCGGGGTGGCGTAAAGGGGCTCCCGTTTCCTGTCGCGTGCGTGTCCGCACACCCCACCTCGCAACAACCCACATTAATGTGGGGGCCGCTGCAGCCTGCAACCGACACCCACCGCGGGCGGCTTCGGCCGTCCGTCGCACGCCAAGCGCATCTCGAGGCGTCCGGCCCCGACGCCGCCGCATGCGTCTGTTGCCGATCCCGTGCCGTGCCCCACCAAGAGCTGCCGCTGATAACTGGGGACTCACACGCAGACGCAGGCACGCAGGCGTGAAGCCACCAGCAATGGCGGTAGCCCACAATGTCGGACGGTGAGATTTGAACAGCCACAGGTCTGTGTCTTGCTCCGTAAGATTGTAACTGCAGCTGCAGCGGCTTTTCTGTTCCGCTTTTCCCTATCGGTCAATGCGAAATTGTCTCGCCACAAACAGAGGCATGAGCCACAACCAAACACAGCTCCGTCCCACTGACAGGCGGGTCCTTGGTCCACCAGGCGAGCATCTGGGAGATAACGATCAGCGAACCAACAACAAACACGCATCCTAAAGCAAAACCCCCACGGGCTCCGACCGCCGCCTACCCGCCGCTTCCCGATCCCTCACGCCGACAGATGGGTCCGGGCCCATCTGTCGGCCGCACGGCTCCACATAGTCGTTAGGTTTCCGCCTTGACACCGCATCGCCCGCCTAGTTTCACGAATCTTCGGATGCCCAGATCCGGCTCTCCTCTTCACACCTCCGCCTGGCTTCGGCTCCCCTCCTCTTTCCTCGCTCCCCACTGTCTACTACTGCCGCTCGCCGAGCCTTCTCTCTCTGTCTCTTTTCTCTCGTCTGCATTCCAGCAACACCAGCACCAGAGACCAAAAAAAAAAAAAAAAACACATTGGAACGAAAATATACGGCAAAACCCTAGATCTCTCCCCCTCGGCATTGCTGACTGGGCTGCGCCTTTCTATGAGCGCGGGCCCCCAGTGGTGAGGGACGCACGGCGATGGCCTCCGCCGCTGCCGCCGCCGTCATCACCTCCCCGGCCCCCGGCGCAGCCGCGGCCGAGCCCGCCGCCTGGCTCATGGACGAGCGCGACGGCTTCATCAGCTGGCTGCGCGGCGAGTTCGCCGCCGCCAACGCCATCGTCGACCTCCTCATCCTCCACCTCCGCTCCATCGGCGAACCGGGCGAGTACGACCAGGTGTTCTCTGTCGTCCAGCAGCGCCGCCACCACTGGACGCACGTGATCCACATGCAGCAGTTCTTCCCCGTCAACGACATCGCCTTCGCGCTCCAACACGCCGGCTGGCGCCGCCGCGCGCACCCGGCCCAGGCGCTCGGGGCTGGCGCGTCGCCGGCCGAGCCGCCGCCGCCGCCCCCTCGCCGCCCAGCGTTCTCGCAGTCCCATCACTCCCACCAGCACCATCGCCACGGCGGCCACTACCGCCCCGATCCAGCGCGCGGCGGCAGCGCCTTTGCGGCGACTGGATCCGAGAAAGATGGTAAGACGAGATCTTTTCGTGTGATACCGTGCTCTAATTTTATCTTTGTGTGATAGTATGCTCTAATTTCTCTTTGTGTGATAGTATGCTCTTATTTTCTCTTTGTGTGATAGTATGCTCTTATTTTCTTTGTTTGGCGTTAGTATAGTGTCTGTTTCGTTGCTACACGGACTTCCTTTTTTACCCCTCCGTTCTGATGGGTCACAAAACGGTACGATCCATGAAATGCATTTTCAGTGTGCATTTGATTTTCTTGTTTGCTGATCGGTCTTCAAGGTATTGAACCAATGACGCTTGTTGCCAAAATGCTGATATCCATCTGTACATGTTAATGTGGTAGTCTAAAGTTGATGAAGCGTTGCTGCTTCTGGCTTGTGTATGTGTTAATAAATGTCGAGGTCTTAAAAAGGCAAGCTTTTAACGTGCTGAAATGTGTGATTCTGTACCAATTGCCAATTGGGGAGGCCCTAAAGATACTGATAATGTTATCCAGAACTACCTTTCCTGTGTAAGTTATGTATTAGGCTAGACACGTGCAAAACTACGCAGAGCTTCTCCATGTGGAGACCGTTCTTTCTGATCAGGTCTGCATTGTCCACAATGAAGTGAGGTTAAAGATTTCTTCTGCTGTCTTAGAGCTGTGATTTATAGAAGGATGATATATTCGAATCTTACTCTCAAGCATCTGCATGGGAAATTGGAGTTGAATTATCCATGCTAGTGCAGTTACGATTTCGTTTACCTCATTCAATGCGCTATGTTCCCTGTTTGCATGTAACATTGACAAAGGTGGCAAATTCATGAGTGGTTTAAAAATACTCATGTGCTCTTGACTTCTCTTAGGACGTGACTTCATAATAACAAGGAAGGGAGGGGGCTGAAAGAAACGGGGAACATCATTGATACTAAAAGTTTGCCGTTGGATTCTCCTATAATTGATGGTACACAAGCGCATACTCATGCATGCTTGTGTGGCTCTTTTTAGATATTCATTTATTTAGTAACCGTATGTTGCGTCATATAGTCTTTACTGATTACGCACGGAAAAGACAAAATCTCATATACCCCTTCTATCTCTAAAAATGTGCCCTTTTTTACTTTCCGCGGATGCTAATGCACTGTATTAGTTAAATCAAACGTTGCGGTATATTGGTACATGGTGCCCTGTCAACTCAAAACGTCCAGTGTATGGTACTATGGTTAAATACATTTGCTAATTGCAGAATGATGTTTTCCAATTTGTAATAACAGGGTGCCTTTAGGAAGAGATAGACAACTAAAATTGTGGCGTACAGTGTTCTCTGACCTGTTTGTAGCAACCACAAGTCATTGGTTAATGCCACAAAACAGCTGAAACTGTTAATATTGCCTACAAAGTAACTAGTTGTTGTGTAGTTCTTGTGAGCTCATCTTTTTTAATTGCTGCGACTCAAATGATCAGTGGATGCATCTTGATCGTTCTCATTTGTATGGAAATCGTTGGATGGATCAATTCTGTTATAACCTCAAGTTTTGGGTGAGAGTAATGTATGAAAAGTGGGACCTGAGAGTAATGTATGACAATGGCTGGAATAAGCTAGCAACAAGACTAGTCAAACAAGATTGTGCTACTCTTCTCTTGTTCATGTCTTAATCACTGTTACCTTATGGAGTTTGAAAAATTGTGATAGAAAATAAAGAATCCTACATATTACATCTCTAAACTATGCCCTTGTATTATTTATATTGTACAAGGTGAAAAAAATCAAAGCTGCAAGCTGTTTCTGAAGGAAGTAGCAAACTGGTTGCAACCCCTATAGAGCATTCAGCCAATGAGATCATTGATGGCAGCATGGTATGTTAGCGTAAAAAAGTAGAATTTCAATTGGGTTATACTTATACAGTTTTCCCTTCATGTCATCTTGACATGTCAAAGATTGTTTAATTTCATTTTCTTATGGCTAACCCTGGTGTGTGATAAAGTATATATATTTTTTGGTCCTTTAGGTTAATACTGTTGAAGGACTCAAGGTTTATGAAGGGTTAGTAAATGTCACCGAGGCAAATAAGATCCTTTCTTTAGTTAATGAAACAAAAGCCTCTTACCGACGAGGGGGGCTTGAAGGTAACCTTTAAATGTTTGTTCTCCTTTCCTCCATCAGAACTTACTTGTTTTTTGTGCTTATGACCTTATGCGTTCAGCTCTCTTTTGGAAGTTTGTTTGTCTGCTGTTTCACTTATGCTATATCTAATTTCAATCTGCATGTAGAATGCATACCTCAATAGAACTGTGCTGGTAACCTAGAAAAACACTGTGTTTCCGTGGGATAATATTGTCTCTAGTTTGGTTTTCTACTTCCGTGTTAATGGAAAATGTCCTAGTCCTTGTGCACCAGGAGATTAATTGTTTTGGATTTTGTCAAGTTAATACTATTTTACTTGATGATACAGCTGGGCAGACGGTTATTATTGCTAAAAGACCAATGAAGGGTCATGGAAGGGAAATTGTTCAGCTGGGCGTTCCTATCATTGAAGGCCCTCCTGATGACGAAAATCAAAGAGGTATATCAAGCTTGTACTGCAGTACCTAATGTCTCGCATTTTATGACAATTTTTGTATCTTTATTATGTGAGTCTAGAGACAAGGGTGGAGGCGATTCCTGGGCTGCTGCATGATTGTTTGATCGCTTGTCTCGGCAGGAAATTATACCCTTCAAACCAGATTATTGTGTTATTGACATCTTCAGTGAGGTAATTTGCTTCCATTATTCTTTTGGCTTAGGGCAAGGTCAATGTATGTTCACAAGTAGTAGGGTGGGTCCTTTGACAGTAGGCAAGAGTGGTTAAATTGGTGCGATGTACATCGACAGAAATAGGTAGTATCTTCTAACTGAAAATTGAGAGATTGGTGAGAGCAAGAATGGCTGGGGTGGAGTAAGGGGAGGATGCAGGGAAGGGAGAGATTTTAATATTTGTTTAGTTCTTGTTGCCTGGTGGTAGTGCTATTGTCGAGGGACACAACTGCCGATTTTATTACCTGCCGCAACAATGTTGAGCCAAGAAACAAGGCTCCTTGCTTACCGCTTTTATTGCTCATTGTGGACACCTTGAAATGGACCATATGTATGATTAAATGATTTTTTTTCTTTCAGGGAGACTATTCTCATCCTCACCAATCCCCTCCTTGGTATGGTAGACCTCTTTGTACCCTATGCTTAACAGATTGTGATATGGTGTTTGGCCGATCCATATCAGTAGGAGAACGAGGTGATCATAGAGGCCCTCTGAAGCTCTCGCTCGCAACTGGGTAAAACATCCCTAGTGTCTTCTCCCTGTTACATTTGGCTCTTAAAGGTTCAAACCATAGACACAGCTTGATAGTTCACACTCCACTCTTTGAATAATACATTGTGGGCTTAGTTTCTTGTTAAGGAAACAGCCATTTAGTTTCTTCATCTTTGTTTGTAAGGTTTAGATAGCACGTCATGAGACTGCATATTTGTTGAACATTATTGTCTGTCTCAATGCAGGTCACTTCTACTCATGCAAGGGAAAAGTGTTGAATGTGCAAAGCGAGCGATTCCTGCTACACGCAAGCAGAGAGTCATACTTAATTTTGGAAAGTCTGTAGCAAGAAAGCACATCCCAGCTGAAAGCGTCCCGCTTTTACTCCTCCATTAACACCTCCTCCTATGCCCTGGGGTCAATCATCAAGGCCAGCTAACATCTCCCGCCATCCCCAAAGTCCTAAACACTTTGGATATGCTCTGCCAGTGGTGTTACTTCCAGCACCAGCAGTTGGACCTCACCATGTTCCACCACCTGATGGGATGCAGCCACTGTTTGTAGCCCCTGCTCCTGTTTCTGCTGCAGCCATGCCTTTCACGCCAGCTGTTCCCTTGCCAAACACAACAGCAACTTGGATACAAGAAGTTACTCCAAGGCCTGCACCGCCACGGTTCCCTGGTCCTGGTACAGGGGTCTTCCTTCCTCCGGGATCAGGTCACCCTCTGCCCCATCAGATGATGCCCTGCTTCCCATGGCCATGGCGGAGCCCAACTCCCCACAAGGTTCATCTGCTTACCTGCATAATAAGATCACTGGCAAGGAGATGTCTAATGGCAATCTTTCTCCTAAGAACTCGCCAACAGAGAGATCTTACACAGCTGAGAAACCAGAATGCAATGGGAGCTCAAATGGTGGTGGCAGCTCTGCGGATGAGAAGTCAGCTGTAGGTGTGGAGCAGCAGAATGGTAGTCTGAAGAATGTTGGGAGCAGCAAGGTCCAGCCACATGGACATGCAACTAAATAGAGGGGGAGATCTAGTACATAGACAACAGAAACTGGAGAGATGAGAAGTTAAATTTTTTGGGCCGTGAATATGCGGTAGTGCACAGAGCTTAGCAGGTCTTCGCTGTCAACTCTCTTATCCTTGGACAAGAAACCTCGGTGTCAAGTTCTTGAGACTGAAAACGTTGTCCTAAATTTTGTAGCTGCTCTGTTGCAAATCTCGACTTATGACATTGCCTTAAGTTTATCATCTGCTACCATAACAGAGTTGTGGGCAGTAAAAACCATTTCTGATGTATCTTGTTGCACAAATCTTATCAACCTAGTACATCCGAAATGGAAAAATGTGGGCGAAATTTCTTACATGTAACTCTGTTGTGATCGACTGATGATTGATGCATCTGTAGCAGACTACCGATGGAAGATTGTTCCTTGCTGATGGATGGTTCTGCTACAGATGTTCCCTGTGGATGGCGATTATAACGCTGCAAGCTACGCTTAATTTGGAATGAGAACGAAAGATGGCTTTGTCGCTCTTGATGAGACCTTACCCTTATCGACGCTTAATCTAGAATGAGAACGAAAGATGGTTATCGTTGTAAGCTGGATTGTTTTTGAACTGATCACTCTTTTGGGACCTAAACGATTGATTTTGCAAGTATTCTTGTTCAGGACGTGGGCAAAGCATATGGATTTATATATATTTTTTGAAAGTAAAGGCAAGAGCTTTGCCGTTTAATTAAGAAGGAAATAGAGTTTTTATGTATAGGCACCCAACGCCGGTCATAAAGCCAACACACATAAGCCATCGCTTATGCGCTTCTTGATTTAGGGCCTTTTTTTTTTGTATGGATTCTAATAGATTCAGTTCCATCTGACACATGTACTGTTTACTTGAGCTAATTTTCTCTCTCTTCCCTCTCCCTCTCACAAAGCCATTTGGAGCAGCTGAAGCAAAAATTTTTGGCTTCACCTGCTCTAAATGGCTCAGTGAGAGGGAGGGGAAAGAGAGAAAACTGAAACTGGCTCCAGTGAACAGTACATATGTCAGGTGGAGCTGAATCCCTTAGAATCCATACCAAACAAGCTCTTAGCCCGTACTACACATGGGCCTACGCCTCTTAACAATATCTTCGTTGGTCAGATAGGCGACCTGTTTCGACGTTTGATGCTCATTTTCGAAAATTCTCCTATTCCTTTCCTTCCACGGGTTTCACACAACGTAAATGAGCACTCCATTAAATGTTCGGCGTTCTTGCTTTGACACCTTGCTCGCCACATCCTCCCACCGAGTGGCCATCAAAGTTTTTCCAAGATAACACATGGCTCCTGACGGCTTAGAGCATTAGAAATATGAGGCCGCGCCGTCTAGGCGGCCTCCCAAGGTGTCCACGTAACGTCCATTTGAGTGGAACGTTCGATAGGAAATTGACGGTCATCCAGCTCACAGTTTGGTGGGTAAGTAAAAGAGTTGGGATAAAAATTGCATGTCCTTACATGCATAGGAAAGTTACTGCCACAGGAGAAATTTACAATGCATGCGTTATTCCAAGCATGGACTGTGCCAAAGCAGGACAGACCCCTCCATCATCCATCTCCTTGCTCAGATTGACGGTCATCCAGCTCACAGGTTGGTGCATTGAATAAAGTGGGTAAGTAGAAGAGTTAAGATAAAAATTGTATGTCCTTACATGCATAGGAAAGTTACTACCACAAGAGAAATTTACAATGCATGCGTTATTCCAAGCATGGACTGTGCCAGAGCAGGACAGACCCCTCTCCATCATCCATCTCCTTGCTCAGCGCGCGGTGATCTGCTTTTGCTTCCTGCACAGGTTAGAAGCCAGAGTAAATTAGAGAGAGAGGACTGCTAAAACTGTTCATGAGCTTAATTTACATCGTTTATTTTTTAATAGCAAAAGGCATGGTAGTTTATAGCGGTTAAATTTCAGTAACAAAAGGCACGGTACATATTTGCCACAGTCGTCCATTTGAGTGAGGCCTTTAGTAAAAAATTTCATTGTCCACCTGAATTACCCTCATGTACCAATGAGTAAATGAACAGAAAATAGGTAAACGAACAGAGAGGCAAACTTGGATAGATTTTGCAGGAGCCATATATTGTGTCCTCCCATGCATGCGTGTGTGCAGTGAATGAGGTCGGTGGTCCTGTTGCTCTTCCATGCATGCATATCAGGTGGGGCATGCAGTGAAGTGGGGGAGTGTATTATACTCTTTGGTGCATTGAATGAAGTAGGTAGGGGGTCCAATGAAATGCTGCAAGGTAAAAATTGCCCCATCTTCTATGCATGATGTTACCATGAAGAGTTACATCACCGTTTTACATGGAGGAACTTGCTGCCCTCCAGTTTTACATGCAAGGGCGCAGCTCCACATGAGGCCAAAGCAGGAGTCTCTTAACCTGACAAAAAAAGTACTGCTACACACAAATTTAATCGCATGTTAGAACATTATAGTTAGCTGTAGATGATCTTATCGCCCAGATTTGCCATGAGCATGTGTGCAATAGGTACCTAATAGTGCATGTTTTACAAATTTTATTTTGGTAGGCTAACATCTCTTTTACACCATGCATGTCAGCGGTCCTTATCAGTGCATTGCCAACACCTCCCAACGAACCTGCATGGCCACCACTCCCAAACGTGGGACAATGTGTTGCTTTGGTTGGGCCCCACTAGCATCGATGGGCTACTCCTGCCTTGTGGTGGCAGATATGCCCGTGCCTCCTCTCCCGCTCTTGCCTATATAAGGATGTGTCATGCTAGCCATTCCTTCACCACCCTCCTCCCATTGTTTGCAAGTGGCCTTGTCATATCTCATATAGTTCATCCCTGTAGTACCTCGCGGTGTTGCTTCTCCCATTTATTACGTTAAAACCACCAGCACAAGTGCACTGCAGTGCCATTTGTCAGGCAGTACTAATGGAGTGACAATGACATATTGCATACGAAGCCCTGCATAGTAGGTTTGTGCTCCGAACCGGACCTAATGAAAGATATTGTAGAATAGGTGCTTCCTTATGGATGGCCTCGAGAGGCTCGAGGAAGGTTTGCATTTGGGCTAAAATAGGTGCTTCCTTATGGATGCCTTGAGAGGCTCGAGGAAGGTTTGCATTTGGGCTAACTTGGTTAACATGTGCATATGATCCTAGCAGCGATTTCGTGCACTTACATCTGTGATTCTAACTTGTTCGGGAGAAAGGGTTACATTTGACCTAACTTGCTTAACATGTGCATATGAACCTAACAGTCTACATTTGAGCTAACTTGATTGCGAGGAAGGCCTACGTTTGGGCTAACTTGGTTAACGTGTGGGTATGAACCTAACAGTTCACGTTTACTCTAACTTAGTTAGGAGGAAGGCCTACCTTTGCGCTAACTTGTTTAACATGTGCCCATAAACCTAACAGTTTACCTTTGAACTAACTTGATTAGGAGTAAGGTTTGCATGTGATATGACATAGCAGTTCATATGTGAGCTAACTTATTTAGGAGCAACAATTTCATTTGAGCTACCTTGGTTGGCATGCCAATACGAACCTATCAGACACACCTTTGTGCGCTCACACTGTTTCCCTTCCTGTTTCTTCCTTTTCCTTTCGTTCACATCTCTCCTTCCGTCTACTAACTTTTCCTTTGTCCTCTTGGTCATCATTTCTCTACATGATTTTTTTAGCTTCCAAACGTGTACAGGACCGCATTGATGGCACATGGAAGGTGCTTCCTCTAGCCGTCCAAGGAAGAGGGTGCGGGGGAACGGTGCAGCTTCACTCCAAGGTGTCACTATATACTCCTCTTTTTATCGTTTGGTATACCTGTGTGATGCCCATGGACGCGTATTTTTACCTATTATAAGGATGGTGTTTTGTCTTCTTTTTAGCGTTTACCATTCCCTCTTCGATTATGTTGTTCCCATATCTAATTAGGCACTCATCCCGTGTCTTCCCTTTATTGCTTTTGGCCTGTAGCTGTAGCTATAGGTGAGGGTACAGTACGTGAGAGGCAACAACGTCGGAAATCCAAAAGGCAGCTAAAGAAACAAGGTTGGTTGTGTACCTTCTCGTTTGTATGGGGGGGTGCGCGCGCGTGTTGCTTTCCCTTTGTTAACATGCAGATTTTGATTTCAATCGCAGGAAATTGTGGTGAGGCTCACGAAAAAACAGGTGATACTATGTCCTGCCTAATGACGCTCGCTTCCATCAGAAAATGGATTCGTGAGCCCGTCTAAAGACGTGCCTTTTGTAGATTGCCTTTCCACCGAAACTTCATATTACGGGCCTCCAGCACACCAGTGTCAACATTGTGGTGCACAGTTTTGGTACCAAGAACGTGTTAAAAGGTCATATCCAGGTGACGCAGGCGCTAATCGATTCCACCTTTGCTGTAAGGGAGGGAAGGTCAGTTTGCCGTTTCAAAAAGACCCTCCTCCCTTCCTAGATGGCCTGCTGAATCCAAATGGTGGTGCTCTTTCCAAATATTTTATTAAATCTATTCGTTCCTATAATTCTATGTTTGCATTCACATCCCTTGGTGCTAAGATTGACACAGCTGTGAACAAGGGGCCTGGTCCATACGTTTTTAAGATCAATGGACAGGTGCACCACAGAATCGGATCTTTGCTGCCGGATGAGGGTGCAGCCCCAGTTTATGCACAGCTCTATATTTTTGACACTGAAAACGAAGTTCAAAATCGAATATCGATTTTTGATAAGCATAAGGAATCTGACGATGGTAATCAGGTTGACAAACAGATAGTTGAGGGATTAGTACGAACATTTGATGAATCAAATGAGCTGGTTAAATCATTTAGGGCAGCTAGGGACCTACTGGTGCAGAGTCGTTGCCAACCTTTACGCCTTAGGCTTCTACACGATAGGTCCAAGAACATGCCCCAGTATAGTGCACCGGCAGGGTCCGAGATAGCTGGTTTGATAGTCGGGGACTTCTCTGAGGAAAAGAAGAGTCCAGATATAATCATTCAGGAGAGGGGTGGTGGCCTTAAACGGATTAGTAACCTACATGCCAACTATATGTCCTTACAATACCCGATTTTGTTCCCTTATGGAGACCAAGGTTTCAAAATAGGAATTAAGTACAATAGGTCAGCAACCTTGAAGGTTGGAGTTAGAGGTGACGTCACAATGCTTGAGTACTATGCTTACAGGTTACAACAACGCAGATGCGAGGCAACCACATTGATACGTGGTGACCGATTATTCCAGCAATATATTGTTGATGCTTTCGCATCCGTAGAGGAGAATAGGCTTAGATTTATAGTTGCAAATAATAAAAACCTAAGATCCGAGGTGTACAAGGGGCTCCAGGATGCGCTTCGCAAGGGTGATGTTGATGGTAATGCCATTGGTAAGAAGGTTATTTTGCCTGCTAGCTTTACAGGGAGCAAACGGTATATGGTTCAGAATTATCAAGATGCAATGGCTATTTGCCGATCATATGGACCCCCAGATATGTTTATTACTTTCACGTGTAATCCAAAGTGGCAAGAAATAGCTGATGCCCTTACATTTGTTCCAGGGCAAAGACCTGATGCTAGACCTGATATAGTTAGTCGAGTTTTTAAGCTAAAGGTGGACGAGCTTGTTTCTGGGTTGAAGAAAGGGACTTATTTTGGGAAGGCCCGTGCAGGTATGGAAGCAATTCTCACCCCCTTGCATTTGTTGCTTATTTGGGCACAACAAATTCACCAGAGTTAGCCGTTGGGTACCTTGTTCATCTATGTTTCGCCCCATGTATTATAATAATGTGCAATTGAATGGCTTATTTGGCTACCTGCCAACTTTCTAATACAGGTAGTGTTTTTTTTTGTTTCAGTACTCTATACCATTGAGTTTCAAAAGCGTGGACTGCCCCACGTTCATATTCTGGTTTGGCTTGAAGGTAACACTAAAGACCCTCGCCCTTCTTTTATTGACTCAATAATATGTGCTGAGATACCAGATAAATCATCTGACCCACTAGGCTATAGTCTTGTCGATGAATTCATGATGCATGGCCCTTGTGGTTAGCTGAACCAGAATTGCCCGTGCATGCAAAATAACAAGTGCTCAAAGTTCTTTCCAAAGGGCAATGAGGTAAACACGATTGTTGGTGAGGATGGCTTTGTGCAGTACATGCGACGTCCTGACACTGGGCACTTTGTTGAGCGATATGGTGTTAAGCTTGATAACAAATGGGTTGTCCCGTACAACATGACATTGTTAAAAAGATTTAGAGCACACATAAATATTGAGTGGTGCAATAAAACACATCTTATCAAGTATCTATTTAAATATATTACAAAAGGCCCGGACCGTGCTAGGGCCGTCATTGAAACGTGTGCATCGGACGGTGCTGGGACCAGTTCACAGGTTGAGGTCGGTAGTAGCAGCCTTGGTGCCCAGCCAGTAGATTCCCAGAGGCAGGCTGAGGATGTCGATGAGGTCCGTGAGTACATTGATTGTCGGTATCTATCTTCCCACGAAGCTACCTGGCGCCTGTTTGAATTTGATATTCACTATAGAACCCCTGCAGTGGAGAGGCTGGCTGTGCATCTCCCTTTCATGAATAACGTTGTGTACCCAGCTAGCCAATCCTTGTCTGATATTGTAGATAACCATCGTTACATGCAGACAACACTGACCGAATGGTTTTCTGCTAATAGGAAGTTCCCAAGCGCTCGAGAACTAACTTATATAGAATTCCCAACAAAGTGGGTTTGGAATAAGAAGTACAAGGAATGGCGCCCGCGCAAGGGGCCCACAAAAATTGGTAGGGCTATCTATATTAATCCGAGCTGTGGTGAGCTTTATTACCTCCGTATGCTCCTCAACGTTGCCAAGGGTGCTACTTCGTATGAAGACCTTCGAACTATTGGTGGTGTTGTATGTCCAACGTTTAAGGATGCGTGCCAGGCTATGGGTCTTCTTGGCGATGATAGTGAGTGGCATGAGGCCCTTAGGGAAGCAGCTATGTGGGGATCATCTGCTCAGATGCGGTAGCTACTTGTTACTATTGTGCTTTTTTGCTCTGTTTGTGACGCATCCTCCCTCTTCCATGACTTCTACCAATTTTTTACTGACGATATACTTTATAACATCAGAAAGATGGTGCAGAGGCCTTCCTATAAAGTTCCAGAGGACCATCTTAAAAATTATGTTTTGCTTGAACTCGATAGCTTGTTTGTGAAAAATGGTGGTTTAATGAAGGACTATGGTTTGCCGGAGCCTGACCGAAGCATACGTAACAAAATTAAGAATAGGTTGCTAGCTGATGAACTGGCCTATGATTGCGAGGACCTCATGCGTGCCCATGCCACCCTCGTTAGCCAGTTGACTGTTGAACAGAAAAATGTCTATGAGGTTGTCACACGGTCCGTCTATGATAAATTAGGACAATGTTTTTTTGTGTATGGATGTGGTGGCACTGGCAAGACATTCCTTTGGAATGCAATTATTTCACGCCTGCGATCCGAGAACCTTATCGTCCTTGCTGTGGCCTCATCTGGAGTTGCTTCCCTATTACTACCTGGCGGTCGTACTGCACATTCTCGGTTTAAAATTCCTATAGTCATTGATGAGTCTTCCATGTGTAGTATTAGCAGGGGAACTTTTCTTGCCGATTTAATAGTTCATAGTTCATTAATCATTTGGGATGAGGCACCTATGACCCACCGACATTGCTTTGAATCTTTAGACCGTAGTATGCGTGACATTCTTGGGGAGGCAGACCCTTCATGTTTTAATAGGTTGTTTGGTGGGAAGACCGTGGTGCTTGGTGGAGATTTCCGCCAAGTACTCCCTGTGGTCGAGGGTGGCAGCAGATTAGACACCATTGATGCATCTATAACTAATTCTTATCTGTGGAATCATATTAAGATTTTGAGGCTAACAATCAATATGCGCTTACTTGGGATGACCCGCAATGGCTTGCCCACTGATCAGGTGAAAGCATTTAATGATTGGGTGTTGAGTATTGGGGATGGCACTGCTACGGGTAGTACTCATACTGATGATGGAGACTCTGAGTTGGTTGAGATACCTCATGACATCTTAGTTCCAAAACTTGGCTCCCCTATTGATAATATCATAAGATCTACCTATCCCAACTTAGAAACATCCTTCTCAGACCCAGACTACCTAAGGGAACGGGCTATCATTGCTCCAAAAAATGACACCATTGATGAGATTAATACCCGCGTGCTTTCTTTGATTCCAGGACATGAAAAAGTATACCTCAGTTCTGATTCATTGGTTGAAACCTCGAAGGACAATGGTAACTCAGACATACTTTACCCCGTTGAGTTTCTAAACTCACTACAGATCAAAGGCATCCCTTCTCATAAACTCATTCTTAAGGTTGGTTCACCTGTAATGTTGTTGCGTAATTTAAACCAAAGTGCTGGACTATGCAATGGTACACGACTTATAGTAACACAGTTAGGAGACCGTGTATTGGAGGCTCAGATAATAACTGGATCTAACATTGGCGACAAAGTTCTCCTTCCTCGAATTGCCTTGCACGTGTCAAGCACGAAATGGCCATTTGTTCTTAGCAGACGCCAATTTCCAGTAAGATTGTGCTATGCAATGACTATAAATAAGAGCCAAGGACAAACTTTGCATAATGTTGGCTTATACTTGCCCCGGCCAGTTTTTTCTCATGGCCAGTTGTATGTTGCTATATCACGTGTTACTTCAAGAGATGGTCTAAGTGTTTTGATTGACGACGGTACAGATCTGGTCTCCAACCTCACTGATAACATTGTTTACAAAGAGGTGCTTCGGGCCCTCTGGTAAGTGTTTCTTGGGTTATATAGCCTTTGCCTGCATCTTTCCAGCCTATGGTCTCCTAACTTACCTACTTTATGGTGCTATGTTTAACACACTTCCTTTTCTTCTGTTGATGCCCCAACACCAGATGGAGTACACCTTGGTATCACAGATAAATCCATCAAGGCACAATTGGACCATCAAGGTTAGAGTTGCTAGGATGTGGAAGGTATCTTGGAATCCTAAGGCAACGGGTGTAACTGGCATGGAACTTCTTCTGGTTGATGAAGAGGTATGTTCCTTTCTACCTACTCATATACGCGGTTTCCCTGAGATATGTCTGTGCAGTTAATCTAAGGCTCTCTACATCAGGGTGTGGGTATTGCAGCTTGCATCGGGCATAAAGACCTGGGAAAATTTGCTGATTCTTTAGTGGAAGGCCGCCCGTATATGATAAAAAAATTCCAAGTTAGCAGACAGCCAAGAAAGTACAACCCTGTGCCAAACCCACACACAATCTATTTTACACCGTGGACTTCCGTAGAGGAGATATCTACGGCGCTGGCCGCTCAGCTTCCTCTCCATAGTTTTAATTTTGTGGACTTTGAGGCCTTAGACCGCAAGCGGAGGAGGAACGAACATGGCCTAGCAGGTAAGTACTACCCTTGCCTTGCCTGTTAAGGCTCCTTTTCTTGTCTTTCCGGGTTAGCTTATCAGGTGATGCGCTGTTTGGATTTCCATCAGATATTATTGGACAGCTTACAGTCATTCATCCTGTGGTGCGATCTAGCAGTCTAAATGGTGTGGCCGTGCGGAGGGTGCTGGAGCTACGTGATCTAAGGTTGATTCCTAAGCACTTTATGGTCTTCCTGGATTAGCATTAATTTGTTGTGACTCTTTTTTAGCGATCGTGTCATGCAAATTACTTTGTGGGGCGACCATGCAACCTCTTTTGAGGACCAGTTTCTTATTGAAACCATTGATAAAGATGAGCCCGTTGTGATTGTTTTTGCTGGGTTGCAAGTTAAGCAATACATAGGTGTGTGTTGTTTATTGTATACTTTCTATATATGATTTGTGTAACATTTAGTTGATGTTATAACCTCTCCAACACATTGTCAATGTAGGCTCCACAACATGTGTGAGCGGTGATGCCACCAGATGGTACATGAACATTGACCTTCCAGAGATGAACGCTTTTCGTGCTAGGTAATATGATGCTTCTCCTGTACTGCCTTTGCCAATTTGTAGGATGCCTAAATGGTTGTTGGTCTTGTCCTCAGTTTACAGGGGAGAGGATCTGAGGTCGTGTTCCTGCCAGGCGATGATGATGCGGACGCCGGTGTTGCTGATGATGCAAGCGCCAATAGGAAAACTGTTGCAGCCCTCCTAACATTGGATCCCCATGACATCAATGTACTGCCTCCTTCATAGCGATTCCCTATATCCGATGCTCAGATCAGGTTGCCAAAATTTGTTCTGCCCTTCCATGTAGGGTGTTCGTTTTACCTGTGATGCAACCATAAGAGAAATAGACGTTTCGAATGGTTGGTGGTATAAAGGTTGCAGTATATGCCGTCGGGGACTGAAGGCTACATTTGATGGCTTCGAATGTACAAACTGTGATGAGGATAAACCAGTGGTTATTCCCAGGTAATTCTTGCTTGGAACGGTAATGTCCCTTTAAATCAAACAAATTGTCTCAGCTTGTTCCTAATGGGTCTTCTTTTTTCCCACCCAAGCTATAAGCTGAATGCGATCGTCGAGGATCCAACTGGCCGTGTGAAAATATTTCTCTTCGGAGGAGTAGCTGAACAGGTTGTTCGGCGGACTGCCGCTGAACTTGTTGAAGAAAGCTCATCCAATCAGATTTTGCTGCCTGCACCCCTTCGCGGCCTTGTTGGTCGAAGGTATGTGTTCCAGGTGGTTATAAGTGAGCAAACCTTTAGAACCGGGCAGCTCTGCTTCCAAGCTAGGAGGGTGTTTCCTGATCCAACGTCTGTTGAGGCTCGTGGTCCTCCTGGGCGTCCGCCGCATGATCCTAGGGATCCCAAAGCTATGAACATGATTGGACCCTCAAACGTTGCCTCTACAAAAGACCGCCCAACACAAGGTCTTGCTATTTCTGAAGTTCCTAGTGATCCAGAAGGTAGCTCAACTCCACCTGATCCTGTGACAGTAGGTGGTACCAAGACCTCATCCATCAAGGGGAAGGTTGTACCCTCTGCTGTCCATGAGGACCATGGGTACGTACTTTCGTCAACTAAGTGATTGAAATTATTTGTCGTGACCGCCTAGTGTGCTCTGCTTGCCCTAGCAAATTGATTTAGAATCTATTACATTAGTTTACGCCAACATTGATCGTTATCTCTCCTTGTGTTCACCTCCCCGGGTGGAGAAGGTCCAGTGTATGGTGATTTGCTTATATGTGTGTATATTTTTTCAGCACTGTTCTAGGCAAGAGACCAAGGTCTGCTCGCAAGGAGCTATTCTCTGCAAAGAAAGGCGGACCAAGGTACCTTCTTTCTTATTACACTATTTCATTGTTTGGTTCCATCAGTTGGGTGACAAAATATTTCTAACTTGCAGTGACGAGTAAGCCTACGTCTGGCGCTTCAGCATGAATAATATATCGCTACACAGCTTCATCCAGTGCAGCTTAGTGAAAAGTGGACCGGCGTGCCATGGGTTTTGCCTGTGAGCACTTGTGTTAGCCTCTAGAGGTCCTTTGGCTCATGTATCCATTAGCCCGTTATGCTACTTTAGTAGATAAGCATCTTTGTGATTTTATCGTAGATGTAGGGTCTACGCCTCATTTGTCTCCCTGTTATAGTGGGTTAGTAGTGTGTTGGCGACAGCCATTCAGTCTACTGAACTGAAGAATAATTTGTACCCCTCCTTGTTTGTTATCGTTTCGTGTGTAATATTGGCTCAACTCGATTAGAGTGCTTTGTCTACTTTCCTTTCATGGCCCCATATCCAGTGCTTTGGACACTAGCTGGATATCTATGTCATGCCTGCACTCCCAGGTTGCCTCCCGTGTGCTACCAAGTTCTCCCAGGTTGCCTCCCCTGTGCTAACAAGTTCCTGTGAACCTTGTACTCCTAGGTTGCCTATAGGCTGTTTGGAGGCCTATACAAAATGAAACACAGTACAGTTCTCCCATGGAGATTATGGAAATCTGAATGATAGAGTTGGATCATAGGCACTCACTTGATTGCTTTGCTGCTTTTACCATTCAAAAGTCTTCACGAACCAGTGTGCCAACCTTAGATCTTGGTCGGGTTCCTACCGTAAATTCACTCGGTAGATTTGGAAAATTCTCGCTGCACAAATAAATGAACTTAGTTATTTGCGTGAAAGATTTTTTTTATGCGTGTTTTGATATGGAGAGATTAGCTTAAACAGCACAATGCAGCTCCAATTTGTTATGTTTAGGAAGCAACCCCGATTTCTAAGAACTAGAGTAGGGAAGTGGTGAGATACTGAACATCTTGAACAACCTGGCATACTATATTTTTGTCATCCAGCAAAATATGCTTCGGTAGCTTATGGAGTGTTTTTAAAATTTAAACAATTTAAGACTGACTTTGGATACGTGCATACTGTATAGAAACTAAAGGCTGTTCCAGAACTATGACGAATCATGTTGCACAGAGCACCAGCTTTTGCTTCTGGACTCCAAGCACAACACTCAAAAGGTTGTCACAAAACTACAATCAATTTTGAGGTCTGGTTCTGTTTTGTAACTTTTAAGTATATGAGATGAAGAAAATCATATTCATATGATAAAAGTGCACAATTGAAGGAAATTTAAGGATACTTGCACTCAGTAGAAAATAATCTGGAAACGCTTTTGTCATCAGTAAACCATATACTTTTAGTGAAGATAATTCAGATTTGGATTGTGGCTTGTACGTTCACAAGGTAGGTATTTGAAGAATGATTTCTACACCCAACACATGGACTTGTCCACTTGACGATTGCAAGAAACGAGAAGAAGTTATTGAAAGAGGGATTGGTTACATTAACATGCATGATTGGGCACATTGCATATTAACAGAAATTTGTGATATCCTTATCTTGACCAAGACTTTAATATACTAGTGGAATGGCGCGCGAATCCGCGCGCCCGTGTATGCAATAAGTTTGAGTACCTATGCAGTTAGTATATTTCTAGGAGTACCATGGAAAACTTAGTTAGATGAATCCTGTAGCAAAAGCTCATCCTGTAAGATGCTATCATAATTGATATAAATATATGTATATATCCAGGGAGCACAATTGACATTGCTTATGAAAAGAGCACTATCAGCTTGTATTACAGAGTTTTCATAGCGTTTGGATTGGAGTGCAGATGGCTTCAACACCTGCAACACATACACATATGGTGCAACGCAAGCATGCTTTCAGTAAGCCCAGCAGCAACTAGATGAATCGCGTCTTTTTCTTGTTTTGGAAAAACGGCAGGAGCTCTGCCCATCAATTAAGTAGAAGCAAAAACAAGAGGTTTAAGTACAGAGAAAGAAGCAGTTGAAGGTTAGGGGAAAGAAAACACAAAGGGCGCTCCACAAAAACGCCTAACCCTTCAGACCTGAAAATTACCCCCCAAAAGCCCTCCTCCTCTCCGCTATGTCGTCTTTTACTCTTGCGGCTACCTGCATAGCCGACTCAAAGGCGCTATCGAAAATCCTACGGTTCCGCTCTTTCCAGATGTTCCAGGCTGTATATATCACCAAGCCGTTGAACCGCTTCCTCTCCTCCTTTGGCACTCTAGCTGTGGTCCTCTCCCACCAAGCACTGAAGTGTGGAGGTTCCTCCCCTCCCTGGATAAGCTGGGGGTCAATGTGCTCCCATTGGAGTACTCCAAACAGTTCCGGCGAAGGGGCAAAGAAAGGATAGATGCAAGCAAGTCTCTAGGGGGCCGTTGCAAAGCACACAATGTTCACGGTGCGGCCATCCCCTTTGCTGCAGTTTTTCGCTGTTAGCAATTTTCCTTGCACCAATATCCACATGAAGACTTTACATTTATTCTGAGCCTCCGCTTTCCAAATTGCCACACTATTGACGAGCGTGTACGACCCCCTAAACTGAACTGTGTAGGCTGACCGGGCAGAGGAGCAGTCGTCCGCTGTCCAGCGCCAAGTAATGGAGTCCTCTACATCCTGCTGTAGTTCGATTGCCTGCACTCGCAACCAAAGGGAGACGAATTCTTCCAGCTGTTCCGCCGTGTTTATCCATCCACTTAGATGGTTGGTCCAGCTGGCATTGTGGAGCTCTTGTTGTACAGACCGGTTCTTCCTCTTCGTTAGGTCTAGACAATTCAGACATATGTATTTACAGGGTATGTGGTGCAGTGGGCATGGCCTGCCAAGTAACGTTGCAATGCGCTCGGCCCCTAGCATGGTTGCAAGAATGGTTTGCACTGCGGTTGCAAGAATGGCTATTTAATGGACTCGGGGGTTCCTCTTCTAGGATAGGTCACTGCCATCATAAATGACACTGGCATCCTAGACAACCTATACCATATCATAAATGCGAAAAGAGATTCAAGGACCACCTTCCTTTGCGCTCTTGCATGGTCACCTGCATGCTGCATTGTAAATTCTTATTGTGCGTAGTAAAGTTCTTTCCTGGCAGTGTAAATTTACTGCATGCATAGATGTGACAAGAGATTCATGGTCTGAACATCGTCCTTTCGCTGCCTCTCACGGTAAATTCTGGTTGTGCATAGTAAATTTATTTCATGCCATAGATGTGTCAAGGGATTCATGGGTCATGCATCTGCACTAGCATCAGCTTTGGATGGGTCCAAGGGTGCACGTTCTGTCATGGTGTGGATGGATGCGTGTTCCCGTGCAAAAATGTTGCCAGTGGACAAGCTGCAGCTCGTGTGCACAGCCATTTTGCAGGCCAGCAGCGCATTCCAAGGAAGGAACTGGGTTAACAGTGCCAGCATTTATTCAGGTAGCCCATCCTTGTCATGTGTGTAGCTCACCTGCCAGGCATTACTCCACCTGCGCAGGCTTGGCTATTTATATGGCATGGCTATTTATATGGCACGTTCCATGCGTAGGGGCTGCACCGGCAGTCCACAAAGCAGGCATAGGTCAGGAGTCAGTAATTGAGCATTCCAAATTTATTGTTGCAATAGGTTCTTGGTATAGCTAGGGAAAAACCAGTGTGCCAACCTTAGATCTTGGTCGGGTTCCTACCGTAAATTCACTCGGTAGATTTGGAAAATTCTCGCTGCACAAATAAATGAACTTAGTTATTTGCGTGAAAGATTTTTTTAAAATCAGCAATTCAGTGACAACATATTTGGCGACAAGCCACCACGTCCCAACCTTAGTATTAGCAGCGCATGGGAAAACTTAATATCCCATTCCTTGATTGCATTCGTAGAAAGTAAGACAGGGCACACATCGTTTGCATGCAAAAAAGGCCGAGCATATGGATAGCATGCCAGCGGTGCATGACTCATACAATATAGTAGGCCGGTCCCTACCTAAATATATTACAGACCTAGGTTGACATGAAGCCACACAGCTAAATGAAATAGTAGCCTCTCCGTTTTGTTCCTCATATGTAGGCTCCTAGGACAATGTATCTAGCTCAAAAGAATGGTGCACGCCTCGGGCGACTCTTACGTGTGTTCCTCGACGTCGCTGCCACCTTATGGAGTGAGCGACTAGATTGAGCGCCATCCTCCAGCTTGAATGGCCGCTTCGTTGGGCCAGCATCATGTGTCATGCCAGATGTGATCCTTTCCTATGTAACAATTACTCAATGAAATGGTTACCAAGTTCCAGACCTTAGTTGTCTCATGTGACGAAAAAAACAACCTACATACTTTGCACCCAATGGAACAAAACTTGTATGGGCTCTTTAGCCTCTGTTTGCAGGCAACACAGAGGTTCTCTTGCTTGGACCTACGCGAGTAGAATCTATCGCCAGGCCATTTTTTAAGGTAAACCACCATAGCCCTGTTACAGACGTATTGTTGCACCCCGGCCACATCAACAAGGCTCAACACATCTCGTACGCGTACCACATCTCTGGTTGCCTTCTTCAGCACCTGCAAGATATGCTGAGTGCTTATTCAATTAAATGTTACCTATATAGGGGTGACTACACTGGGCGGATTCTAGAACCTGTAGGGTCCGGTGGGATGCATGGTGGGATACATGGTCTGCTCGGCATTGTGCACACAGAGCTTCTTGCTGTAGGTCTAGACAATTCAGACATATGTATTTACAGGGTATGTGGTGCAGTGGGCATGGCCTGCCAAGTAACGTTGCAATGCGCTCGGCCCCTAGCATGGTTGCAAGAATGGTTTGCACTGCGGTTGCAAGAATGGCTATTTAATGGACTCGGGGGTTCCTCTTCTAGGATAGGTCACTGCCATCATAAATGACACTGGCATCCTAGACAACCTATACCATATCATAAATGCGAAAAGAGATTCAAGGACCACCTTCCTTTGCGCTCTTGCATGGTCACCTGCATGCTGCATTGTAAATTCTTATTGTGCGTAGTAAAGTTCTTTCCTGGCAGTGTAAATTTACTGCATGCATAGATGTGACAAGAGATTCATGGTCTGAACATCGTCCTTTCGCTGCCTCTCACGGTAAATTCTGGTTGTGCATAGTAAATTTATTTCATGCCATAGATGTGTCAAGGGATTCATGGGTCATGCATCTGCACTAGCATCAGCTTTGGATGGGTCCAAGGGTGCACGTTCTGTCATGGTGTGGATGGATGCGTGTTCCCGTGCAAAAATGTTGCCAGTGGACAAGCTGCAGCTCGTGTGCACAGCCATTTTGCAGGCCAGCAGCGCATTCCAAGGAAGGAACTGGGTTAACAGTGCCAGCATTTATTCAGGTAGCCCATCCTTGTCATGTGTGTAGCTCACCTGCCAGGCATTACTCCACCTGCGCAGGCTTGGCTATTTATATGGCATGGCTATTTATATGGCACGTTCCATGCGTAGGGGCTGCACCGGCAGTCCACAAAGCAGGCATAGGTCAGGAGTCAGTAATTGAGCATTCCAAATTTATTGTTGCAATAGGTTCTTGGTATAGCTAGGGAAAAACCAGTGTGCCAACCTTAGATCTTGGTCGGGTTCCTACCGTAAATTCACTCGGTAGATTTGGAAAATTCTCGCTGCACAAATAAATGAACTTAGTTATTTGCGTGAAAGATTTTTTTACAATCAGCAATTCAGTGACAACATATTTGGCGACAAGCCACCACAGTCCCAACCTTAGTATTAGCAGCGCATGGGAAAACTTAATATCCCATTCCTTGATTGCATTCGTAGAAAGTAAGACAGGGCACACATCGTTTGCATGCAAAAAAGGCCGAGCATATGGATAGCATGCCAGCGGTGCATGACTCATACAATATAGTAGGCCGGATCCCTACCTAAATATATTACAGACCTAGGTTGACATGAAGCCACACAGCTAAATGAAATAGTAGCCTCTCCGTTTTGTTCCTCATATGTAGGCTCCTAGGACAATGTATCTAGCTCAAAAGAATGGTGCACGCCTCGGGCGACTCTTACGTGTGTTCCTCGACGTCGCTGCCACCTTATGGAGTGAGCGACTAGATTGAGCGCCATCCTCCAGCTTGAATGGCCGCTTCGTTGGGCCAGCATCATGTGTCATGCCAGATGTGATCCTTTCCTATGTAACAATTACTCAATGAAATGGTTACCAAGTTCCAGACCTTAGTTGTCTCATGTGACGAAAAAAACAACCTACATACTTTGCACCCAATGGAACAAAACTTGTATGGGCTCTTTAGCCTCTGTTTGCAGGCAACACAGAGGTTCTCTTGCTTGGACCTACGCGAGTAGAATCTATCGCCAGGCCATTTTTTAAGGTAAACCACCATAGCCCTGTTACAGACGTATTGTTGCACCCCGGCCACATCAACAAGGCTCAACACATCTCGTACGCGTACCACATCTCTGGTTGCCTTCTTCAGCACCTGCAAGATATGCTGAGTGCTTATTCAATTAAATGTTACCTATATAGGGGTGACTACACTGGGCGGATTCTAGAACCTGTAGGGTCCGGTGGGATGCATGGTGGGATACATGGTCTGCTCGGCATTGTGCACACAGAGCTTCTTGCTGTAGGTCTAGACAATTCAGACATATGTATTTACAGGGTATGTGGTGCAGTGGGCATGGCCTGCCAAGTAACGTTGCAATGCGCTCGGCCCCTAGCATGGTTGCAAGAATGGTTTGCACTGCGGTTGCAAGAATGGCTATTTAATGGACTCGGGGGTTCCTCTTCTAGGATAGGTCACTGCCATCATAAATGACACTGGCATCCTAGACAACCTATACCATATCATAAATGCGAAAAGAGATTCAAGGACCACCTTCCTTTGCGCTCTTGCATGGTCACCTGCATGCTGCATTGTAAATTTTTATTGTGCGCAGTAAAGTTCTTTCCTGGCAGTGTAAATTTACTCCATGCATAGATGTGACAAGAGATTCAGGGTCTGAACATCGTCCTTTCGCTGCCTCTCACGGTAAATTCTGGTTGTGCATAGTAAATTTATTTCATGCCATAGATGTGTCAAGGGATTCATGGGTCATGCATCTGCACTAGCATCAGCTTTGGATGGGTCCAAGGGTGCACGTTCTGTCATGGTGTGGATGGATGCGTGTTCCCGTGCAAAAATGTTGCCAGTGGACAAGCTGCAGCTCGTGTGCACAGCCATTTTGCAGGCCAGCAGCGCATTCCAAGGAAGGAACTAGGTTAACAGTGCCAGCATTTATTCAGGTAGCCCATCCTTGTCATGTGTGTAGCTCACCTGCCAGGCATTACTCCACCTGCGCAGGCTTGGCTATTTATATGGCATGGCTATTTATATGGCAAGTTCCATGCGTAGGGGCTGCACCGGCAGTCCACAAAGAAGGCATAGGTCAGGAGTCAGTAATTGAGCATTCCAAATTTATTGTTGCAATAGGTTCCTGGTATAGCTAGGGAGACAACGTTCACCCATCCACGTTCCAGGCAGTGGTCCAACCGAATAGGATCATGCACTGTCAACTAATTAATGCTATATTTAATAGCTTATTAATATTATTTTTAGCAGCCTTAATGTTATATTTAATAGTCTACTAATGTTATTTGTAGCAGCCTTATTTTATTTTGTCCTTTCTCATACTTTGGCAAGTGTCGGTGTGAATTCTTATCTCGCATAGATATAATTATATATTGTTTCCCGCCACTTGTATTACGGAAATGCATATCAAATTCTACATATATTTGTTTTATTTTAAATAAAAAAATCTTTACGGCCTATGTATGCACCAGTTGATTCTATATATATCCAAGACAATAACTTGTCGTTCATCTAGCAGGAACATGGATAAAGGTAAGAGCGTCATCATCAACGTGGACAAGGGTAAGAGTGTCGTCAACGAAGGAGCTCCGCCACTTCCCTCTGATCGTTTCGATGGTCGTGACCCGCCACTTCCCTCTGATGGTTTCGATGGTCGTGTCCCCTTGTCAGCGCTTCCGTTGGCTAATTTGCATGCCAATGTCCCCGTGCCACCACTTCCCTCCTGTACTTTGGATGCCCATGTCCCCCTGCCGCCGCTTCCGTTGGCTAATTTTCATGCCCATGTCCCCGTGCCACCACTTCCCTCCGGTTCTTTAGATGGCCATGTCCCCGTGCCCCCACTCCCGTTCGCTGCTTTGCAGCCCCCCGTGCCGCAGGTATTATTTTATTTAGTTGTTTTGGCATGGAGCACGATGGTATTGGGTTATCATGCACAGTCATTCATTGACACTATTTGGTCCATGCTGCTTCTATTTGTGCACTTTGCTTATCATGCGTATGAGTTACAGTATAGTAGCTACTCATTGGGTCCACCTATATATACACACAGATACTCTAGATCCTTATATTTCTGTCCCTTTGTTGTAGGTTCCGGTTGTACTTGATATATCACGCAAGAGCATGTTAAGACAGATTCTTCCCAAGATAGGCGCGATTATTCGCACCGAGGGAGCAGTGAAGTTGGATAACAAGAAAACGCTGGCGTGGCTGAGCATTGAGATTCGCTCCAAAGCTGGCAGCAAGGGCCTGCCAGAAGTTCAGACTTTCGAGAGTGTCCCTTTCACGAGCTTATATGAGGCAGAAGAAAGTGTTGCTGAGCAAGCAATCTGCTATTTTATAGGAAGGATGAATATTTGCATTAATGATCTGACTTATTCTGCTTTCAAGGAAACGTATAAGCAGCTGGACCACTTCATGTCTTGGTCCCAGCTTGTTGAGACTAAGTATGATACGCTGCGCATCCAAACGGACAACCTATTCAAGTCTCGTAAGGAGCTTTTGGACCGCCTTGGATCCATCTGCTCAAGCTATAGTGATATCCTTTCTTCAGCGACTCCTCTTACGTCCATCGGTGCAGAGCCGGTTGCTGGACCAGACCCACGGTATATACAACTTGTTGAACAGCTATTCAGCCTTGTCCTGGAGAACATCCCTACATACATCCCTACTGGGAGCTTTTAAAGGTATGCATGCATGCTCCTTGGTTTGTGTTGCTTCACAAGAATTGTTCTGTCATATTTTAAATGGCTCGCTAACTTACTTTTTCCGCTCCCTGGCAGGGATGCAATCACATGAGGGGCCTCTAGGAAATGTTGGCACTGCACCATGTGCTAGCCTAGCAATCTCCTATGTACTGTCCACCGAACACACCATCCCTAATGACAGCGCATGTGCAACAACCAATTCAAAGGCTTCCTTCCGTCCATCTGGTCGTGTTTTCCCATATATTGTTACCCATGTTAGGCTACTATGTCGTTGTACCGTGGACGCTATTAAGTACCTTTTATGTGTACCTTTTGTTGCTTTGTATGTACCTTTAGGTGTGTGCAGTCTCATGTATGTATTGTTCGATGTTCCTCTGTGCCCTTAGAATAAATACATGTGGTGTGCCTCTGTGGCCTTGTGTATTTTGTATTGGGTTGAGATCTCTCCCTTCTCCCTCCGGGTTCCTTAGTTTGATAGGTGATCGTAGCATTTTAATTAAGCCAACCAAAGACTGCTTGCTTGTTCTATGGAGGCTCAGAAGCAGCATTCTCTAATTCCAACCAGTTATCTGCTAAAATATTAGATAATAAATACCATTTACTTTTGTTGCAGGATGAAACACAATCAGGACAGTCATAGTTAAAAAATCTTTATGAGGTAATCACTTGGCTTATGTGCCAATAAATACTGCGGCGTAAGAGGTGCATGGCTGAATGACTAACGGGTACATAGTATGGGCACACAGGCAAACCAAAAAAAGGTACACCGAACTAGCATCCAAAACATGTTGTAGAATTCTGAAAACATAATTAAATACTATTTTTAATCTTTCTATTTCCCTAATTGCCCTTCCAGGCACCGACAAACTGGTCTGTCTATTCCCACGCATTTAAAACCACACCCTCTCTATCCCATTCGTCTCCACTTAGAACCACCGCCCTGGCCTCACTCAGCTTTCTTGCACATTGCAGGTGAGCTATGCCCGCAGCAGCCGTGCGAACCAGCGCCATGGCATCAGAAGGGAGGGGATGTCCCCAGCAGCGCCTCAGTGGGCGTCCGGCTAGGGGGTCAGCATCCACTGGTCGTCGGCCACAGAAGGCCATGGGCTGGACGGGCGTGCGACAACGGCGTTGGGGTGGGTGGGCTATGGAGATCCGCATACCACGCACTCGATTGAAGTTGTGGATCGGCAGGTTTCAAAATGCCATTCAGGCAGCCCTAGCCTATGATGCGGCCATGGTCTGCTTATACGGTGAGCGCCTGCCAGGAAGGCGCAAGTTCAACTGCCCGGTCGGCCGGCATCCTGCAATCCCTGACCACGTCCGCATCCACCTCACCATAGCCACCATCAAGGTGATCG
Organism: Miscanthus floridulus; assembly: GCF_019320115.1. Classification (NCBI taxonomy): domain Eukaryota; kingdom Viridiplantae; phylum Streptophyta; class Magnoliopsida; order Poales; family Poaceae; genus Miscanthus; species Miscanthus floridulus. Next base: position 71,008,235 of record NC_089591.1, read on the forward strand.
CTACGGACTACGGCCGGAGATGCGCTGCCTTCCTCGCACCGCTTGTGTGCCATCCAATACCAGAAACACTGTCGGCACCGCCTGTCATGGCGACACTGCCGAGCCCTGATGGTGCTGAAGTGTTTGCTGAGGAGTCTGCTTTTTTAGCTGCCTAGGCGATGTCGGCGATGCTGGATACTGATTGTGCCTAGGTATTTTCTCAGGAGTATCTGTTTTAGCTACCTAGAAAATGAATGATTCTTTTCAGTGGGAACATCCCTTGAATCTGTGCTTTACTTTTTTTAAGAAATAGTTCTGTGTTTGCACACCATCGATTCCTGTTGTGTCCAAACAGAATTAGGTGTTTGGGTGTTAGGTCGAATTAATGTATGTGGACACATATTCAAATGCCACAGTTATAATTTGTGCCATACCATAAATGTATTGGTCACTTAGATTAAAAATATACTAAATTATGGACATATAAAAGTTGCGACGTGTGAAATATGAAAGCTTATGGGTTAGAGGTGGCCTTGTTGATATTTGCTGTTTTGAAAAGAAACGATGATGTCATGATCCTTATCGGCAAGAGGAATTCCCTGTGAATGAATGTCTCCTCATCATTTGAACCTAACAATTGAAACCACTCAGGTTTCAGAAACATTCTGCTAGCTGCATTGGTGTGCATTAATTGCAAATTAACGAGCAGAGGTTATGATTGAAGTACAGAATTAATATAGCAAGGACAAAAACCGGATAGCAAGGACAAAAAACGGATAGCATCATACTACAATACAGATAAATTAATATAGCAAATTCAGAACACAGGATAGAGGTTATGATTGAAGTACAGAATTCACCTAACATAATTGATGAAACTTTGTATTTTGTGCGCAAACAAAAAAATGGTAAATGGAGTTTAGGATTATCATGTGGGTTTTGAGCTGGTACATTAGGTTTGATATGGACATATGGTGACACATTGTGCACACTACAGTGTCTATTCTTTCAGCTTAACAGTCGGATGCAGAGGTCAGGACTACATTCAAAATACTGGTTCCTTCATCTAAAAATTGACAGAGCAAAAGGCACCAGAATTTATAAACAACATAGCCTTACCAGGAGTTGCTTGGATCTTGACATTTACTGGTGTGCAACTGGGAGTTGTATTGCCACTACTAGAGTAGTGCACAAGACCGCAGCCAGCAAGCTGTTAAAGGACAAACAGTTGGGATGTGCATAATAGGATTGTAAATTGTGACAAAGTTCTGTATGAATTACCTTTGCAAGGTAATTCTTGTCCAAGAAGACATTGCTAGGCTTAACATCTCCATGGTATAGTGGAGGATCACAATAAAAATGAAGGTACTCCTGTAACGCCGGGGAGGTGGTCGCCCGGGAGAGGGAGACAGAGGAGGAGCACGCCGGGGCGGAGGGGAGGCACCGCCGTCCGCCGTAGCTCCGCCGGTGGCAGACCCGTCGGTGGGAGGAGCACGCCGGGGAGGTGGTCGCCCGGGAGAGGGAGACAGAGGAGGAGCACGCCGGGGCGGAGGGGAGGCACCGCCGTCCGCCGTAGCTCCGCCGGTGGCAGACCCGTCGGTGCCGGATCCACCGCGGGGGTGGGGCGCCGCCGTCCGCCGACGCCGGATCCGCCGCGGGGGTGGGGCGCCGCCGTCCGCCGACGCCGGATCCGCCGCGGGGTGGGGCGCCGTCGTCCGCCGATGCCGGATCCGCCGCGGGGGTGGGGCGGGGGGCTGTGCGGAGGTGGGGCGCCGCCTTCCGCCTGCGCGTCGCTGGGAGAGAAAACCGAGAGAGGGCGCGGATTTGGGGCGCAGGAGAGGAAATAGTTTTTTTTTAATACTAGCACATATGTATAAACATCTTGTATTGTATAAAGCAGAAATTAAGGAATATATGCGACCAAGGTATGGAATGCATCTTGACGGCCCACGTGAGGCGGCCCACATGGCAAGTAACCTTGGTGGCCTGGTTACCTGGTGCGTCCATGCACTGCCCACGCGAGTACGGGAGGGAGGAGATTTTCCCAACTTCCCGATCTATCCCTATTCTAATCTCGATCAGAGACGATGGAACACGGGGTCGCCTGACGCCCTCACGCCTGAGAACGCTCGCAAGTAGCAAAGTAGAGGACACAATCGAGGGAGAGGCAAACAGACAAAAAAAATACAATCGAGGGAGAAGCAAACAGATAAAAAAAATGATTGGACCGGAAGAAATTTCCTCGCTTTATTATTAGGTATAGATTAGGTATAGATATAGATGCGTGTTGCAACGTTTAGAAAAAAAATGTTGTTTAACGTAGTAAAAGAACTAATATGTGGAAAAAAAACAAAAACATAAATCACCAGCTTTGCAGTCGGGGCGTGCAGCTGTAGACATCCGAATCGTTTAAGCCTTTCACAAATCTACGGTACTGTATTTGACATTTGTTATTTTATTTATAAGAAAGAGGAAAAAAAGAAAGAAAAGTATATAGAACCACGCACGGGGGAGGTGGAAACGGAAAAAAAAAGAAATCTATACCAGAAAAAATGACTCCGAGTTAGATACAAATTAGATTATTTATTACATACAGAACCACGCAGGGGGTGGTGGAAACGAAATGGAAAGAGAGAATTGAAACAGAAAATTGATATATCATGTAATTGGGCCGAATTAAATTATTTAAATTTTAAAGCCCACGACAAAGTTAGCGCAATAAAAGATTAATCTCGTATTGAAAATTAATAGAAGTTTGACTGAACTTAAATATGCGACTATTGTGATATGTCACGTGATATGAAAATATGACATATGAGTTGTGTAAATAATATGAGTTGTGTAAATATAAGGTTTTTGCATCTCTAAACTAAGTAAGTGAGCTAATAGAAAGAGTGATGCTGGTAGTTAGTCGGAGGCGGACCGAAAAAATGGATGGACGAAAAAAATGGGTGAAAATTTTCTCTCTTTATTATTAGGTATAGATATAGATAGCAGCCGAGAGAAGAGCTGCCTGTGAACCAAAGGCACGGTAGGATAAATTCCTATAGGATTCATTCCATAAGATTCACACAACATGCCACCTTCAATCCTACATTTCCCCTATTCCTATCCTCTATTTCTCATGCCATCCAAAGGGGGCCTTAAAGGTCTATATAGATGTCAGCATAAAAATTCAGACTACACTTAATTGCAATAAACACAACACAGATTGTATTTGTTTAAGTAAGTTATGCATTAATGTTAGGAAACAAAGTTGTTGCAAAATTTAAAATATTACTCGCCTTGTTTGCTTCAAAAAAAATAAATATTAATTTTCTTCTAACGCTGACCTATTCTGAAACAAAAGCACTGTTGTATGACCAATGGTTCAAAATAACTACAGCGATAATAGGGAGTTTATTAAGTAGCATAGCATACACAGTCCTAACAGCACAATGGGAGGGTAAATAAATGGTATATGGGCATCTACACGACAGCCACCACCGTGTTGTCACCTCGTTGCCGTCCAAGCCACTAAAGGCATGACCATGAACCACAGAGCCTGTCGCTGCCTCTTTGCCATCCATGCGACAAAGGGTGTACCCATCAAGCATCAAGCATGTTTGTCCCCTATGTAGGGTGACCATCAACGTGACAGGCCCTTAAATGCCTAGACAAAGGTCGGCGCACGCCCATGACTAATGAAGCATGCCCTAGGTGCCCAACAACCACCGCCACATATGTCACCTCACCACCGTCCATCACACTTCACCGGCCTGTTCGGCTGCTCTATAAGCCGGCTTATTTTCAGCCACAGAACAATATTTTTCTCTCACAATAAATCAGCAACTACAGTAAATCAGCGCTTATTTTCAGCAAAAGCGAACAGGTTCCACGATGCCACTCATATCGGTGCAAAAGCCCTCCACAATAAATAACATCCTTAGGTTATGGACCACAAGCCATGTCCTTCTGTCCTTGCCAACCAGGCAACAAAAGGCCTGCCCGTCAAAGCGTTGAGCACGCCTACAAAACATGTCCTCGTGTCCTTGCCAACCAAGCAAAAAAATACGTGCCCATCAAAGCCTTGAGCACGCCTGTCCTATGTAGGGTAACCATGAGTATATAAACACTTAAATGCCTAGGCAATGGTCGCTTCATGCCCATGCCTGGTGGAGCATGCCCCTTAGGACATCCACAATAGTGCTAGCTACATAGGCGAGAGAAAAGATCGAAGATTATTTTATACATTCTTGTAATAGCAGACTTACATGCTTCGCTCTCATCTATTTGTTCGTTACTAGTGATTACTCCCTCTCTTATTTTCCCCCTGCCCGCATCATAGTAGGTAGCCAAATAGCTAGATGTTGGAGACGCCCTTAGGTGCCCAACAACCACTTCCAAAAACGTCACCTCACCACCGCCCATCCTACTTCACAGAGGCACCCACATCGACGAAATAGCCCCCCACATTAAATAAGATCTTTGTGTTACCGCATACAGTGTTATTCCTGTCCCTATAAAAATAAGGTGCCGAAAGATGAATTCCTCAAACTTCGAACCATGCCTTAACTGATCTGCCTTTTCTATCAAGCCCCATTGCTCTTTCCCCCTTTATATGATCTCATAAAATAAACGACTCGCTACAAGTATAAGACGCCCTTCCTCTTGTCCACTGGCGTTAACAAGGTGAGAGGTATAACCATATTTACATAAATCCTACCATTTCATATATGTTCAAAACATGACATCCCCTTCTTTGCCTTGCAGATGGCGGAGGAAGACTGGACCACTAGCTACTGCCTGAACACGGCTGGTTTCCCGAAGCTTCTATATGCAACAATGACCAGGCTAGGTATTATGGACCACCCAGAATACGTTGGCAGGGAATATGAGCAGCATGGCACCAAGCGGTGTGAGGTGAGCGTCTACGTCGGAGCAAGTAAGGATTTTCCTAACACAATACCATGGGTAGTGTCTACCACGGGGTTCCGGTTCAAGGACACTTACCAAGTTGCCGCTCGCAAGGCTTTGAGGTACCTATGCCAAATTTATGAGAGGCAGATATGTCAAACACCAATGAGATTCTTTCCCCCTTTGGTAAGGAGAAGCCCTATATGGGAAGCTCGAATGAGGACCCTCCAAGGGCTTGAATTACAACAAGGTGACCCAACTATGGCGTTCATGTCTAACTATTTGCTTTCCCTAGATAAGCAGTATGATAGGCAGGCTACCAAGCTCAGAAAGTGCATTCGTAGAGCAGAGGGTGCTGAGAAGCAAATCAGAAACCTTGAAGTGCAGCTTGCGGAGGCTAAGGCACAGGCAGCTAGAGCAGAGAGCCAAGAAGCTGCATCAATTGAAGCCCTCAAGCAGGCCGAAGACCGACATACTCAACAGTTGAAGGATTTGTACCTTGTCACTAAGAAGAAAAGAAGGGCCCTCGCTTTGCAAGAGAGGGAGTGCCCCATACTAGAAGGAATCCCAGTTGCACCAGTGGAAAGAATCCAAGCAGCGATTGTGCATGGGCCACCTGTGTCTTCCCCGGCTAAAGCCTCGCAAGCAAATTCTAATAAGGAGTCAGGTGATCAAGGGGTCCTTGCACCCACTCAGCCATTGCCAGGGGATGCTGCCTGCTCTCATGCCATCCTTCCAAAGTGTTCCTCAGGCTGAAGCATGATCTGAGTGGCCACATCGCCTCTCAGGGAATGAATCTAATACGGTCCAAATGTATCCCCTTAAGGGTTATTGTACAAGTAATAAAATGTACCCATAGTGTAGTGCATTTGATGTCCGCCTAATATGTAGTCCAGCGTATTGTAATGCTTTGGCACTATTAGAGTTACCTGTTTGAGCCCCCCACTTCAGTAGTTTTGTGTAGACGTCTTCCACTGTGGAGAATGATGTAATTGGTACTCTTTCCACCTATAGCATAGTCACACCTAATGTTGTGTGTTGAATTTGTGTGTTAATTGTTTGAGTCCAACTCCATCAATCGTTTTTCCAATAAGATGGTACTAATTTATTGCCCTAAAATAGGCATCATTTAGTGCCAACCAACACTCTAAGTTCCTTTACAACTCCATATTTTCCCAACACTTAGTGTACCAAGTAGGTCAGTTTTTTACCAAGATGCTACAAAATGTGTTGCATATCTTTGCTTGCCATGTTTCCTAAGATTTTGCATACCAAACACATCGCCTACAACGAAGCGTTGGCAGCAATGGCCATGCCATATTTTGTTTTCCCCTTTTTGAGGATTTGAACTACAAAATCTCAAAATGTCCTAGTTGCCAACATAAATCGTAGGATTCTTATTGCATGCTTCTTGATTACATGGGCAGCTAGGGCTTCCCATATGGTAACGGGCGCATTACAAGGATATACAGTATTATTGCACCCACTAGAGGAGGGATTAGGAAGGCAAAGATGGTGATGGCGAGTTCTTCTTCATCTAGGCACATGTTGAGCATATCCACTTCTTCCTTCCCGCAGTGTACTCCACCTTCTTGTTGATGTCTTCTTAGGTGCTCTATGGCTTGCAACCCTTACGCTAGGCTTCTTCTTCAATTGTTGGAACTGGTTAAAACTTCATGTCTTTATGTGGGTGATTAGTGTTGATGGTAGGGTGTCTTGCGGTGATCGAAGAGGCAGCCGAGGGGGCGTTTTATAGGAGCTTGATGGCAGGGCCAAGGGATCGGGTGCGTGCCATCAACGGCGCCACTAACTGGCATCATTTTGAAGGAACTGGCTTCATGGAGGGGACAACAGCACCATCCTTTTTAGGCACGGAGGTCATGACTCAAGCGCTGCCACATAGCAGTGCTGTGGAATGCAGAAGGTACAACTGTGTGGTGCATAGAGGACGGCGCCATTGGCGGCCTTGTGGGGGACAAAGGTGATGGCTCGAGCGGCGTCGTGGGCCGGTGGTGCGCGTGGTGTTGTGTGGAGAGGGGACATTGGCGTCTGCAGAGACGATGACACTAGTGTGTGGGGAAGGATCGTGGATGCATGGATAACAACTGCGTGCGCGGCATCCACGGCTTTCATATGCCACCATCTATGCACTTTAGCTGGCTTTATACTGTGGCTTGGTGCGCCGCGTCCGCCGTAATTCATGCCTATCATGGACCACGTCTTTCTACTCTTTTTCTGCGGCTTTGGTCGGTCCTTCGCTCTGCACCCATGCCAGACCCCCTTTTCTTGGGTCAGGCAAACCCTGTTGCTAGGCCCCACCTATCAACTTTTTCTGACCACGCGCTACAGACACATGGTGCACCCCACTTTTTCGCTATAGCCCCACTATAGGCAGGTGAAGCTTCTCGGAGAAGCCTTGCCCTAGCCCTCTACAAAATGAGAACCACCCCGGCTACCTTTCCCAAGCATCCCCCCTCATTGAACCACCTCACCAAAGTTCCTTCCTCCTTGACCAAAGCCCATGGCCTCATCGAAGCCACTGTGCCCTTGCCTTCAACCCACAAACCCTCCTAGCCAACCCGCAGGGATGGCTGAAGGAGTCTGGACTAGCAACACCTGCCAAGGCATAAAGGGATTTCCCAAGATTCTGTATACCACCACGCAGTGGCTGGGAATCCGAGAGGTCCCCGTGTATGAAGGTCGTGAGTTCATAGAGCATGACACTGAGCGGTGTGAGGTCATCGTCTACATCGGGAAAAGTGAGAACTCCACCAGCATTGATGGCTGGAGCACGACCACCATTGGTTTTCGTTTCCCTGATGCCTATCAAGCGGTAGCTCGCAAAGCTCTGCGACTCCTATGCCAAATCTATGCAGGACCCCTCGCCCATACCCCCATGAGGTTCTTTCCGCCTTCGGACAAGGACACTCCATTCTGGAGGACACGCCTAGAGGCTCTGCAAGGACGCCCTCTGCAAGCAATCGACCCTACTGTGGTGTCCCTAGCCACATATCTGTTGGCCTTGGATGAGCACCATGAGAAGCTGGCCTCTGAGTTGAGGAAGTGCGTCGCTCGAGCCGAAGGGGCGGAGGCCTTCATCAGGAAGCTCCATGTGAGCCTTGCCATGGCTCGCGCCGAAACAGCCGCCGCCGAAAGCCGTGAGACTGTCACCGCTGAAGCCATGTGGGAAGCGGGGAACCGCAACGCCAAGCAGCTAAGAGAAGCTTACCTTGTCACTCGAGACCAACGGAGGATGTCTGCCTTAGACGGGCAACACCCCTCGATTCCGAGGGGGATACCCATCTATCCGTGGGAGAGGGAGAGCAGTGTGGCAGCGCCTCAAGCACCACCACCCACTCCCATAGAGGCCTCTGAAGTGGAGTCTCCCCTTCCATGCACACAGCCCAAGCCTGCCAGAGAATTTCAAGAGAGCAGCCGTGAAGCCATCTGTCTCGAGGAAGTAGATTAGTTGCTCCCCTAGAGTTGTATCTTTTCTGTTTCTTTGTGTTGTTGAGTTTTAGCGATGTCGTATCCTGCTGTTATGTCGTCCTGCTTTGTATTCTGCAATTGTGCCCTTGAATGAACTACTCCCCTTGTGTTGGTGTGCCTTTGTGTTTTTTTAAAAAAAAAGCCACATTCAAAACAAACCAATGCTAACTACCTGTGAACATACAAAAGAAATGGAATCCCAAGTCCATTGTAGTTGTTGCTCAAAAGAAATAAAGTGCATAACAAATTATCGTAAAAACATAAAAATGGTAAGCACGTATTTGGTGTGAAATAAATCTACAATGACAGTAATAAAGACATATTTCTTAAGTTGGTCACCCGCAGCGAAGCGCGGGCAAAAGTGGCTATATATATGCAGGTGTGTTCAGTCTCTTACATCCTCACATTTACCGTTCTCTGTCTAGCATCTCTCTGACTCATTTACGGTTTCGTTCAAGCACACCGCATGGCAATGTTTTGTACCGAAATTTTGCAAATTTTTATAGCTACACTAGATATCCAATAATTCTTTCACTCCTCGAGTATAATGTATGAATTGAATTGAATGTGCTCCACATCGCAGTAACCATCGACCCGTATATATTCTGCGTTAAAAACAGTATGCAGATGGTATGCCTTTTTCATGTGGCCAACCGAACCTAATATTTGGCTTGAACAATGCAAGATCGTGTGTTCTTTTTCTTCTAAATATGATAGCTAGTTTTTTATTGATTTTGTATAGATATGCCCATTGGTTGTAACCAACGAGATATCTCAAGGTTAAAGCTCAGTCCTCAACTAGATGAGTGAGGTTGTTTGTTCATTTCAACTTGCTTTCACACGTCTCTTTCTTTTCACGATCTCTCGACTACCTTTTCTATACGGCGGAGGAGGATCATCTGGCGAGCAAATTCAGCGGCCGGCTTAATGTAGTCTTTCGTCTACACGCGGTTAGGTAGCTTGAGATTAGTTCAAGCTTCACTTTGTGTAGTAGGTAACCACCAATTTGTCTCTTCTAATTTTAGAAAAGAAAATTTATTTTTTCTCCTATAAGAGTTCTGCACAACCAAAATATTACTATAGTTCTAAACTTTGGCTATTTCTAAGAACTCTCAAAGAACAAAACCAAGCCAAGATGCAACTTAAGCACTAAGTCTCTTAGCGAACTGATCGTAGATCAGTTGGTTGGGTTTCTTGTGGTGGAACCTGTCCACCCGGATTCAACTCATCAATTTGGCACGGGTGCTCATATTTTTCTAGATTTATTTCAGAATTTAACGGCGTTATGCTTTCAGTGGTAGGTGACGCCCCCCTCGATAGCGAGGCGCCTGTGGTGACATCGTGAATCTCAAGATCTACTAGCTCATTCCTTCGGAGGTGTTCATAGAGGTATGGTTTGCGTACGTGTGTTTATAGGGGTAAGTGTACCTGCGTGTTGTGGACGTCTATGTTGTATTATGTGATTTTTTTTAAAAGCACTAAGTCTCTTAAAGATGGATGGGGTTTGCGTATGTGTTTTTATTGGGGTAAGTGTATGTGCGGACGTCTACGTTGTACTGTGTAATTCTAAAAAAAGCACTAAGTCTCTTAAAAGATGAGCACATCAATACTTGACGAAGATCTCTATGGTTATGGACATACTATAGTGTGTGACAAGCCCACTTTAGAAGAGACATGTTGCTCTATTTCTGAATCATGTTTCAGAAGCATATTCAATATGTTGCCCTGAAATAAAATAACCTACCAATATGACCCTGTTCGTTTGAACTTATCAGCCGTACCGTTTCAATAAAATAATAGTGTTTTTCTCTCACAACAAATCAGCATCAGCATCAGTATCAGCCATTTTTCCAGCCAGCCGAACAGGACCACGAGTATAACCTTATTTTTTTTTTATCAAAGGTCACAACATTTCTACAAAGCTACATAGAGCAAAAAAATTTGCACTTGCTCCCGCACAAATTTGAGATTACATATACCGATACCGATCGATGTACTCGTTGAAACCAAGGAGTCCCACGACATGCCTCTAATAAGTTGGGTGTCCGAGTGACCATGATACGTTTTTGTTTCTAAACCATGCATAGGAACTATGTTGGTATGTACTACTCGCCATGGCAAGTAATGACTTATTAGCCACATTAACTAAGTGGTGACCATACTAAATGAATTTTAATGAAAAAGTTTCAGTTACAAAGTTTTAGGTCCTGTAGAGCTCTATAATTTTCATAAAGGGTGTGTCTCCATTCGAGAGATTTTAAAACTTTAAATAAATTGAATATCAAAATATGAGAATTTTAAAACAAATAATTGGTACTCTAAATGTTTTTAAATAAAAAAACTTGTCAACTACGAAGTTATAGATTGTGTTGACAACTATAACTTTGTTATAGATCATGTCCAACTCAAATGTCGTTTGAAATTTCTAAATTTTAAATTTAGAAATCTTAGAACATGCAATGAATATTTAAGAATTTAAATTTCTTCAAATCAGAAACTTGTTAACAACAAAGCTGTAGAACATGTAGATCAATATCTAAGGTTGTTTAAAAATTTAAAAAATTTAAACCTAAAAGCTTAAAATGAATTTTTAGTTGAAGCACTAGGGCTTCTTTAATTCATTCAAAATCTTATTTTTTTAGTTTATTAGAAAGTAGACTCTAAATCACAGGCTACATTCTAAATTATTACAATGGCGTAAAAGTTGTTTCTACGCTCTAGATGTTTACATTTGACTACTAGTATTTTTTATAATTATATATCGCTTATAGTTAACTATTAATGTATATATGCTATATCATTTTTAATAGAAATATATAGATTTATGTAAAGTAACAGCTTACATAATTTACCGTCGTGAAGAATTGGTATAATTTTAAATGAATTGTCACTGTAATTTATATGTGATTCGTTAAGATAACATTTTCATGATTAATAAATTATAGAAAATGTATTTATTGTTTATGCATCCATGTATAAATATTTGGTCTATATGGTGGGCAAGTATGTACAATTACATTGAGCTCATTTTTATATATAATAGTGCTACAGGTAGGCCTTTTTAGAAACATATATGGTCATTAGATTTTGGTAATTTAGATTAGATTAAGATATTATATTATATTATTTTAAATATGATAAAAGTGGATAATTTATTCAAATTCAAAGTCTATTGTAATTAACTGAACTAAGCATAGCTCAGCTGGTTGGGTTGCCATGGTGAAACCTGTCTATGCGGAATTCTGGATTTAAGTCATTGATTCGATACGGATGTTCGTATTTTTCTGAATTTTATTTTAGGATTTAACAGCTTTGTTCTTTTGGCGGTAGGGGACGTACACGTAGACAACGAGACGTTTGTGGTGACTTCATCAACCTTAAGATTTATCGATATAACTCAGTTCTGTGAAGATGCTAATAGGGGTAAAGTATACAATATACTCCCTCCGTAAAAAAAACGTAATTCTAACTCTGAATCTGGACACTAAATTGTGTGTTTTTTTTTAAGGGAGTAGTAGTAATACTTCAGGTAAGATAAGTGTCGGGCTAGCAGCTACCTCTCCTATATAAATCCACTCCGTGTGCCATCTGCAGTTCGAAGTTCGAACCAAAGCAAGTGCTTCCTTCTCTCTACTCTACGCCCTCACTCTCGCGCACGCACTCGTCGCTCGCAACATGGTCAAGGAAGGCACCACCGACGGCGCCTGGCATGGGCACGGCCGTGATGAGGTGACCATCACGGCCGTCTCGACGGTGGCGCCGGCGCTGCCGGTGCAGGAGCACCGACTGCCGCTGTCGAACCTGGACCTCATCCTCCCGCCCATCGACGTCAGCGTCTTCTTCTGCTACGCGGACCCCGCCGGCGGCCGCAGCCACCACCCGGCCGCGGTCCTCAAAGCGGCGCTGGCCAAGACGCTGGTGGCGTACTACCCGCTGGCCGGGGAGGTGGTGGCCAACGCGGCGGGCGAGCCGGAGCTGCTGTGCAGCGGCCGCGGGGTGGACGTCGCGGAGGCGACCGCCGACGGCACCCTGCTGCGGGACCTGCGCCTGGGCCTGCCCGACGAGAGCGTCGAGCCGCTCGTGCCCAAGAAGAAGGCCGGCGTCATGTCCGTGCAGGTTCGATCCATTTATATATCCTTAAAAAAACTTTCATCGCTACAAAAATAAAATAAAATCTACAGTTACATGCACGGAACTAGCAGTACAAATTTACTTTGGAAATTGGAAAAAACACAGTAGTACAAATTTACTTTGGAAAAAAAAATACAGTTCGACTGCGACGACTGGACTGGCTGGTAACATGGCATCATGTTTCATGTGGCAATATAGATATACTCCAGTTACGTACATGTACGTGCATCGTGTGTGTATATATAAGAATAGTTAGGATTTAGAACAAAAGCTTGCTAATAGATCCGAATATTCGATCGTCAGTAAACCGTTTAACCGTGTAATCATGGTGAAACGCTACGGGTGTCTCCCATGTTGACCGTGCACCAGGATTGTGGGGCCGTTTGGTTACGGGCCATAGCTGGCTAGGCGGCGTCGCTGTTGTGGCGCCCAAAATGCACGTTACAATTGGGCCTCGTTTAGATTGAGGTTAGGAATCAGTATTTGATATTGTAGCATTTTCGTTTGTATTTGACAATTATTGTCCAATCATGGCCTAACTAGGTTCAAAAGATTCGTCTCGTAATTTACAATCAAACTGTGTAATTAGTTATTTTTTTATCTACATTTAATACTCTATGCATATGTCTAAAGATTTAATGTGATGGAGAGATAGTGAAAAAACTTGCAATCTAAACGAGGCCTTTGCGGTGAGAATTGGACCCGTTAGAACTGCAGATTTCTATGGCCGTCTACGTCTAATCATGAACCAAATATCTGCATAAATTTTGGTGGCGCGTCTCAACTGTGGCGTGGATTTCCGAGGCCGGGGACAAAAACGTGTGTTTCAAAAGAAGTCAATTTACGAGAAACGGACGTGCACCATGTACGTGCGCCATGCGCGTGGTTACCTACTTGTACGGTTACAGAATTGTATGGTTCACCAACTCACGAAGATTCATTTCGATCCACCCAAAGTTCACCTAAGAAGAAGAAAAAAAAAAGTGATCTCCGTTGACAGATTTTAGGGAGATTCCATGTGGCAGTCAACTACTTCAATCATGTATCCAGGTCTCCAGCTACACATTCTTTAACTTAGCAGTATGTCATGCCACGCCACCTCACCAAGCGTCCAGCTTTTGCATGGAAACGTTCTTTTCCTTACGACTACGACAATACGGCATTTTCTAGCTTGCATTGGTACGTAGGGCACTTTCATGTTTCATCAACCATCCTACCAGCTTTTAAATATTTGCGCACAAAACTTATTTAGACCTTGTTTGGATGCATGTGTATTTACTTCAATCCACATGTGTCGGAGTAGATTGAAATGGAACTTAGTTTAATTCCACTCCAATCCACTTGGACACATGTGGATTAAGATGAATACATACGCATCCAAACAAGGCCTTATATGGGTACACACACATATTATTATATCCAACTAACTACACTAACTTGTGGGAACCACTGCCACGGCGCCACCTTAGAGCTTTGTTTGTGTGTTAGAGTGGTTTGATGTGGAGTTTAGTTTAAATTTCACACCGAACCACTCTAACACACATGGATTAAGGATGAATATATGTGTATTCAAATATGACCTTACGTGGAAGCACATGATAAGGGTTTCTACATTTCCACCCATTAGCTAGCTAATAGGCTACTAGGGTTCAAATCCTGCTGGTGTTTAGGATTTGCACACATACAAGCTAAGTGATTTTAATAATTTATTTGTGTACATGTTGTATGAGGCAATCTCATGGGTGTGCAATTGGTGGTGGATCGTTGTTTTTGTTATAACAAAAAAAGGGGGCTTCTTGGTTTCGAGCGAGCTAATTTTGCAAAAACCATCAAAATTATTTTAGTAAGAGGTTGCGGTATTCAGCTTCCGATCCTAACACAAAGATACAGCTGAATAAACTTGTCACGAACTGTTGCAAACTAGACAGCACAGCACTATACTTGTACATGCACTTTTGCTATAATCATGGCATCATCATTCATCACTGTAGTTCTAGCACATGCGCGCAGGTGACCAGGTTCAAGTGCGGCGGCACCGTCGTCGGGTGCACCTTCGACCACCGCGTCTGCGACGCCTACTCCTTCAACATGTTCCTCGTCGCGTGGGCCGCAGCCGCCCGCGGCAGCTCAGCACCTCCGGCCCCGTCCTTCCACCGCTCGTTCCTCGCGCCGCGTGAACCAGCACCGCTCAGCTGCACCACCGGCAACCTCGCGGATCGCCTCTTCGTCCCCGTGAGCCTCGCGCCGGCCTTGCCAGACACAGCCGCCACCAACCGCATCTACTGCGTGTCCGCCGACGACGTCGCGGCGCTTCAGGCTTCGGCGGGGTCCGGGCGCACGAAGCTGGAGGCGTTCACGGCGCACCTGTGGCAGCTCTACGCCAAGGCCGCAGCGGCCTCTCGGCGCCAGCAGCAGTCGTGCTGCATGGGCGTGGTGGTGGACGGGCGCACTCGCCTTCGCCGCGACGGCGCCATGGAGGCCTACTTCGGCAACGTGCTGACCATCCCCTACGGCGTCATGGGTACCGACGCCCTGCACGGCATGGCGCTCGCCGACGTAGCGGGCGACGTGCACCGGTGGGTGGCGGAGGCCGCGACCGGCGAGCACTTCCGCGAGCTCGTCAACTGGGTGGAGGCGCAGCGGCCGGAGCCCACGGTGGCGAGGGCGTACCTGGGCCGTGGCCACGGCGGCGAGGACGCGATGGCCTGCGTGGTGTCCTCGGGGATGCGGCTCCCCGTCGGCGAGGTGGACTTCGGGTGGGGCCGGCCGGCGTTCGCATCGTACCACTTCCCCTGGCCCGGCGGCGCCGGGTACGTGATGCCGATGCCGAGCGCGCGCGGGGACGGCGACTGGGTGGTGTACGTGCACGCGGCGCCGGAGGTGGTGGAGGTGATGGAGGCCGAGCCGACGGTGTTCAGAGCGCTGGAGGAGGCTAACTACCTGTTCGACTGGGCGAATTGAATAATCAAGCGCGCGCCTGGCCGGCTGGGATGCATGCTAGGCCATCGTGATATCGTCGTCCGTGCATGTGTCATGTGTCATGTGTGTACGTGTCACTACCACAGATTTGATATCAGTGTTCAAAAACCCCCCTTCACGATCAGATTTTGAACCGACAGTGACATACCGGCAGTGATGAGGGGTTGATATCACTGTCGGTTCTTAAAAACCGACACTGATCTGCAGGAAACAGTGTCGGTTTCTGGCTCCATCCGACAGTGTCTAGTTGAACAACACTGTCGGTTTGTCAGTGATGGTTGTTTCAAGAGTATCGGTTCTTGGCTCAAGCCAACAGTCTTGAGCAAGCCTACATTGTCGGTTCATGGCTCAAGCCGACAGTGTTGATCTAGACAACACTGTCGGTTGATAGCTCAAGCTGGCAGTGTTGAACAAGACAACATCGTCGGTTCATGGCTCAAGCTAGCAGTGTTTTGCAAGACAACATTGTCGATTTGTTGATAACCGGTAGTGTTTTGCAAGACAACACTGTCGGTTTGTGGCTAACCGACAGTGATGGCACATTCACATTTTATTGTTTTATAATTGATTTTAATTTATATTTTTTTCGTGGAATCAGGTTTCGCTTTATATACGCTACGTAGACGACAGGTCTATCAATATTAAACATTACAAATGTTACGATTACAGTTCAAATGTTCTTATCCAGATCTCGATCCCTAAAAAAATTGTTCTCGGACTTCACAGATTGTGCAATGCTTCTCGGACTTCTTACAATAATCTGATGAGTCGCTCTGGGCCATACTGGTCCTTGTACCTCACGGATTGTGCAATGAAAAATACTCAATCTTTTTTCAATACCTCGACTAAGATGAATTTTGCGAGCTCCGATTGCAGTGCGACGATCTCCATATCTAACAGCCTTTAGTTGTTCAAAAAAGATGATATCCAAAGAGGAACATTAAATTATTTTATTGAATTATTAACAGACATAAATGAAATGGGGATTATACACACTAACTTATCGGCTTCTTCCGATTTTTCGCCGATGTAGCGAAGCATTGCCCACATTACATAAAAACCCGCATTCATTGTTTCCCGCTGGCTATGACAGGTACTTCCCCTCTATTTCGACAACCTTGAATGGGACCGCCGTCCCACCGATATGTTTTCTTCGGACATTAAGCAACATTATAAAGCGGTATGTGTGATTAGAAAATAATATGTTATTAGGATCGCTTACTAATTCAGCACTGCCACCAGTGCAACCAGATGATGAAATGGTTTTTTTAGTCCCACACCTCGATCAGATTTTTGGCAAGATTGACACAAATGAAGACGAAATAGTTGCTACAATCATAGAATCCTAATTATTGAATAATCTTAACAAAAAAAAGAAGCATAAAATTAAAAGTCGAGAACACATACTCGCAGTTGTAGGCTAGAAGTATGTGGGTTTTCTTCTTCATCGTGAATTCATCGAAAACAACAATCAATCTCTGTTTTGGGTCTTCCACGTCACATCCATAGAGGTCGAGACATGTTCTCTCATTGACTCGCAAGGGGTCCAAGAATCCTATGTAATCATATTTGCTTTTTAGAATACAAAATTTTGCTATACACCTACATAAAATCATGGAAAGTGCTCAAAAGTTAACAATTTGTCTCGAGAGGGTAGTTAATTGTAATATCATGCGTGTAGGGTACTTATATAGTCCATAACGTCAATATTTGAACATCGAGAGAGCGTTTCTGGTATAGCTGAAACAAGCACTCCCACTCGACATCGAACTTCTCTTCTTCAAAATAATAGAAAACATGTGGCGAACGGATAATAACCTAAACACCAAAGTCGTCCATCTCTATTGCTTGAGCCATGTAATATTTATGCA
The DNA here is from genome assembly GCF_019320115.1 of Miscanthus floridulus. Lineage (NCBI taxonomy): Eukaryota > Viridiplantae > Streptophyta > Magnoliopsida > Poales > Poaceae > Miscanthus > Miscanthus floridulus. The sequence continues at coordinate 71,025,580 of NC_089591.1, forward strand.
ACTAGTGCATATATGTTGTCAGATTTTTATACTCCTCATTGGGAACCAAAAGATTGCCCCTTTTATACTTTATTGTCGGTGTTGTCGTCTCTTGTACATCATAATAGATGGTCACGGCCTCTTCCATGGTTAATCCTGGGTTGTCTTCGACGTACTTCTGTATGTTCCTTAAATCTTTATTGTGTATTTCTTCATCTCTTGTTGTAGCGTATTTATTCTGTGTTTGCCTTTTGAATTCAGATTTCAACAAATACGAAGGCAGTGAGGCATAGAGATTGAAGAAACTAACACAATCTTCCTTCGAGATGTGTGCTATAAATTTTTCTTTTATCAAGGTGGTAACGCTGCCACTAAACAGCCTTTTTCTTTTCCGTTGGTCCACTTTAGGAGGATTAGTGACCAAATCTAAGGACCTTTTCTGCGACTGCAAGGATGTCCTTGATCTTGTTTTGGGCTGAGGGGAAGGAGGAGGAGGATGGCGACAACAAGAATTCTATTTTTCTAGCACTGATGAAGATGGAGGAGGAGGGAAAGGAGGAGGAGGAGAAGGAGGAGTCTCTTTTCTCGGGGCTGATAAAGATGGAGTCGAACGAGGAGGAATAGAAGGAGACCTCTGTCTTCTCGGAGGTGATGGCTCCAAATAAGGAGGGGAGTGATCTCTGTTGGGAGATGATGAGTGATCATCATGGGTGGGCGAAGACTCGCAGTCGTCCTCATCATCAGAGGACAATTAATGGTCCAGCTTAATGAAGCGCTTGCGCTAGGCCACTTGAGAGCCCTTGTTTTGACCAAGTTTTGGCCTGTCTTCTGCTACGAGGTACTCAATGGGTATCTTGTTAAACTTCTTATCAAGTATTCTATTAAGGTTGATGCGAGCGTACCCTAGTGGAATTGGGTGGCCATTAATTATCTCATCTCTTGCAGGCCAGGCCTGGCCGAGCGCCACCATGTCCTTTGTCCATTCCTGATGGATGTACAACCTGACATTGATGGGTTCAGTGATGTCGTCCACTGGATGAGGCACATTCGCCTCTTCTTCATCGAGCGGGGTTGATCCACAGCTGCTGCGACCCCTAAACTGTGGGCTAAAGACTGTAGGAGTAGGGTTTTGTGGTACTACTGACCCCTTGGACAACAAAATTTGCTCAACTCGTGCTTCAACGGCATCTCAATCCGTGCTTCCATTCTATCTTTTATCTCTTTTAGTCTCCTCAAATACTCTGCCTCCTGTTCTGCTCTACCCCTCGAGCGGCTCCGGTAAATGTTAGATTCTTGGGGGAATGTTAGTTTCCAAAAAACAACACCGGTTCCTCTAGTGCGACCAGGGTGCTCCTTGGTTCCAAGTGCTTTGGTGCGCACGTCTTTCTCCCTATTACAAGTGCGAGTCCCTTGCCTCACCTCCTCAGTTACTTGGGAGATCTTCTGGATGAGTTCGCTCATGGGTTGATTTGAGGAGCTAAAGCTCCCATCCTCGGCGTGCCATATATTTCTCCCCATACAGTATAATACTGATCTAGACTCCCAATCGGCGGTCTCAACCTCAACTGCCTTCCTCAGCAAGGCGATCCATCTTTTGAAGTTCTGCTTCAAATTCTAGGCATCTTTTTGGCGTAGCCACGAGAGCCAAGATGATGAGGATTCGTCGCTTTCTGTGAATTCTCCTTATTCTTCATGCTCAGTTCTAAGTACTCCTTGGATAACCTGTATTCCTTAAAATCCTGCTAGAAGTCCTTCTGCTTGCTAAACTGTCCACCATCGAAATCTGGTTCTTTATTTTGGAGGACAAATTCTTGTAGAATCTCTCCCTTGAAATTCTTGACACATGTCCCCATGATTTCTTTTGCTTTTTCTTGACTAACTCCCTATCATACTCAACTAGGAAAGTGAAATACTATAGGATCTTGACATCCCATATATAATCCTTCTCGCTTTCGAGAACCCTCCACCGGTCATCATCTTTCCCAATCCACTTCCTGTACTTAATCGGGATGAAGTCCCTAACAAGTAACCCAAGGATAGTCTTGTATTTGGTTAAAGCTATATGCGGTGAGAGTGGATCCCCGAATTCATCGAACTTAGTAATATGCCTAGTGTGCATTCCTACCAATATGAATCTTTGACACGCCTCGCTTAGATCTGGCCTTCCTGCTACCCGAACCCTCTGGCTCCTCGGTTGGCGTAGGCTCCTACTAGAGACACTAAGTAAGCTATGACCCTCTCAATTGATTAGTGTGTGTGGCTACATAGTCACATGATACTAAAGTTACCTGGCCATCTTGGTCATTTTGACCCTAGATCGAGCAGGCTGGACAGGGTCCATGGCTGCTCATTCTCACCGACCTGATTGACATCGTCACCGTTTATCGGATCATGCGGCTCTCCCGTCCCAGCAATATCAGCTGCTTCTTGTTGCCTGATCTATTCTTCGACGACAGGGTTACAGGCGACGATGAGTCATGGCTGTGACACGATCATGGTTATTTTTGGCCAGTGAACAACTACTAATAGCATATGTTCATATATATATAATATGTTTAATGCAAAGTCTAATAATAAGTCCACATACAACAAAATCAAATAATAGCATATGTTCACCTAGAACAAATTCATTGTTTGATTGACCATATACAACAAAGTCCACCTACTGTTCTACGAAAACTAAGCCTGCATCAACTTCCAAATAAGAAAAGCGATGACCATAGTCATAAATAAAAGCATGACATCTTTTCAAGACCAAGGAGTAATTCTCCTAATCTTCACATCTCCGGCGGGTGGTTTCTTTTCGATCTCTAGTGCTAGCGGATGGCTATGGTTTGCATTCATTGGACTATAGTAGGCTGGTTGCCCATGGTTTGTAAGATAGGCCGAATGACTATAATAGGTCCTCAAAGCTTCAGTTTCAGTGTTGTATTTTTTATGCAAATTACCAGGGTAGCGATTGACTTGAGCATAGCAATCTTCCCAGGTTCGATAAATCTCGGGCATGCGACCAACATGCACTACATACCATGCTATGATTGCCTATACATTTAAGTAAATTAGGCATGTGGTAAGTGGTAATGCTAACTCACTGAACAAGCGTTATTATTCAAGTTATATGACCAAACTAAATCTATTTAATGTTCTTTATCCTTGATATGATAAAAAATTACCTCAATAATTAGACTGTTTATTATTTGGAGATCAATATGATTTAGTAATCATACTTGCTGCTGTTGTCGAGTCAATTTTAAAAGTTGTTTTTAACTTTTTTCTGGAACAAACATCTATAGCTGCCTTTTTTAAGCATGCTATATATTCCATCAAAATCAATTGACACTCTACCTATAGCGATTATACCTGTACACATTTGACAAGAATTCATCATTGCTTAAACAAGAGTAGAAATTCTTATCTAACTCTTACAGAAACAAAACACTTCCTACCATCATAAATAAGACGTCCACAGTCATTAACGTGTACCTTTGACTGCTAGTTTTCATTGCTTGCAATAATTACAAAGTACAGAGATATCATAACATTATGCAACTACTATTCAAGACAGATATGCTCATATCATTGTCACATATTCAATCTAACTATGTCAAGAGGTGTTGATGATCAATGTTTAAATACTTAGACTGCACATAGCGCAAAAGGTCACTTAGCTGTGACTCGAGGGAATAACTTGTTGCGACAACATGAAAATAACACCGATGGTTCTTAAACAGTTTAGGGCCATGATTACTACTGTCCTCAATAAATCAGTAGGTAGCATAATCTCTTCAGAGAAAAACTAACTAGTTTATGTAACAGCATGTACATACAATGATAGCTAAATCAAGGAGTAACATCATGTAACTCAATCAAATAGGAATCGACTGCTATTAGGAAGACAACAACTGTGGGGCATTTCATCAAACACTTAACTGGCAGTGAGCCACACACTCACCGTGGGGGTGGGAAAGCAGCTGTCCGTGCGCTCCTGAAGGTCTCGGCGGTGCTCCAGTGTGGGGCGGTGGACGGCGTGGGGCGGTGCACGGGCGTCGGCGTCGAAGAAGAGGAGCGTGGGGCTAGGAACGGCGGCACGGGGGCGATGGATGGGTGCTCTGGCATGGGGCGGTGCATGGGCATCACGTCGAAGAAGAGGAGCGCGGGGCTGGGATCGACGGCGTGGGGGACGGTGGATGGGTGCTCCGGCATGAGGTGGTGCACGGACGTCGTTGTTGAAGAAGAGGAGCACGGGGCTAGGAACGGTTGGCGCGGGGTTTAAATTTGGATAATTTCAACCCGTATCGGGCTTTTATACCAGACCTCATCACTGCCAGTTCTAATTATAAACCAACAGTGATGGAGGTACATCACTGCCGGTTATAAGTCTAAACCGGCAGTGATGTAGAAATATCACTGTCGGGCCATTCTTTAAACCGACAGTGATTGTCGTTTAGCAGTTTCAGCTTAAGTAAGTTATCTTTTCCACTTCTTTCGAATACCTCCTACTGGCTCAATAGTTAAGACCTCGCAACTTAGCTCCCTGATACCCGTGTTCGAATCCCGGATGGACCAATTTTTTTGGTTTAATTTTATAATTTATTAATCAGTCTAAAGGTCAAAAAAAAAAATAAACCTTAGCACACATCATATACTAGCGTAGCGGTTAAGTCTCTGAACTCTATAGCCCGAGACCTGAGCTCAAACCCGAGGGCTAGCACAATTTTTTTTTAATTTTTTTATATATCACTGTCGGTTTTCAAAATAAACCGACAGTAATGTTTATATATATTAAAAAAATTCTTTTATATACTGAATAAATAGAAGCATATGTATTCCTATGTCGAAATAACTTGAAATTTTTTTGGCAAGCTTATACACCCAAATTAAGATCTCACAAAGGATCTTAGGTTTTTCTAATCATTTTTTTATTTATTATATTTTTCTGTGTGCTGAATGAGATAAAAGAGGGTGAATTTTATCTTGGACCCTATAGATTTCTTTCATCCACCTCCACAAAATTCTTATCCCTAGGACATATTAGAGCCTATGTAAAAGTTTTGCACTATTCTAAGATTTTTTCGTGAGTAGACTCAGTTTCAACCTATAATTAATCGGTGTTGTCGTGCGGAAATTCAATTAAACCTCAGAAAGTAGCAAATCATCTTCGAAAAATCTCAAACTAGGTGTTTCCTTCGCACATGGCACTGTGCAAGCCTAAGAAAAAGTTTGAGATCCAATACGACACCGAAATGCGTATGAACTATAGAAACCTTGATAACATATGTGTATAGTCATGGTTCGATGAAAGAGCACATGTACCTCTGTGAAGCATGTATACTCCGCCTATTTCAAAATGACTTGAATTTTTTTATAAGCATGCACACCCAAATTAAGTCTCCACACTAGAATCAACGGTTTTTTCTGATTATTTTTTTTATTTATTATATTTTTCTCTGTGCCGAATGAGACAAAGAGGGTGAATTTTATCTTGGACCCAATAGATTTTTTTCATCCACCTCCACAAAATTCTTATCCCTAGAACACATTGGAGCTTGTGTAAAAATTTGGCACCATTCCGGATCTTTTCGTGGGTAGACTCAGTTCAACCTGTAATAAAATGGTGTCGTCGCGCATAAATTCAATTAAACCTCAGAAAGTAGCAAACCATCTCAAAAAAATCCCAAACTTGGTATTTCTTTCACACGTGGCACGTGCAAGCCTGAGAATAATTTTGAGACTAATACGACACTGGAATGCCTATGAACCACAGAAACCTTGATAACCTATATGTATAGTCATGGTTCGATGAAACGGTAAATATACCTCTGTGAAGCATGTATACTCCGCCTATGTTAAAATGGCTTGAAATTTTTTTAGTAAGCATGTACACCCAAATTAAGACCCCACACAGGATCTTAGGTTTTTCTGATCATTTTTTTATTTATTATATTTTTCTCTATGCCAAATGAGACAAAAGGGGGTGAATTTCATCTTAGACCCAATAGATTTTTTTTTAGTCCACCTCCACAAAATTCTTATCCCTAGGGCAAATTAGAGCCTGTGTAAAAGTTTAGCACCATTTTAGATCTTTTCATGGGTAGACTCAGTTCAACCTATAATTAATAGGCGTCGTCGCGCGGAAATTCAATTAAACCTCAGAAAGTAGCAAACCATCTCCGGAAAATTCCAAACTTAGTGTTTTCTTCACACGTGGCACATGCAAGGCTAAGAATAATTTTGAGACCAATACGACACCGGAATGTATATTTCTAGTTGCCCAACAAATGTTACACGAACTACATGCGTGACAATAATTAAACACACAAAGCCATACATATTAAAATTAGAACCCAATTAAACTACGATCTTGAAAACCTAGCTAAATAAATATTATTTACTATTCAAATCACTATCGGGATCGATCGAGCCACATACACTAACATGTCTCTATAGCTATATATGGTAATTGATGTCACGGATTATGTATCCGCTTGTATCGATAAAGTCCAATGCCCGTATAAGTGTACTCTCTCGTGCCTTGCAACTCTCGTGCCTCACAATACCGAAAGAATTGTCAACTATAGATGTAACCTATTGAATGACCACTGCCCCTGTTAGTAATCCTTATGCAGTACTGGTGTCTTTCTATAGTGAGTTGGCCGAGGATTTCTATTACAGAAGTCCCAATCATAATCGAGTTGCTCCGTAGCTTGGTCTAGAATGGCCCTAAGCCATATGCAGCATAGGTAAGGTCCTATAGCGCAATCTGCATGTGGAGAAAAAGAAAAAAATTAGAGAATGTTATTACAATAATAAACAATAAATAACCACTGACTCAGGTATAAGTGACCATTTTACTACATCTGCATGGTTGTAGCTTCGTAAATCATTCGTTTGCTTGCGGGAACGGAGATATCACCAGCATTCAAAGCAAGTGTCTTGAAGTACGAGAAATCAGGCACATCATAACAAATATATCGAAGTTCCTCTAAACAGATACGCACGACACTTAATTAGGTGCTTATCACATCCGGGCTCTGTATTCCCGTCTCGTGGATATGGTTCCGATGATTTGAACCCCTCACAGGGATAAAAAAACTGAGTTCACACGTCCATAGCTGACCACTTGCATTAGATGTCATGTTTCTCGAGGATGTCCGAGATAAAGAACCAGCTAAGTGCTGTTCACAGCCAATCTATTAGGGATGTAGTCTGCGACATATATACATGCAACAATGATATTAAACTAATTACACTTATTTGTTAGTATAAAAAAACAAAAGATGTTGGAAAATATTTCGTATAATAGCTAGAACAGGGAACCATGTAATGGCCACATTAGAAGCGAATGGCTCATCATCAGGGTGAAAACCTAGTTCTTGTGGTGGGGGAGATCCATTGTTCATACCACCGGATCGATAAAATGCAAAAAAATGAACATAAAATATATGCACAAAAAAAAATTCCAAGTAAAATGTGGTAACATAATTAAATATAGATCGAATGCAAGAAATAAGAATATATATAAATGTAGAATGTAAAGAAACATGAATATAAATATAGATCAAATGAATATAGATAGAATATTGGAGAAGACAACATATCAATACCATTGAAAAATACAGGAGACATGACCAGATCACGTAGAGAGAGAGTGGATGTCTTGAGAAGTAAGAGTGAAACATGAGAAATGAGACTGAGAGAGTTCGTGGGTGGGTAGGATCGATGTATGTGGTTGATAGTTTATTTTATATAGAGGGGCATAGACATCACATGATGATTTTTAAATAGAACCGACAGTGAAGGTGGCTATCACTACCGGTTTCTAAATAGAACCGATAATGAAGGTGCATATATGTAAATGATATATTTATTTAGATACTACAGTGGAAAAGTTTTAACAAGAACGATGTATTTATTTAGATAGTAATAAAATACATCAAAAAATTACAAAAAATTAGAAATAAGTTACATATACGATAACGATATATTTATTTAGACAGTGAAGGTGGCTATCACTGCTCTGTGAACCTCGTGGCATCTCCAATCTTTGGCGTTGCTCTATCTTCAGTAGCATTCTTCTATTACCTCATGCTGTGCACCATTTTGGTGGACTATGATGCATAACGATATCTGTGGTTTGTTGTGAGAGGAAAACATTGTATCATGACTGATAAGGTCTGGCTAAAACCAACATGGCCAAGGGTCATTTTATAGGGGCTAGCAGTCATGGTGTATTTTTATTTCTGAACTAAAGTTGTCAGGGGTAGGTGGGAGCAGTGTTCCAACTATTATGGTCATGGGAGCACTGTTGCCTATATGAGGAGCATCTACACATCACTATCGGTTTTAGTTTAAAAACCAACAATGAATTGGGCCTTTTGTGTCAGTTTGAGCAACCGACTATGATAGAAGCTATCACTGCCGGTTTTAAAACCAAACCCGGCAGTGAAGGGCCCTGCCGCCAACTTTTAGTAAAAAATATATAAAAAACATTGTCGGTTTGGAGCCTGCCATCGATAGCCTTTTTGTAAAAAATATTAAAAAGTTTGGCCCGCCTGAGATTCGAGCGTGGGTCGTGGAGTCGAGAGTGCGCGGCCTTAACCGCTGAGTTAGGATAGGGGAGTTCGGTTAGAATGGTTTTATTTTTTTTCTTTTTATTCCATCGTAATGCATTACTAAATAATAAATACAAAATCAAAAAAGTTTAGCTCGCTTGGGATTCGAGCACGGGTCTCAGAGTACAGAGTGCACGGCCATAACCGCTAAGCTAGGGTAGGGAGTTCACTTAGTTTGCTTTTCTTTATTTATTTATTTATTAATAGAAATAATGCAGTTAGTTTATATTCTAAAATAACACAAAAATTTGTGTCTTGATTATTTAATTCTATGATAATTAATTAATGGTCTATAATTATCAAATAATAGTGTTTGTGAATATCATCTTAATATTTGATTACATAGTCAATAATTAAACTGTAGAGATACGTATAAAATATAAATTAAATATTCAGTGCGAATTGCTGAAACAACGTCTACATAATGATTACATAGTTAATAATAATCTAACTATCTTTAGGTGCATCAACAATGGGGGCCTTATTGTGATCAATTCGTACGTAAGCAGGTCCATCACCCTTTTGAAGGATAGGTAAGGGTACGTTCGCCTCGAATGGAGGCATTTTCTGATAGCCCCTGTAGTCTTGTTCGTCCATCACTCCATCAATATCGACAATCTTTCCTTTTCTCTTCTAGTACTACTTTTAGCCTTTCTTTTGTCTTATTGTCCCTTGCATAGAAGACTTGCATAACATCTCTTGAAAGGACGAAGGGGTCATCTCTGTATGCAGGTCTTAGTGAGATCAACGGTAGTGAACCCTTCGTTGTTAGTGTTGATTTCCTCAAGCCGGGCCCACTGGCAGTAAAAAAGAGCTGCCTTCAATGGATCGTAGGCTAGCTCCTATATCTCCTCTATAAAACCATAGTATGTCGCCTGCATGTTGTTGTTTTCGTCGTGAACATCAAAATGAACAACATAATTTTGGTATGTGCTCTTTTCATCTTGCTTTTTTTATGTAAAATGTGAATCCATTGATCTCATACCCTTGGTACTTAAGATATATACTCGATGGTCCCTTGGCTAAGGCATCTAGTTGATTACCTAACTTTATTCCAAGCAAGCGACTGTCGCAACTAGCTGACAAATTTCCTCCTTATGTTTTTTATCCAACCAAGCTTGTGACCTGCTCGGATATAGAGTTTGCAGCGATTGCCTGTGCTCGTCAATGTATGGCATCACACCCTCGACTTGCTGGAGAACAGCGAACTATGTCTGTCTGAAAGAAACAAGGTCATCTACTATAGCAGATTTCTTCCCAATAGTTCCTTTGCCACGTAGTCTTCCCTCGTGACGAGATTCTAGAACTCCAACCCTTTTGATGTCCAGATAATATGTGTAGAATTCAATGGCTTCCTCCATTGACCATCCTTCAATTCATGCCCCCTTCTGTTCTGAATATGTTCCTAACATACCTCCTGAAAACTTTCATCAATCTTTCGAAAGGGAACATCTGATGTAGGTACATTGGGCCAAGGGCTCTAATTTGGTCAGCAAGATGAATGAGCAGATGCAATGAGATATCAAAGTAAGTTAGCGGGAAATGCATCTCAAGCCTAACTGAGAGTTTTGGCTATATCCCGCTGTAGCTGCTCTAGCGTGGACACATCAATAACCTTTTTTAAGATCGCGTTGAAGAACAAGTAAAGCTTTATGATTGGGACATGGACCTTTAGGGGGAGGATACCATGTAGGGCAATAGGGAGCAGCTAAGTCATAATGACATGACTGTCATGGGCCTTCATAGGGCCATAGTTGAGCTTGAGTTCTCTCATGTTCACTAGACTCTTTAGGTTCGCACAGTAGCCTCGTCGGGACTTTGAGTTCATTGAAGAAAGAAATAAGCACACGCTTTTCTTCCTTCTTCAATGTCCATGACGCAATTGAAAGTTCGAACTGGCCATTCTCTAACTCCACGGGATGCAGCTCCTTCCTGATTCCCAAGTGTTGTATGTCCAGGTGTGTGGCTAGTGAATCCTTCGATGTCCCCCCGGTGTCCATCAAGGTGTTAAGAGTGTTAGCGCACACGTTTTTAGTGATGTGCATGGGATCAAGATAGCGGCATACACTTAGAAATGGCTAGTAAGGTAGTTTCTAGAAAACCAATTTTTTCTTCCAAACGCTCCCATCAGGCGCTGCTACTGCATTGTCCCCCTTCCCAAGGACAACCTCCAGTTTTTTGAGTTCTCGAAGTATCGAAGGCCCGTCTCGATATTTTGGAGCTAAGTGTTTCTCAATAGTACCGTTGAAATCTTTTCTGTTCCTACGGTAAGGGTGATCCTTAGATAGGAACCTATGGTGTCCCATATAAACTATCTTTGAGTTATTTGGCAGATTTACCGCATCGGTGTCGTCCAAGCACTCGACACATCCAGTATAGCCTTTTGTCTTCTCTCTGGACAATGAACCTCGACCTAGCCGGTCAGTGATTGTAGCGATAAGTACTCCCTTGATCGTGACATGTTCCTTTTTGTACTCGTCCCAAACAACCGGCACACCCTTTTCGAACATCTCCACTAGTTTATCGATCACTGATTCCTAGAAACACATCGATGTCATTCCCAGGTTGTCTTGGTCCTTGAGTAGTGGTATCTGAATGTACGACCGCTTCATACAGACCCTAAGGTGAAAGGTTGTATATACAGAGCATCACTAGGCCAGGTGGCATGATTGCTTCTAACCTGGTCGAAAGGATTCATCCCATCTGTGCTCAAAGCAAACCAAAGGTGCCTTACCTCTCCACTGATGTCCTTATAGAACATAGTATTGATAGTCCTCTAGTCATGCCCATCGGTGGGGTGCCTCATCATTGTATCTTTCTTACGCTCTTCGTCATGCCAGCGCAATGACTTGGCTGACTTTGCACATGCAAGCAGTCTATGCACCCGAGGAGCTATAGGGAAATACCAAACTGACCTTTACGGGACCTCCTCTAGCCTTGGTACCCTCATCTGACGGCCCTTCCTTGTACCGTAGAGCTTCACACTTGGGGCACTTGTCCAAGTCTTTGTATTTTTCTCCACGGTACAATATGCAATCATTGGAACACGCAGTGGATTTTTTCAACCTCGAGGCCGATGGGGCAGATCATTTGCTTGGCCAAGTATGTCTTTTCTGGCAACACGTTTTTTTCTAGGAGCATTTTCCTTATTATACCTAACAATCGATCGAAGCCTTTATCGCTCAATCCGTTTGTTAATTTGAACTCTAACAACATGATGTCGGCTTCCAGTTTGCTTATTGGATAATTCCTATACAATGGTATTTTGCCATCTTGTCTCATTTTCTCTAGCTTTCTCAGCTATCTTTCACTAAGACATCCAGTCTCTACATTACGTAGCAGCTGAGAAATGCCATCGTTATCCTCGGTGTCGTCAGCTGGCATATTCCTAAACACATTATTAACTGTGACCATAGGTTCTATGTTGACACCAGGGTTCCTTGTCAGCATCATGGATGGCTACGTCAGGCATGTCCACATCATCATCGTTTCCCTGCAGAATATTCACACCAACCTCGCCATGCATAGTCCATATCGTATAGTTTGGCATGAACCCCCTGGTAATCAAGTGCGATCGTATAGACTCAATTTGACTGAAAGTTTTTATAATTCTTGCAATCTTTGCATGAGCAGAAGACAGGGTTCCCATTCTCAGCATGGGCTTTGGCATCGGTGATAAACTAGCTGACGCCATGCATGTATCGCTTGTCCGTTCGGGACAGATGTATCCACTCTCGATCCATCTCTGTACAAAAAAATACTGAGACGGTAATTACAAAGAATTAATAAGAAATCAAGCTTCATGAACAACAATTGTAGCTCGAAAGTACTATTTTTTGAAAACATTATTGCACACTAATTATTGAAAAATTAAAATTGATAGCCCCAGCCTGTAAATTGAAAATCGTAGTAAAAAATAATTATTGCACAATATTGAAGAACAACTATTCTACTCTACTTCTAAGAACTAATTATAGCATCATATACTAACAATGATGATCTTGACCACCATGGAATAATTAGCTAGGAATTTAAATGTGTTCATAGACACCAACCTTTTGGATGATGGATTCACCACAATTTGAGCCTTGCACAAATGTCCAATTGAAAAAGTGCTCTCTAGAATGAAGAAAGAACTAGAATGAGAATCAAGCAATGTAGCCATCAAAACAAAGCTAATTAAGCAACAAAATCAAAGGAGTGGATGTTTGTTACTAATCTTAAAGCAAAAAGATCAAGCCATTCTTCAAAATCCAAGTACTAGCTTCATGGTGAAGAGCAACCGCAACAATGGAGGGAAGGGTCCAAACGCACGTCTCTGTTCTCGGGATAGAAGAGAAGATGAAGGAAAGGACGGCTGCAGCCTTTTTGTGTTGTAGGCTTATCACCGTCGGTTTTTTGCTAGAACCGACAGTGATAGTGCCCAATCACTGTCGGCTCTTGGCTTAAACCGGCAGTGATGAGTGCCCGCCAAAACACTGCCGGTTCAAGAAAAAACCGGCAGTGATGTAGTTCTTCACTGCCGGTTTTAGCCCAGCACCAATCATTTTTTCATTTTCAAGCTCATAACTGACAGTGAAAGTACATCACTGCCGGTTCTCACAAATCCGGCAGTGATGAGGCCGATAGTGATGTGCAAATCTGGCATAGTGTGTCTGGTTCGTGGTTTACGTTGTTGGGTTCCATCCATGTTACTGTGTACATGTGTGCCGTGTAACACGTACGCAATACTGTGTAGGGTGTATGTATACGTACGTGTGGAACTTCGGGGTAAAGTGTAATTAATAAGGTCTTGTTTGGATGCGTATGTATTCATCTCAATCCACATATGTTGAAGTGGATTGGAGTGAAATTAAGCTAAATTCTATTCCCTTTCACTCCAACACATGTAGATTAAAATGAATACACATGTATCCAACAAGCCCTAAATTGGGTGTTCCTGCTTCCTATCGCGTGCCTATCATGAGGGAAATCATCGGGTAAAAAAAACACCATAACAATTATAATTTACACATGTGTTTTATTACATCTAAAATATAATATTTTGAGTGTGATCGTGATGACCCACCCCAGAGAGTCAGCTAAGTCCGCGATATGGCATTGTGGCTCATATTCAGCCCGCCACATGTTGGGGGTCCTTTCCTCCCTGCAAAGCATAAAATGATTACGTGCTAATCAGCAAATGTGTTTACGCAGCCAAGAAGAAAATGGCTAGGTGTGAAAAAAAGAGAGGATGCATTCTCACCTGCATCGAAGGGTCTACGTTCATGTTATGACCCCTCAAGCCTCCCCTACCGTCGTTGATCTCATGGAGCCCTAGAGCCTCTCGAAGAATTTTTGTCATTGTTACTTTGAGAAGGAGAGACCGGTGGTTGAAGACGAACTTAACTTAATTTCATCCTAGATCTGTCACTGCTTTAACCAGCGTGCTTCCGCTCAGATGTATTGTGGTTGTCACGACCTTCGGCGAGACGAACATCTTCCAGCTGTACACGATGGTCATGGTGACGACGATCTCGACGACCAGGTTCATTTGCACCGATCTGTTGTCCAGGTTCATATACGAGCTGTTTTCATGGCGGCCTGGCGAACGACTACGGCGGTAGTCATGGTGTAGCCGCTCGGATTCACGATGAACACTCTCATGATGAGTTGGTGATCGCGGCTAAGATGATGGTTGCCAGATGAAATGGCCCGTCGACCAGGCTCTTCATGGTCAGCGACCGATCATAGCGATTGTAGGGCCGAGCGGGAGTGATCCTCTGCCGGTTCCATGAACGCGGTGATCGGGAAATGCAATGATCTTCCCCGTTTTGGCCTCGCCATTGGGTTATTGGGAAAACGACCGGATGCCATCTGATGAAAATTATAAACAAAGATAAATATAACTAATCTCTTTTGAAAATAGAATTCATCCTATCGTTATTATTATTAGTGATGATCGGAGTCTACTATAATTCTGTAGCAGTACTCTAGTGGTACTGGTACCACGACGGAGCCGCTGCCGGGGCCTCCATTTTGACAGTTATATTTTGCCAGAGGCAGCTAGCACCGTGCTACGGACTACGGTACAGCAGCGAAGCACAGTACACCTCGCGCAGGGAGCATGCATGAGCCGGCGGTGTCTTTAGTAATATACTCCAGACCTCCGTCCAGTAATACGATAACTACAGAGTACTACTAGATAGATAAGTTAAAAGTGCCGGCCGCGGCCGGCCTAGCTGCAGCTACGGCACGGAGTACCTCTCATATAAATCCATCCCGTGTCCCATCAAAGCAAGTGCTCCCTTCTCCCGGCCTCTCTCTACTCTACCCCTCCCTCTGAGACATGGCGAAGGAAGGCACCACCGACGGCGCCTGGCACGGGCACGGCCGTGAGGTGACCATCACGGCCGTCTCGACGGTGGCGCCGGCGCTGCCGGTGCATGAGCACCGACTGCCGCTGTCGAACCTGGACCTCCTGCTGCCGCCCATGGACGTCGGCGTCTTCTTCTGCTACGCCGCGGACCCAGGTGACCGCAACCACCACCCGGCCGCGGTCCTCAAGGTGGCGCTGGCAAAGACGCTGGTGGCGTACTACCCGCTGGCCGGGGAGGTGGTGGCCAACGCGGCGGGGGAGCCGGAGCTGCTGTGCAGCAGCCGTGGGGTGGACGTCGCGGAGGCGACCGCCGACGGCACCGTGCTGCAGGACCTGCGCCTGGGCCTGCCGGACGAGAGCATCGAGCCGCTCGTGCCCAAGAAGAAGGCCGGCGTCATGTCCGTGCAGGTTCGATCCATTCATATATATCCTTTCAACTTTCATATCTCTTAGAAAAATAAAATAAAATCTACAGTAACATGCTCGGTTATTAATTGCAAGCCTGCACAAAACTAGTAGTACAAATTTACTTTGGAAAAAATACAGTTGGACTGCGACGACTGGACTGGTTGGTAACATAGCATCATGTGGCAATATAAATACTCCAGTTACACGTACATGTACGTGCATCGTGTGTATATCAGAATAGTAAGAATTTAAAACAAAAGCTTGTATATACTACGTAGATTATTCGATCATCAGTAAACCGTTTAACCACCGTCTGATCATGGTGAAACGCTACGGGTGTCGCCCATGCTGACCGTGCACGAGGTAAGGGGGAGCTTGGGTACGCCGCAGGTGCGGCGGCGCTGTTGTGTCGCCCAAAATGCACGCTACAAGCGTTCCCTCTCCTGAAACACTTACAACATATGTCTGAAACATATATAACATTCAGATGAAATACTTAAAATATACGTCTAAAACATTCAGATATAAGTTGCAATACTTATAACATATAAAAGATGACAGACGAAACACTTACAAAAAAGTGTCCTGAAAAACACTTGAAACTCATAGCAAAACATACGCAACATCTAGATAAAACACTTGCAACATATGTGTGAAACATATGCAACATCCAGATAAACACACTTGCAACATATGTCTGAAAAATAGATGAAGCATTGGTAACAGACGCTTGCAACATACATGTACAAACTATTGCAACAAATGCAACATCTCAATCTACTTTTGCAACATCCGTATGTAACACTTACAGCATAACTGTGAAACATCTGAACATTTAAAATGTACGCTCGCAACATGAGCTTTCAACGTGTAACACCATCGGTGTTACGCCCTAAACAAACTACTAAATTATTTTATGAGCATCATGTTTATGTAATAATGCATGTGATAGAACATGTTGATAAATTTCTGGTAGCCTAAAATGACTGGTAAAAATGTTAAATGGAAATCTATTCAATAACCCATGTTATGTCAAGTAGGGTGGAAAACCAATTTTTATTGAGAAAAGTATTATAGAATATGTGTGTGACACCTAAATAAGGTTTCAAGTACAAACTTTGTGGGTGACAATGCAACTCTTGCTGTAGAAAAATAATATGAATAACTAGTATTTCTAATGGCTTCAATTCAGCTCAAGACTTAGAAGAAATTTTAAGATTGAAAACAGTGTGACAATGCCATGTCGGTGAATTAATTCTGGAAAAATATAGCTAAAGGTCAATGCTGTGTTTTTGCTCCTTATGGTAGACTGATGTACCCTCATTAGCATGGTCGAGGTAGTTTAGTTTCAACTGTGTTAGGTTAGTTTTTAGACATGCTTTAAAATTCGTGCACGTCATATGCCTGGCTTGTGCGCACGGTCACCTCGCGTGGCCGCTCGTCGTCGTGCGGCTGGCCACGTTCTGCGCACCGCCGTGCCGAGCCCGGTCGGCCTGTCTGGCCGTGGGTTGGCTGTGGCCGGCCCCAGTGGGCCATTGTCATCGCCCTATAACTGCTGGCCGTCACGCTGCCGCCCCACCTCGTTGCTGCGCGCACCACTGCGCCATGCCAGAGGGCTGCCACTACGCTACGCCGGTGCAGCCGCTGCGTGGTCACGTGGTGAGGCAGTCGTCGTGATGCTGTTGTTAGGTGCCCCTGCTGTCGCCGTGTGCGTGCGCCATTTGGACTGCTGATCCGCACGCGGGGTCGGGTCGAGGCCTGGGCCGTTGTTGCCATGGCTATGTGGCAATCGCCCTGCCCTACGATTCACCTACCGTGAGTCCATGTCGCTGCTCGCCGCGTCTGGGTCAACAGACCCTAGCTTCAGGGTGACGGTGACGCCTCCCTGCTTTGCCCTGTCCCGCTAGCCGACGCTGGTGTGCCGTTCGGGCCCGGCTACCGCATTCAAGTGCTTCGCGTGCTGGCACCCCTCGTGGCTCCATCTAAGCACTACCCGACGCGCCTCCTGCCCTCGCTCATGCGGCCATGTCCTCGTGTTGTCGTACCCTATCGGGTTGTGGCTGGGTCACCTCTGATGTGGCCGCGTCGCGTGATGTAGCAGTGGCGATGCTCCGCCCTCTCCCCTTCATAATCACCAACTCAAAGCTTCCTAGCCCAATTCCTCGCGTCTGTGAGAAGCAGAGGGAGTTAGCTAGACGCCCCACTCTCGTCGGGTCCAGCGGTGGTCTGGCGACCAGCAGAGGAACTTCACGGTTGCGGCACTGTGGATTACGGGCTCCGAGGGCACTGGCGAGGCCGGTGACCAGTAGAGGAACTCCACGGTTGCGGCACTGTGGTGCACAGTCGCGGTGGAGCATGATTTTGCGGCTATGCCGTGGAGAGCCTTATGGAGAATGGATAAGGGGATAAGGTTAGAGGCGAGTGGACAAAGGAATACGCCAGTCAGGCTGTTGGGTTGGTGCCCGCGAACGCAACGTCGCATTACCGTATAAAAACAGGGGGGCTGCTTGGTTTCGAGCAGGAGCAGGCAAATTTTGCAAAAACCATCCAAAACTGAGGCATTCAGCTTCCAATCTCAACACAAAATGCAACTGAATAATAACCTCTCACGCACTGTTGCAAACTACACTGCACCGCACTATACTTGTATACATGCACTTGCTATAATCATGACATCATCATTCATCACTGTAAATCTAGCACATGCACGCAGGTGACCAAGTTCAAGTGCGGCGGAGCCGTCGTCGGGTGCACCTTCGACCACCGCATCTGCGACGCCTACTCCTTCAACATGTTCCTCGTCGGGTGGACCGTGGCCGCCCGTGGCGGCTCAGCACCTCCGGCCCCGTCCTTCCACCGCTCGTTCCTTGCACCGCGCGAACCAGCACCACTCTGCACCACCGGCAACCTCGTGGACCGCCTCTTCGTCCCCGTGAGCCGCGTTCCAGCACTGCCAGACACACCCGCCGTCAACCGCATCTACCGCGTGTCCGCCGCCGACGTCACGGCGCTTCAGGCCTCGGCGGGGTCCGGGCGCACGAAGCTGGAGGCGTTCACGGCGCACCTGTGGGGGCTCTACGCCAAGGCTGCAGCAGCCTTGCGGCGTCAGCCGCATTCGTGCTGCATGGGCGTGGTGGTGGACGGGCGCACTCGCCTCCGCCGTGACGGCGCCATGAGCACCTACTTCGGCAACGTGCTGACCATCCCCTACGCTGTCATGGGCACCGGCGCCCTGAGTACCATGGCCCTCGCCGACGTGGCGGACGACGTGCACCGGTGGGTGGCGGAGGCCGCGACCGGCGAGCACTTCCGCGAGCTCGTCGACTGGGTGGAGGCGCAGCGGCCGGAGCCCACGGTGGCGAGGGCGCACCTGTGCCGCGGCAACGGCGACGAGGACGCGATGGCCTGCGTGGTGTCATCGGGGATGCGGCTCCCCGTCGGCGAGGTGGACTTCGGGTGGGGCCGGCCGGCGTTCGCGTCGTACCACTTCCCCTGGCCCGGCGGCGCAGGGTACGTGATGCCGATGCCGAGCGCGCGCGGGGACGGCGACTGGGTGGTGTACGTGCACGCGGCGCCGGAGGTGGTGGAGGTGATGGAGGCCGAATCGACGGTGTTCAGAGCGCTGGAGGGTAGCTACGTGTTCGACCGGGCGAATTGAATTAAGCGCGCGCCTGGCCGGCTCCCGGCTGAGATGCATGCTAGCTGCTGGAACGTGATGGCGCCATCGTGCCATCGTCGTCCGTGCATGTATGTGTATATATATGTATATGTACGTGTCTGGTAATGTGCGGTGTAGGTATACGTACGTGTGGAACTTCGGTTCAAAGTGTAATTAATATATACTAATGTGCCCATGTGTTGCAACGGAATTCAATACGTGCAATCATACACGTGCGTTGCAATAGAATCCAATACACATAGGAATAAGACTCCGTATCATCGCTAGATATTTGAGTTGTTCTAACTCATATGAATATAGTTTATGAGCCCGGTTCATGTACAAGATACGTAGGGTGCGACCCAATATGTATTAGAATCGAAATGCGCATCATCGCTAGATATGAGTCCTAACTCGTATAAGTATGAACATGAGTTTGGGTCACATATGAGACAAAGAAAACGAGAAATTTTATAGAGATAAGGTGTAGCTATAGATATATAAAATAAAATAGTGAATAGAGAGAAATTTTGCCTCCTTAATAGAGTATATAGATAAAGTATAGATGATATATAAAATAACATATATAGATATAGGTAGATATAGATAAAAAAAACTGCAAATATTTAGAAAAAGGAAAGTTAACAGAAAAAATTATGAAACGGACACAAAAGAAATAGACCGAAGATATTATTCGCACATGAACACGTCACCGTGTGCCTTCGATGATGAGCACGATACACAGGATACATCGCCGGAGGAGCCTCACTGAGAGCGCGATACGTAGCACGCCGACGAGGTCTCTTGAGACCCAAAATCCCACACGCTCGAGAGGGATCTTGTCAGGGTGTGCGACAGCTATGGACTGCTCTAGTTGGCCTAACCGCTTTAGGGCTTTGCCATCGTTGAAGCAACGAGTATTGTCAACAACGAAGAAATAGAAGGGATGGTAAATTCGAAGATATGATGAAAATAATAGTAGATGTGTTTAATAGATTTGATTGTACGTTGTCAATCGACACTCACTCCTAATATTTATAGGGCAGCTCGACGTCGTGAGTACAAGAGCCCAAAATCTAATAGGATCACGTGAGCCAAACCCGCCATATCCATTTTCTATAAACTGAACTAAACATAGTTGGGCTCGATGGAATTCCGGCCAAGGCCGCCACGTACATGCTACTTGGTGCTCTCAATTATCTGAACCTTGTACGGTCAAATCAGCATTATTGGCAATTAAACAAATCCGTTTTGTTTTCCTTGGGTATCCACAAAGCTGCTTGCAATTGAACTCCATCATCGAGTACCAAACGGACTCCACCGCGCACAGCCTCGTCAGCGTCCAGAACCCTGCATCCTAGATGAAATTCTACTAGAAAAGCCAGACAAAAAATCCTGCAACTGGCGAGTCCTGAACGGACACGGAAAACAAATACGGACAGAAAAAAAGATTACCGAAGGTGACGGGACATATAGAAGGTTGGACGAAAAAATTATTGGTGGCAGAAATTTTGTCTCTTTAATATTATGTATAGATTTAATAAGTGTGGTATTCCTATCACGTTTATCTATCACCACAGAAAATCTCGGAGCGTCTCCAAGACATTAGGTAAATCGTTTTGTAAATATAAATATGGCTATTATTAAGTAAAAATCGTCTCCAACAGCTATAGATGGCTCTCCAAATTTGGTAGTTCGTCATCCTGAAATTGCGGTCTCCATACATGGACAGCCAAAGTCGCTCGCCATCCGGCCCTTTCCCGCGCGCTGCCCCTTCTTCCCGTGCGCTGCCCCTTCTTCCGGCACGAACACGATCACGTGCACGCTGTCTGCTTCAGCTTCCTCCGCCCACTTACCTGTTCCCCAATCACCGGCAGCGCGCGATGTCCCTTCTGCCACGGCCCCATGGTCCGGCACCTGTGCGCGGGGGGTACGACAACCTGGTTGCCTGGTCATCTTCTCCGATGGACTTGCTCGCCGGCGGTTCCATGGCTCAAGGAAGCCAGGACTCCGTTGGTTGCGAGGGCCATGTGGATCTAGAATGGATGGAGAGCAGAGAGGTCGGATTGATGCGGCATCGAGTGATTCCTCCCACTGACCTCAATGGCCAACCATCTGAGGCCCCTCCCCAAACGTGAGCCAGCCGCCACAGTTCCCCTTCCCAGATGTAGCACATGGCGTCGTCGAGGAATTATCGGTGAGGTCTTGGTCATTTTATTTCGTTTGTCAGTACGTTCCTAGCAGTGGATGAATTTTGCTCCTCTATGTTAGAATGGATTGTCATGATTGGTCTCTATATTTTGCTCGTCTGTTTAGTGGATGAACTTTGGTATATAGATTGATGGTGGCAATGGGGAGTACTATGTAGCAATTTACAAATTCTCTAATCGACCGAGATAATTATCTGTCAATTTACAAAATTATATGTGCAGAGGGCCAAATTCAACAAACCTTCTAGCCGACTTGGGCAGCCAACAGGCTGCCGCGATTCCCTTTCAAGCCGTGCGGCCGGCTGGATGTCGCACTGACCCGCCGTGGCTGGGGCAGCCACCAGCAGGCTGCCGCGATTCACCGTCAAGCCGTGCGCGGCCGGCTGCCGGCCCCCTGCGTGCCTTGATGACTGGGCACAACCCGACAACGTGCCTAGAGAGTAAGGCACCACCCGGAATGACACGATGCACAAGAGAGCCGTGCTTGCATGGCATGATGCAAGTCCCACCTGTAGCTTCAACTCTGCAAGTCACAAGTAGCTTAGAGCAAGTAAAATAATACACTTCACCTTGTCTTATAGCCAAGACACATCAGCAAATGCATACGTAGGCCTTGTTTAGATTGCAAGTTTTTTCACTCTCTCTCCATCACATTAAATCTTTGGACACATGCATGGAGTATTAAATATAGATAAAAAAAAACTAATTATACAGTTTAATTGTAAATTACGAGACGAATCTTTTGAGCCTAGTTAGGCCATGATTGGACAATAATTGTCAAATACAAACGAAAGTGCTACAGTGCCAAATACTGATTCCTAACCCCAATCTAAACAAGACCGAAGACAAGAGAGAAATGAGTAAGAGAAGAAGCTTTGTTGCAACATCCAGTGCCAGGCGCTTGCACAATTCCCTATGGTCATGGGGCCCACCACCACTTGTTCTCCCGTGATGACCCACCCCAGCAAGCACGAGGGGCGGCACGATGAGGCGTGGTCAACAGTTGTGCAGGGTCGGAGCCGGTAAAGATAAGGACGATGCTCGATCTACTGCTCCACCGATGGAGAAGTTGTTGCGGCCCTGGTGAGCCCCGTCGTCTTCTCCTGCTCCGCCGATGGGGGCGGGTGGTGGCGCGACAAGCTGCGGCGTCCATGCCCAAGCGTCTGCTCCGCTAGGAAGGGTAGCGCCAGCGACCTTATGGGCTCCTTTGGATACCGTGGTGGAAAAGGCACGTGGTTTTGAGCCCCTGAGGGGAATTCTCCACTGCAGCTGCCCCCCTGCCCCCCCCCCCCAAGGAGACGGAATTCCCTTGAGAAAAAATTACCGGCCGCCATTTGGAAACTACTAGGATATAAATCCCGGCTAGACAAAAAATATTTAAAAAAATCAGAAAAAATGAAGATTTCAAAAATACGATTGCAAAATTGAAAATCAGTGTCATGAATAATCTTTCAATAGTATGATACATGAATTGGATTAAAGAAGATCAATTACACTAATTCAAAGCAAACATTATTTATCTCATAGGGTAAACAAACAGATGAACTTCGATCTTACACAAGAGTCCATAGGTTCATCTCACAGCTCGTCATCACCATTAGCTTTAGATGAGTGTGTTAAGCAACCTAAGAAAACATACAAGAGTCCACAGGTTTACGACAAAAGTACATATTACATTAATCTTACTACATAACCAGAGAGAATTAACAATTGTCTTGGCATAACTGCACTACAATCTATCCCTCACAACCAGCATCAGCAAGCGAGAGCATATAGAATCAGCCCTGCAATTGGATGGAGAAAAATCACTATTAGCCGATGCAATGTAATATTTATAAAATGGTGCAATGTAAACCCAGACTGAAGCTAATTCAAATACTTGTTTTTATTGGCAAGTTTTATGTCTCGATAACAAGGATTTGCAAAGGATAACTTTTTTATCATATAGCCAAAAGTATCATTCTTTTACATGCACGCTAGATTAGAAACTTTGCTTGTACAACCAAATTAATGAAAGCTTCCTGCTTTATAGAGTACTGTAAAATTAGGCATTTGGGTTTTCAGTTTCAGTTAAAGGCACTGTAAAACTCACAGAAACTCCAACAGTCAATTGCAGCACTAGGCACTGGCAGAAGGTCAGATTTCATAAATAAATTCTACAACATCATGTACTTCTTAGAGTACCGTAAAATTCTTACACAAGGGGTAGTACTAGTAAGGTAGGTAGTCACAAGAACAGTAAACTTAACTTTAGAGCAATCTCACCATTGATCCACAATAGGCGAACTCTTGGGTTTGTGAAGTTGATAAAAATTTCTCTGTTCACCTCACACTTCATGACGCTTGTTGCTTGCACCTTCTCTTCATCTGAGAGCTCTTCCATGGATTCCAGAAGATCCATACACTTCTTGATAGAATAGTCACCTTTACTTGTTTCATCTAGTGATTCCACAAAAGTTTTGCTTTGCTTTATCTTGTGGTCCAAATAGCCTTGTAGAACTCCAGCAATGCTTCTCTTTTTCCCACTTCCTGATCCCTTTTGTCCCGAACAAGCAGAGGAAGCTGGTTCTGCTCTAGTGAGGTCTATAGGTTCACTTGATGCCCTATTGAAAGGATCAAGATGCCCAAGAGGGAGGTGAATTGGGCTAATTCTAAATTTCTTTGCAATAATTAAGACCTACGGTTAGCCCAATTAACCCCTTATGCCTAGAAAGTGTTTCTATTGATCTACCGTATAAAAGTTTAGCAATCTATGTTCCAATCCTACTCTAGCATGGCAATTCTATGAATATAAATGACAAGAATTGAATTGCTCAAAGTAAAGAGAGAAGGAAGAATGCGGCGATGTTTTGTCAAGGTATCGGAGAGTCGCCACTCCCTACTAGTCCTCATTGGAGCACCCGTGCAAGGGTGTAGCTCCCCCTTGATCCACGTAGGGATCAAGTGCTCTCTACGAGTTGATTCTATGACACACCGTCACGATGAATCACCCACAACCGCTCACAACTTGAGTTGAGTTATCCACAAGCTTCACCGGATGATCACCAAGCTCTCAATCACCACCAAACTGTCTAGGTGATGGCGATCACCAAGAGTAACAAGCAGGAACTCTCACTTGACCATGACAAGCCAAATGAGAAGGGTGGATGCACACTTTGCTACTCTTGATCTCACTAATGAGGGCTCTCTTTGGGATTCTTAAATCTCAATCACCTCACTAGGACCTTGCTCTTCTTGGCACTCTCCAATGTGTTTCTTAGCTGTAGGAATGAGCAAAAGTACCCCCTCACATTAATGGAGGAAGTATTTATAACCTTGGTTGAAAAACAAACCGTTATGTGCCTCTGCGGGGTGACCGGATGCTCCGATCAGTTCTCCCCCGAACTCCAGTGTTTAAGTTGTGACCGGACGCGTCCGGTCATGATTTCCCCTCTCTAGAACCTTACTGGAGTCGACCGGACGCTGTTCGGTCACTCACCTCTCAGCATCTGGTCGTGTCCAGATGATTTCACCTTAATCAAATGAACTGACCGGACTCTGCGCCAGCGTCCGGTCACTCTAGAACCAGCGTCCGATCAACATTTGACCCTCCATTCACTTCCAACTCTTGATCATACGTGAATGAAGTTTGCTCCAATGGATCTAAGGGCTTTTTAGGAGCTACCTAGTGCTAGATTTAGCAAGTGTGTACCACACCTAACTCACTAGACTCACCTAGGTCAAGCTACCCGTCCATACCCCCCTTAATAGTACGGTCAAAGGTAAAACAAAGTCCTAAACTACTCTAAGTGTCTCTTCAACTCTAATCGACACTTAGAACTAGTCCATCCTTAACCTTGTCGTCCATCATTTGAAAACCTAAATGATTTCCATCGTAGGGGCATGACCACCATGATTGCCCAATCGATCTCCATTACCGTGACCTAACTTAATTGCCTCTACAAAACACACGTTAGTCACAATAATCATGTTTTGTCATTAATCACCGAAATCCAACTAGGGGCCTAGATGCTTTCAATCTCTCCCTTTTGGTGATTGATGACAATACCACCTTGAGTATGTGAAAGAGATGATGTTTTTAACATTCTTGGTTCATATAAGCTTTTAGCAATAAGAACAAAAGTGTTAGGCAAGCTTAAATGACCCAAGCCAACATGATGTACTCCAAAGGTATGAAATAAGCATGAGTACAAGTAATAAAGCTCATTTGCATCGGAGTAAAACACGGAAGCAAAGCAAATGAGCATAACACAAGTGATATGACATATAAATAATTCAAAGTAGAGAGCACACATATCACATATCACATAAATATCACGATCACATTAACACACTTAAGTAGTTCAATGCATAATAGTAAACATGAATGCATAATGTATCACACATAAAAACTCCAAATGTAATAGATAAGCTAATAGATAGACTCCCCCTAAATGTATCGCTGAAAGGTCCTAATATGGCTAGAGGGAGTAAATAGCCTATTTAAAAATCTACAAATCAACTAGAGCAATTTGATTTGTATGACAAATAGCGAAATACAAACTTGCTCTAGCTCTATAAGGGTTGCAAGCCACCTATCCAACAATTCTAGTTTCAATGATTACTAGGCACACAACTTACAATGTTACTACTCACTAAGAGCTCTCAAACTTGTTACTCTAAAGAGCTCCACTAGATGAACTTAAAATAACAAAGCAAGCTCTCAATTCTAATTACACTAAAGAGCTTACCACAACTAGTTTGCAAGAATATAAATGAGTGAGTAGGATGATTATACCACCATGTAGAGGAGTGAACCAATCACAAGATGAATACTAAATCAATCACTGGGAGAATACTAAAGGGCAAGAGACAACCAATTTTTCTCCTGAGGTTCATGTGCTTGCCGGCATGCTAGTCTCCGTTGTGTCGACCAACACTTGGTGGTTCGACGGCTAAGAGGTGTTGCACGAACCTCGTCCACACAATTGGACACCGCAAGAACCTACCCACAAGTGAGGTAACTCAATGACACAAGCAATCCACTAGAGTTACCTTTCGGCTCTCCGCCGGGGAAGGCACATGACCCCTCACAATCACCACGATCGGAGCCGGAGACAATCACCAACCTCCGCTCAATGATCCTCGCTGCTCCAAGCCATCTAGGTGGCGGCAACCACCAAGAGTAACAAGTGAATCCCATAGCGAAACACAAATGCCAAGTGCCACTAGATGCAATCACTCAAGCAATACACTTGGATTCTCTCCCAATCTCATAATGATGATGAAACAATGATGGAGATGAGTGGGAGGGTTTTGACTAAGCTCACAAGGTTGCTATGTCAATACAAAATATCCAAGAGAAGTGAGCTTGAGCCGGCCATGGGGCTTAAATAGAAGCCCCCATGAAATAGAGCCATTGTACCCCTTTACTGGGCACAACACGAGGTGACCAGATGCTCCGGTTAGTTTGACCGGACGCAGGACCCCAGCGTCCGATCGCCCGATGCTTGCCACGTGTCATCGGCTTCAAATATCGATCGCCCGATTTCAACGGTCAAGTGATGACCGGACGCGTCAGTTAGAAAGTGATCGGACGCAGGACCCCAGCGTCCGGTCGTTTCCAGTAAGGTTCTAAACATGAAATTTCATGACCGGACACGTCTAGCCATGCTCGACCGGACACACCTAGCATCCAGTCACTCAATGTTTCCTTTGTGCGCCTCACGTCAGCGTACATCAGCACTGATCGGATGCACCCAGCCAGTGTCCGGTCACTCTTCGTGCCAGCGTCCGGTCATAAGACCGAGACGTGTGCTTACTTCTGCTACTGACTAGACTCTAAATCTAGCATCCAGTCACTGCTCCACCAGCGTCCGGTCACTCTGTGAATCCCTGTCTTTTCTGTATAGGGCGCCGGTGGCACCGGCGGAGTGTCCATTTCTAACCCTTGCTCAAATATACCAACCACCAAGTGTATCACCTTGTGCACATGTGTTGGCATATTTTCATAAGCATTTTCAAGGGTGTTAGCACTCCACTAAATCCTAAATGCATATGCAATGAGTTAGAGCATCTAGTGGCACTTTGATAACCGCATTTCAATACGAGTTTCACCCCTCTTAATAGTACGGCTATCTAACCTAAATGTGATGACACTCGCTAAGTGTCTTGATCACCGAAACAAAATGGCTCCTACTGTTTATACCTTTGCCTTGAGCCTTTTGTTTTTCTCTTTCTTCTTTTCAAGTTCAAGCATTTGATCATCACCATGCCATCACCATTGTCATGATCTTTGCCATTGCTTCATCACTTGGAGTAGTACTAACTATCTCATAATCACTTTGATAAACTAGGTTAGCACTTAGGGTTTTATCAATTAACCAAAACCAAACTAGAGCTTTCAATCGCTCCCCTAAGACTAGTGTACTCGATCCCTCTCCCCCTTTGGTGTCAAACACCAAAACCTAAGGGTCGGTCGGTGGGACTACAGTGAACGAGTCGAGTGCTGAGGTGCGAGGAATGAGCTAGAATTATGTTCCATCATCATCTGATCCTAAGCTCTGAGCAGTCTGACCCTCTATAGCTGAAAGCGATGCTGAAGCGGTCTGAGTTAGATTAGGGACATGTGCGGCTTGAGACTCTACAGGTATGACTGTAGTAGGCGGCTCTGATAATGTAACTAAAGAAGGGAGCGTCTCTATAGTCCTGATAATAGGTGCAACTGTGGACGGACCTGGGACATGTAGCTCTAGTGGAGTCGACTGCCCTGTCAACTCACTGAATGAAGCACCAAGGCTCCTAAAAATTGGGTTTAGCACTGATGAACTCTGAGGTGGAGTAAAGCCCATAAGAAGAGGAGTGAACTACGGAGCTAGCACTGGTAAAGCAAACCACTAGGACACCTGCTCTATAGATGAAGGAAACTATGGCACTGGCGGTCCCTGACTCTGAAGCCTACTAGGCTGTACAACTAGAGTCATAGAAGTGGTGGCAGGCTGACTAAGCTAGGGTGAAGGCTATGGTGGTGGAGCCCCAATGGCTGTCACAACATGCTGCATAAATCCAAGAAGTTGTTGCTGCATGAGAAGCTGCTGCTGATGCATGTCCTGCTGCTGCTGCTGTATAGCCTGCTAGTGCTGCTGGATCGTCTGCTGCTGTCGCTGGAACTCATCCTGCCGAGTCTAAAACTATGCAAATGTAGCAGCGGTCTCCTGAGCCTAGCAAGCCTGATCCTGCCTCATCCGCTCAAGTATGGCAAGTAGAGCGGGGTCTGTCTATGGTGTAGGTAGAGCTAAACTAGAGCTACCGGCCTCATGGTCATGTCGTCGTGGAGGTATCTGAGGGATATCGTGGTAGTCATCATCTGAGCTATCACTGAGGTCACTCTCGACCATCCCCTCCTGCTGAGCATCTAATTGCTCCTCCTCTATAGCTGCTATGCCCCTAATGGTCTCATCCTGCTAGGCTACAGTTTCTGGCACCTTTGGACGACAGCACGGCTGGCTAGGTGTCCTCACTATACTATGGCGGATCATCTGAGTCATGTTGTATGTAGGGAACTCTATAGTAGCACCACTATACTCTGCCAGCATCTTAGATGGCCTCATAGTAACTACCCTTTAGATCAAGAATGTAATCCAGTGAGCATATGACAGCTGCCTGTGACCCCTGAACCCCTATGCAATAGTATCCATCATCTCTGATGTGTAACACCCTAAAAATTGCCTCTTTTGAAATAGAGTTAAAATGATTTAAGTTGGAATTTTTGTGCACATGAAATATAAGAAATAAAATTTTTCATTAATTTAAAATTCATCATAAGGTAGTAACATGTGTGAGCATACATGTTGTTGCATCTTACTTATTGTGATGGATGGTGTTGATCCAAAACTCCAAAGTAAATTGGAATGTTTGTGAAAAGAGTTTGAAAATGGCTTTGAAATAAAAGAAAGAAAAGAAAATTAGAGAATAGAAGTATTTCAAGAGTTGTAAAATTTATTTTGTGGAAACTTACTAAAATTTCTCATTTATATTTGAGATGAAAAGTATATTGAAAACATACTTGAATTTGTTTTGAAATTGGCTTGGAATTGGAAACTCAAAGTAGAAAAAGGATTTGTATTTGAAAAAAAAATGTTCCTTTTCTCATTTTCAGCCCAACCCAGGAATTGGCCAGCCCTTTTCCTCCCTCCTCTTCCTGGCCTCGGCCCACCGCTGGCGGCCCACCCTTTCTCCCTTTCTCCTTTCCGATTCTCCCACATGCGGCCCTTCCAGCCAGCTCGACGGCCCACCGTTCCACATAGCCCAGCTGACGCACCGCCCCGCATGCGCGCGTGGCTCAGCCCACCAACGTGGCCCGCTTTGGCCTTCAGCGCCCGCCGCTCTCTCCTTTCCCTCTCGCTGCGTAGCTGGCCCCGCCCGTCAGCACCGTCTCCTTCCCTTTCCTTTTCTTCCCTTGCTCCTTCCTTTCGTCGCCCGCCGATGGTGCTGCTTCCACGGCAAGCCACCACGCCCGTATGGCAGGTGACCAAAATCACCGAGCGCCTGCTCCCCCTTCCATCTACGCAGCGACCCATCCCTCCTATAAATCCTGAGCTTGACCCCCCATCCACCTCTCTTTTCTCTAACCGCCGC
The DNA here is from genome assembly GCF_019320115.1 of Miscanthus floridulus. Classification (NCBI taxonomy): domain Eukaryota; kingdom Viridiplantae; phylum Streptophyta; class Magnoliopsida; order Poales; family Poaceae; genus Miscanthus; species Miscanthus floridulus. The sequence goes on from NC_089591.1 coordinate 71,055,421, forward strand.
CGGAGCTCACCACTGTCGCCCGTAGCCCGGTGCTCCGACGCCCTAAACTCGATGCCGACGTATCCAGGAGCTCCTCCATGACCCACCGGTGCCGTAGGTACCCTGCATCCTTCGATTTGACCTTCATTTGCTCGGATTCTCCTTCACCCGCACGTTCTCTCTCTCTAGCCATCGCCGTCGTTGACGACCGTGCCCTCGAAGCCTCCTCGGAGGCCACGCTCTGTTCCAATCGCATCATGGTGAGCTACTCATCCTCCCAATGCCTTCCATTCACCGTTTCATGCGCTAGAACACCATATCGGTGAGATCCCGAGCCGCCAACAATGGTGCCACTGTGGGACCACCTCCCCGATGTGCTCTCCATCCCCGATCGATAGTCTGTTGAGTTCGCGAACACCCGTAGATCATCACTGCATATTTGGTTTCGGTAGGGGTGGCCAGAATCGCCGGAACCGCGGACACCGACGAGATGTCTGCCATCGCCCATGGCTAATCGCCGTGCCGGCACTGTAGCCACCGGCCGGTTATTCCCTTCTTCCCCTTGATCCCATCAACACCGACAGATCTGGAACGAACAACCACGATTAGATACCCCTTCGGGGTTAAGTAACCGGTCCACCGGACATGTGAACTCGGTGCACCGCGCCAACCGAAGCATGCCACGCGTCAGCCTGGTCAACAGCCGAGTCAACCGCAGTCAAGCCATGGACATTTTGTAGATTAGCCCCCGGATTTCCAAGTAATCAACCCGCAATCCAACTTAGTTCAAAATAATTGTTTTTCAGCCCTGATTTTATTTGTTCAGGACCCTATAATTTCTAGAAATAGTACGCCCAGTCCAATGACCATGTAAATTCAGATTTTTAATTGTTTTAATTCAAATTTGAGTTCAATTATTTACAGAAATGCCACTAAACCTTATTTTATGGGTAACTTTTGTGTTTTAAGTCCGATTTGATCTGTTCGAATTACGTTAGGACCGTATTTACGTTTTCTACATGTTTATACAACTGTTAGGCATGTTTTCAACATCTAAAATTCATGGGTAGATTTAATCTATTATTTAATTAAAGGAAAACTTGTTTAAATCATAACTTATTCGTTTCAACTCCGAAATAGTCCGTTCAAGTTGCGTTACATTCATAGCGATGAGATCTATGCATTAATAATAGTGTTTACTATATTGTTATCTCTGAAATAACATGGTTTAAATCATATCTTGATTAATGATTATGCAACTAGGTTTTATACATAAAATATGATTTGTTTTACTTTTGTTTTATAATTTAAATCTAAAATTGACTTAATTTAATCTATATTATTTATAAAATATCTTTGATATATGAATTCATATAGTTAACATAAATGAAGCCTATAGTTTTCTTTTCCATGTATTAAGCAAAACTCTCGGTAGCTGTAACTTTTCAACCGTAGCTCCGATTAGCGTGCCTCTCGCGACTGTGTGTTCGTAGCGATGCGTAGAATCGTATTTTAGTCTCTTTCACTTATTTTTCTATGATTGGTGTACTGTTCTGATATAGATGCAACTGTATGCTATGCATGTATGTGTTTGGATATTTGTGTGGTGTTCTACGATTGTCCAGTCGGTGAGATACACGTGGTGATTCAGAAGAAGAAGGACATCGAAGAATAAAGCTTACCGAAGGATCGGTGTGTAAGGCAAGTATAGCATGGGGCATCCTTGTTACCTATTCATATTTAAACACTTAATTTATATTGCATGTGTCTACCTTGTTGCCAAATAGGATATCCTAGATGTTTGATAACTTGTTCCTTGATACCTTTAGGATATTGCATGGGATAGTTTTTGCTAGTGCTTAATCAAAACCATGATCTTGTAACTTGACTAATGGTATATGCAATAAACATTAAAATATGACTTTTTAGTAACATGGAAACAGGGGGCTAGAGTGTTTATATACTTCAGATTCCTCTCCCTAAGGACTTATCTGTAAGCGATCATTCGGGACTTACAGTACAGCTGTGAGGGCCATATGACTCTGGCTTTAGCTCAGTATGAGGATCTTTTCTAGCTTGTTAGTGGTTACCTTTAAGGCGCATGGTATGTTTCCTTTGCTGCTAGGAAGTGTGTATCGTGCTGTGATGCCCACACGTGCCACTCCTAGAGAGGGGCCACATATGCCTAGCGACCCTAACTTGTTAGATGAATCCTTTGAAAGGCTTCATAGTGAACTCTACCAACCTTCCTTGGAAGTGGGTCAAGAGATTAGCTACCTCGGGCGAAAGGGTAAATCACGACTCATAGTGAACGTGTACAACCTCTGCAGAGTGTAAAACTGTTATAACAGTCGTGCTAACGGACACGAGCGGCCTTGGACCCTTATGGAATAGAGATGATCACCAATGGATAATGATGATGCTAATAATTGATTGTTTATGCTATACATTATTCATATTTACCCGATCATGTGTTTATGGGAATGATAAATTCTATGCCACCCAACTGCTTAAAAAGATGATCTATTAAAGCTAATCGCAGTTAAACCAGTGTCAGCCCTTTTGAGCCTCATGAACCCCATGATATAATTGTTAAGTGCGACATGTACTTACGCTTGTTTTACTTTTCTATACATTGGATAAAAATCCTGGATGGGTACCAGATTACTGGTTTGGAGGAGTTAGGCTTGTGGTCAACCAGTCAGTCGTCCCTGTGGATTTGGAGTCTTCGCCAGAAGATCAGAGTCGATGTTCCGCTGTCTTTACTCTAAGGTTATTTTCCTTTTTACTAATACGTTATGTAATAAGTATTGTCTCTTGATATTACCCTTATTTGTGGCTATATATGAGATTTGACTTCCTGGGCTCACATATAGTGTGTATCTGGTTTTGTCTTTAAAACTGGGTGCTACAAAGTGGTATTAGAGCAATGCTGACTGTAGGACGCAAGCCTAGATAGAACCACTGTTCGCCTAAATTGTCGTTTAGCCTGTTTAAACACCGTGTAAACGCTACACGGTGGTGCGCCATTTCTGTTTAATCACCCGTTTACCCCGTTTAATTGGCCGTTTAGCCCGTTTAATGGGACGTTTTGCCCGAATAATGGCTAAACGGTAGGTGATCGACTGTTTACCGTTTAGCGTTTAGAAAAACACTAGATAGAACTAGATGTTTTAGCATACTTTTATCTTGCTTAGTTCTTGTTTTCTCTCTAACCTTATTATTTGCTAAAAGTTATGCTCACTTCCGCCTCTATCTATTATGAAAACTTTGTCTCTATTCTCAATCCTCTATCTTTGTCTATATAGATGGATCATACTGAGGAGACCACTGGTATCAAAGGTCAGGAGGACCAAGCTACGTTGCCCTTAACTGCATTCGACAAGGAGAAGCTTGTAGATGTGCAACAACAAGCACCAGAAGGAATGACTCAACCTAGGAGTTTTCAACAGTGCTTGTCACAAGGTCAAACCAACATACCAAAGGGACCAGTGAAGAGACAAACAGCAGAAGCTTAGAGGAATATGAAGTCCAATGAAGATGTTGGAAGGATGGCACATGAATGCTAGGATCACCCACAGCAAAAGCAAGAACAGAAGGAGGTTGTGTACGGTTTCATTCCAGTAAACTCAGCTTTCGCCACAGTGCTGTTTGATCCTAGAGCTTCACATTCGTTTATCTCCAGCGCATACATAAAGGAACATAAGATAACTATGCTTCCAATGAGGAGACCAGTGATAGTTAAGTCCCCAGAAGGAGAAATAAAGGCAAACCACAAGTGCCCAAGAGTTAGTCTTCACATCAAAGGAGTAAAATTTGAAGCAAACCTTATTGTATTAGAGTTAGTGGACATTGATGTCATTCTTGGAATGGGATGGATGTCAGCATGTAAAGGAGTGATCAAGTATGCCTAGCATTCGGTGCTTCTAACCACACCGTCAGGAGAAAGAATTGAGTATGAAGGTATTCAGCATGTACCTGAGGACAATATGGATAAGAAGAGAAAGGAGATCTCACCAGAGTCAGAATCAGGAAGTAATCAATATTTGAGTTCTATTACATCATCACATCTAGCTCCAATCCCTGGTCAGATAAACTCAGACTCTAAAGAATTAGAAGTTTCTCAAGGTAAGGTTACTCCACTCTTTCCACATGAGGTATGCATAGATGGGTGGACAATCACCTACATAGAGTTTCAACCCTGAAAGATCAAGCGAGCTAAAAAGCAGTCTAGTCAAACAAAGATGAATTTATAGAGTCAGCAAGCTAACAATACTCTAAGCAACAATTCTGTGGAGTATGACATCACTAAAGATCTAGCTAAGAGAAAGTGTTATCATTGCCAGCAGGAAGGACATTATGTTAAATCTTGCCCACAGAAGAATCAACAATTACACCAAGGAAGTAGTCAAAGTCAGATCACTACTGGACTGCTATCAGAAAGTGTTAGTGATAACCAACCTAAAAGAAACAATTGGTGAGAGTGGTGAATGAAGAAGTCATGCTAGACTATCCAAGATCCTTAGATAAGGATAGGAGTTGTGCCCCTTATATAATAAAAATGATAGTATCGGAAGTTGAGTCAAAGAATGAGTTATGCATTTTTAAGTGCTTTGTCAAATTGTCATTATGTTTATGCTTGTTTTGCATCTTTGTAATGATTGCAATGATCTTGTTTGGTGCCCCCGCAATTTCATTTAGTTCATAGGTTTAAGGTATAAGTATTAATGAAATAAATAGTTGGGTTATGGTTTTCTTCGGTTTTTCCTATCCTGTCTTCGGAGCTGCCTATCTTTATTGGTTCATATCTCTGATTTTGGACGATCAAAAGTCATGAGGAATTTCTGGACAACAGTAGACTTCAATCACAAGACGATGCAAGCTATGCTTTGGTATCCCCTACTTTACCTTATCTTAAGGGGGGTAGCCAAGTTGAGGAATTTGCAAAATGAAGTGTCCTACGTTCGAGTTTGCGCAGCGGAAACGTGGTGGTACCCAAAGATTCAATTGGAACTCAAAGTTTTAATGAGGTTTGGTTAGAAGTCCAAGAAAGGTCTATCCAAGACCAACAAGATGTTGATAAAGTTACCGAAGAAGCTTTTAAGTTAGTTTGGATCAAGAGACTTCAGCCAAGTGTTTGAAGGAGTCTAAGAGGTCAAAGTAAAACCTGAGTATTAGCTTGTTAGATCAGGACGAGAGCTTTGTATCTACCATAATGCATCTTGTGAAGGTGTAGGATGTGTCCTTATATGCGTAAGATGAACTAACATGTTATCTGGAGCTATCCATTGTGGAGAATGGAAGTACCATCTTCTTGAAAGTAAAAGTAATATCTAGGAGGATCACAAGAATATATAGGATACCTTCACCAAGTTGGTCTTGAGCTTGTGATAACCTCATTGGAATGAGATTGATTAGGACTTGGAAAAGTGCTATCACTTTGAGAAGCGAAGTCATGGCCGATGCCCTTAGCAGCGGAGAATTATGCTAAGAAGGTTTGAGTAACACTAAGGATTAAGAGTTGTATTCCCAGTTCGAGCAACTTAACTGGGATCATTAATGTTTTGAAGATTGGTGGTAGATTCACTTTCGGACCAAGAAGATAAGGAAGCTTTGTTGAAAGGTGAACATATGAGGAAAGAAAATTATGGCCTAGTGATTAGGGTTACCTAAGAGTTGTTCAAGGCACCTATCAAAGTTTTGGAATTAGTTAGGCAAGTTATTTGGAAGTAAGAGCAATAGGTGTGCAAAGTAATGTGGATCTTTATCAATGCAAGATGAGGGAACTGCACGAAGAAGTAAAGCAGAATCCAAGGATGGAGTATTCCCATATCTTAGTCGACGTCTTCTGAATCTCGAGGACGAGATTCATCTTAAGGGGGGTAGAATTGTAACACCCTAAAAATTGCCTCTTTTGAAATAGAGTTAAAATAATGTAAGTTGGAATTTTTGTGCACATGAAATATAGGAAATAAAATGTTTCATTAATTTAAAATTCATCATAAGGTAGTAACATGTGTGAGCATACATGCTGTTGCATCTTACTTATTGTGATGGATGGTGTTGATCCAAAACTCCAAAGTAAATTGGAATGTTTGTGAAAAGAGTTTGAAAATGGCTTTGAAATAAAAGAAAGAAAAGAAAATTAGAGAATAGAAGTATTTCAAGAGTTGTAAAATTTATTTTTTGGAAACTTACTAAAATTTCTCATTTATATTTGAGATGAAAAGTATATTGAAAACATACTAGAATTTGTTTTGAAATTGGCTCGGAATTGGAAACTCAAAGTAGAAAAAGGATTTGTATTTGAAAAAAAATGTTCCTTTTCTCATTTTCAGCCCAACCTAGGAATTGGCCGGCCCTTTTCCTCCCTCCTCTTCCCGGCCTCGGCCCACCGCTGGCAGCCCACCCTTTCTCCCTTTCTCCTTTCTGATTCTCCCGCACGTGGCCCTTCCAGCCAGCTCGGTGGCCCACCGTTCTGCGCGGCCTAGCTGATGCACCGCCCCGCATGCGCGCACGGCTCAGCCCACCAACGTGGCCCGCTTCGGCCTTCAGCACCCGCCGCTCTCTCCTTTCCCTCTTGCTGCACAGCTGGCCCCGCCTATCAGCACCATCTCCTTACCTTTCCTTTTCTTCCCCTGCTCCTTCCTTCCGTCGCCCACTGATGTTGCTACGTCCACGGCAAGCCACCGCGCCCATATGGTAGGTGATCGAAATCACCGAGCGCCTACTCCCCCTTCCATCTACGCAGCGACCCGTCCCTCCTATAAATCCTGAGCTTGACCCCCCATCCTCCTCTCTTTTCTCTGGCCACCACCGGAGCTCGCCACTGTCGCCCGTAGCCCCTCTGCTCTGGCGCCCTAAACTCGATGCCGACGTATCCAGGAGCTCCTCCGCGACCCACCGGTGCTGTAGGTACCCCGCATCCTTCGATTTGACCTTCATTTGCTTGGATTCTCCTTCACCCGCATGTTCTCTCTCTCCAGCCATCGCCGCCGTCGATGATCGTGCCCTCGGAGCCTCCCCGGACGCCGCGCTCTGTTCCAATCGCATCACGGTGAGTTACTCGTCCTCCCAATGCCTTCCATTCACCGTTTCATGCTCTAGAACGCCATATCAGCGAGATCCCGAGCCGCCAACAATGGCGCCACCGCGGGACCACCTCCCCGATGTGCTCTCCATCCCCGATCGGTAGTCCGTTGGGTTCGCGAACACCCGTAGATCATCACTGCGTATTTGGTTTCGGTAGGGGTGGCCGGAATCGCCGGAACCGCGGACACCGGCGAGATGTCCGCCGTCGCCCATGGCTGACTGCCGCACCGGCACTGTAGCCGCCGGCCAGTTATTCCCTTCTTCCCCTTGATCCCATCAGCACCGTCAGATCTAGAACGAACGGCCACGATTAGATACCCCTTCGGGGTTAAGTAACCGGTCCACCGGACCCGTGAACTCGGTGCACCGCGCCACATCAGCACGCGCCCACGCCACATGGTGCATCGCGCCAACCGAAGCGCGCCACGCGTCAGCCTAGTCAGCAGCCGAGTCAACCGCAGTAAAGCCATGGATGTTTTGCAGATTAGCCCCCGGATTTCCAAGTAATCAACCCGCAATCCAACTCAGTTCAAAATAATTGTTTTTTAGCCCTGATTTTATTCGTTTAGCACCCTGTAATTTCTATAAATAGTACGCCCGGTCCAATGACAGTGTAAATTCAGATTTTTAATTGTTTTAATTCAAATTTGAGTTCAATTATTTACATAAATGCCACTGAACCTTATTTCATGTGTAACTTTTGCGTTTTAAGTCTGATTTGATCCGTTTGAATTGCGTTAGGACCGTATTTATGTTTTCTACCTGTTTATACAACTGTTAAGCATGTTTTCAATATCTAAAATTCATGGGTAGATTTAATCTATTATTTAATTAAAAGAAAACTTATTTAAATCATAACTTATTCGTTTCAACTCTGAAATAGTCCGTTCAAGTTGCATTAGATTCATAGTGATGAGATCTATGCGTTAATAATAGTGTTTACTATATTGTTATCTCTGAAATAACATGGTTTAAATTATATCTTGATTAATGATTATGCAACTAGGTTTTATACATAAAATATGATTTGTTTTACTTTTGTTTTATAATTTAAATCTAAAATTGACTTAATTTAATCTATATTATTTATAAAATATCTTTGATATATGAATTCATATAGTTAACATAAATGAAGCCTATAGTTTTCTTTTCCATGTATTAAGCAAAACTCTCGGTAGCTGTAACTTTTCAATCGTAGCTCCGATTAGCGTGCCTCTCGCGACTGTGTGTTCGTAGCGATGCGCAGAATCGTATTTTAGTCTCTTTCACTTATTTTTCTATGATTGGTGTACTGTTCTGATATAGATGCAACTGTATGCTATGCATGTATGTATTTGGATATTTGTGTGGTGTTCTATGATTGTCCAGTCGGTGAGATATACGTGGTGATCCAGAAGAAGAAGAAGGACATCGAAGAATAAAGCTTACCGAAGGATCGGTGTGTAAGGCAAGTATAGCATGGGACATCCTTGTTACCTATTCACATTTAAACACTTAATTTACATTGCATGTGTCTACCTTGTTGCCAAATAGGATATCCTAGATGTTTGATAACTTGTTCCTTGATACCTTTAGGATATTGCATAGGATAGTTTTTGCTAGTGCTTAATCAAAACCATGATCTTGTAACTTGACTAATGGTATATGCAATAAACATTAAGATATGAATTTTTAGTAACATAGAAACAAGGGGCTAGAGTGTTTATATGCTTTAGATTCCTCTCCCTAAGGACTTATCTATAAGCGATCATTCGAGACTTAAGTACAGCTATGAGGGCCATATGGCTCTGGCTTTAGCTCAGTATGAGGATCTTTTCTAGCTTATTAGTGGTTACCTTTAAGGCGCATAGTATGTTTCCTTTGCTGCTGGGAAGTGTGTACCGTGCTGCGATGCCCACGCATGCCACTCCTAGAGAGGGGCCACATATGCCTAGCGACCCTAACTTGTTAGACGAATCCTTTGAAAGGCTTTATATTGAACCCTGCCGACCTTCCTTGGAAGTGGGTCAAGAGATTAGCTACCTGTGATGAAAGGGTAAATCACGACTCATAGTGAACGTGAATAACCTCTGTAGAGTGTAAAACTGTTATAACAGTCGTGCTCACGGACACGAGCGGCCTTGGACCCTTATGGAATAGAGATGATCACCAATGGATAATTATGATGCTAATAATTAATTGTTTATGCTATACATTATTCATGTTTACTCGATCATGTGTTTATGGGAATGATAAATTCTATGCCACCCAACTGCTTAAAAAGATGATCTATTAAAGCTAATCGCAGTTAAACCAGTGTCAGCCCTTTTGAGCCTCATAAACCCCATGATATAATTGTTATGTGCGGCATGTACTTATGCTTGTTTTACTTTTCTATACATTGAATAAAAATCCTAGATGGGTACCAGATTGCTGGTTTGGAGGAGTTAGGCTTGTGGTCAACCAGTCAGTCATCCCTATGGATTTGGAGTGTTCACCAGAAGATCGGAGTCGACGTTCCGCTGTCTTTACCCTAAGGTTATTTTCCTTTTTACTAATACGTTATGTAATAAGTATTGTCTCTTGATATTACCCTTATTTGTGGCTGTATGTGAGATTTGATTTCCTGGGCTCACATATAGTGTGTATCTGGTTTTGTCTTTAAAACTGGGTGCTACATGATGGAAGAAGATCCCAAATGTCAAACATAGTCTGCTGCATCAGAGAGTTTAGTAGCCATAGTTGTATGCGTGTCAAGCCCTCACGATACCCCATCCTCAAAAGCAGGGTCCTCCTCATAATAGCATCAAGCACTCTAGCAGTAAGAGTGAGATCACAGGGTGTCCTGCTCGACCCCTCGCCAAAAGGCTCTGTGAAGCAATGGTGGACTAGATCTATAGGGGGCACCATACCATCATGAGGGCATCTGGGAGGCACTGTCTATCCATAGCAAACCTCATGAAGTTAGACTAGCTGCTCCTGAAGCTTAAGAATCTCTCTGACCCTTGAGCTCATCAGCCTGTAATCTCTTCCCTAAAAGCAAAGTGAATGAATCTGTACTGCGGGTCAATCTAGAGTGTAGCATAGAACTGACGGACCCAAGATGGAACATATAAGCATGTCCGTCCAAGTAAATCTATCAGCCCTGGCAGGTAAGCTAGGTAAGGGCAAATATGCTCTCCAGCTGCTGCTACAATGGACTCAATGTTGCACACCCTCTAAGATCTGAATACTGCCCCACTGTTGAGATATGCATTGTAAAAATTTTTCCTATAGTGGTGTGTAGAAACCCTCTAAAGCTCGGTCATCTCTCCTTGGCGGGAACCACTGCTCAAAGTCCATCAATCTGAGTTGTTACACATGTTTGGCCGTGGCGGCCCTCAAATCCAAGTGAGTCACTAGAGGCGGACCCTATGGTCTAGGCGGTAGACGAGAACCCCTCCGCTGTGTCTCTGACCTCGGTGTGACTGGAGCATGGGTACGACTAGAGCGGTGAAGCTATGGCTGAGGTGCCTGCTTTGTCTTCTCAGCCTGATCTCCCTCCCGAGTCTGCTATGTAGACTGTGACTGCTACTGTGACTCCCCCTGAGGCTGACTCTCATCAATAGCCACACGTCGTCCTCCAACCATGACAGTCCCAGCTGGGCCACCATGACGGTGCCCAACCTGCTCAAGTGCAGCCCTTGTAGATGGAAAAAGCTGATCTATAATAACAACACCACTCTGAGTACCTTTGCTCTCTCTACGTGCTCTGTGGCCTCTACAACTACGGCTGCTCTCATTGTATCTGTATCAGGGTACTTGCGCTTCTTTGTCGCTAGCTTCTTCATCGCCTTGCCTTTTGCATATGTAGGCTGGCGAGGTGGGGGCCTCGGATCCTTATCATCGGGACCACCTCCCACATTCTTGACAAGTGCCATCTGATGAAGCTAAGAAGAACAACTGCCGCTGACAAACATCAACTACCAACTATCACTTCCAAGGCTTAGCCTCGATCCGTACTCGTGAGCTTGGCCCTGAGTTGACTGACAGCTATCAATTTGACCTCAGAAACACTGACTCGCTGCATGTTAGAATAGATTGGATTTATAAATAATCATAATATATCTAGAGATACGAAACCCTAAGAAGCAAGCAATAGATATGAAATTAGAAATGAGGGCTTGCTACCTGATGATCCGATGAATTGATGAGAAGAGGAATGAATCGGGGAACCACCAGATCGGCAATGTGAGGCTAGGGTTTTGGTATGGCTCTAGATGCGGCGCTGAAGCAGGGTAGGACCATGGCAGCGGTAGGGCATGGCATGAGTGGTGGCACTGGAGCATGGCACAGGCGTGGATGGTGTGGGCACGGATGGCACGAGCACAGTGGCGTAGGCAGGGCATTGCGGCGTGGGGCTGTGCAGCCTGGCGGCACAGGAAGATTAGGCGGTGCACGAGCACAGGGAGTCATGGCAGTGCTACAGCGGCTAGGGTCAGAGCACGGCAAAGTTGGCGTGGTGGAGATGCGGGATCGGTCACATCGCGGTTATAAGGGGTCCCCCGACAAGACAGAAAAGGAAACGGAGAAGAAGTCCTAAACCTGCATGATTTCAACTAACCGAACGCTTCGGTGGCAATGACTGGACGCTGCCACCTAGAGTCCAGTCGATTCCAGAGAGGTCCAAAACCCCTGGAATCATGACCAGACGTGTCCGATCACACCTGACCGGACGTAGCCAGAGTCTGGTCCAACTTGTCTCCATCATCTTCGCTCGACCGGATGCAGGAACATCATCTGACCGGACGCTAAACAGTAGAGTCCGGTCACTCCATCGCAGCAGGTTCACCTCCTATGAACTGACTGGACGCTAGACTTCAGAGTCTAATGCAGCCTCCGGTCACTGTTTTTCCAGCAAATCTTCAAAGTTCTTCATGCTGCCTGTTCCCAATCAAGTCTCAACTCCAATAAGATCCAAATAAACACCAATTGGGGCTGATGTGAGTGACCTCTCTCAAACTCTCAATTTTTTTAAAATATTTTGCCTTAGGCTATAATTCTTTTTAAGAAAATAGGCAATAAGAGGGCAATTAAAGATAAACGGTAAAGCAACATTCATGCATATGCAATGCAATACTTGAAAGTAAATCTAGTTGCTTGTCAAGTTTGATCCAAGGTTAAGCTTCTTCACTCGCTTTTCGACGGTTATCTTAACCATGTTAGACAAGCCCTAAGTGCATTACCATAAAGTAAACATATTGTATATTATAATGCAATGCAAGGGACAACACAAACTCATTTTTAGTGAAGTTACTAAAATCAAGCACATTAAGCTCATTCCGCAATCGACAAAAAGTTGCCTCATCTAACGGTTTAGTGAAGATATCCGCCAATTGATACTCGGTCCTTACACCTTCTAATGAAATATAATTCTTTGCAACATGATCTCTAAGAAAGTGATGGTGAATATCTATGTGCTTGGTGCGAGAGTGTTGAACCGGATTATTTGCAAGTTTTACCGCACTTTCATTGTCGCATAAAAGAGGTACTTTTTCTAGAACTACACCATAGTCTAACAAAGTTTATTTCATATAAAGTATTTGTGCACACCAAGCACCCACGGCAATGTATTCCGCTTTGGCGGTAGACAAAGCCACACTATTTTGTTTCTTGGAGGACCAAGACACAAGTGATCTACTAAGCAAATGGTACCCTCCAGATATGCTTTTTCTATCAACTTTGCAACCGACATAGTCCAAATTGGAATAGCCAACTAATTCAAATATAGCTCCTTTGGGATATCAAAGGCCAATGCTTGGTGTGTGCTTAAGATACCTAAGGATTCTTTTAATGGCAATCAAATGAGTTTCCTTAGGATTAGCTTGAAATCTAGCACACATACACACACTAAACATGATGTCGAGCCTAGATGCGGTTAAATATAACAAGCTACCAATCATAGAGCGGTAGAGAGTTTGATCAACCATGTTACTTCCCTCATCTAGATTGAGATGTCCATTAGTTGGCATTGGTGTCTTAATTGGCTTACATTCATCCATCTTGAATCTCTTGAGAAGGTCATTTGTATATTTCCCTTAAGAGATGAAAATCCCTTCTCTCATTTGCTTGATTTGGAAACTAAGAAAGAATGTAAGCTCTCCAATCGTTGACATCTCAAACTCCTTCTACATCAATTCACCAAACTCTTTGCAAGAATCTTCATTTGATGATCCAAAGATGATATCATCAACATACACTTGACAAATAAAGATATGTCCATCAAGCTTCTTGGTGAATAGTGTGGTGTCGACCTTCCCAATAGTGAAGCTCTTCTCAATGAGGAAGTCCTGAAGGTGCTTATACCAAGCACTTGGGGCCTGCTTATGCCCATATAACGCCTTGGACAACCTATAAACATGATTAGGATATCTAGGGTCTTCAAACTCAGGAGGTTGATCAATATAGACTAGTTCATTAATAAAGCCATTTAAAAATGCACTTTTCACATCCATTTGATATAGTTTCATTTCATGATGTGATGCATATACAAGGAGGATATGAATGGCTTCTAGTCTTGCAACTGGTGCAAAGGTCTCTCCAAAATCCAAACCTTCAACTTGAGAGAAACCTTTTACAACTAGTCTTGCCTTGTTCCTCACAACTACACCTTGATCATCTTGCTTGTTGCAGAACACCCACTTTGTTCCAATGGCTCTTGCACCTTTTGGTCGCTCTTCAAGAGTCCAAACTTCAATGTGGGTGAAGTTGTTCAGCTCTTCATGCATGGCATTTATCCAATCCGGATCTTGAAGAGCTTCTTCTACCTTAGTAGGCTCAAAGCAAGAGACAAAAAAGTGATGTGCAATAAATGAAACAAGTTTTTATGAGTGAGTCATTACACCCTTTGATGGACTCCCTATGATGAGATCTTGTGGATGATCTTATAGTAGAGGTGTGTTTCTTCTATTGACCACTTGAGAAGGTTGTGGAGCATCAACATCTTGTGCTTGTACCACCATTTGATTATGGGAGACATGAGTGTCTTCATTTTCTACTCTCCCATCTTTTTCATCATCTTTTCGCACACTTGATGAAAAAGGTGGATTGATCACTTATACATCATCTTCATCATCATTAGGCTTGATGTCTTCAACCAGAATATTCTTCATGGCCTCCCTCAATGGTTCATCACCTACATCATCAAGATTCTCATATGCTCCTTGGGAGCCGTTAGATTCATCAAATTTCACATCATATGTTTCTTCAACCAAGCCAGTGGCATGATTAAATACTCTATATGCTTTGGACTTTGATGAGTAACCAATAAGAAAACCAATATCACAACGTCTTTGAAACTTCCCTAGGTGTTGCCGCTTCTTGTAGATGTAGCATTTACAACCAAACACCCTAAAGAAAGAGACGTTCGGCTTCTTCCCATTGAGTAACTCATAAGGTGTCTTACCAAGAAACTTTTAAAGGAATAGGCGGTTGGATGCATAGCAAGTGGTGTTGATAGCTTCTGCCTATAGAGCTTCGGGTGTTGTACTCATCTAGCATTATTCTTGCAAGAGTAATCAATGTCTGGTTCTTTTTCTCAACTACACCATTTTATTGAGGAGTATATGTTGCGGAGACCTCATATTTGATCCTAACTTCATCACAATAGGCTTCTATATTTGTGTTGTCAAATTCTTTACTGTTGTCACTTCTAATCTTCTTGAGCTTTACTTCAAACTGATTTTGTGCTCTCTTGGCAAACTTCTTAAAGTAAGATGCAACTTTGGATTTGTTATGAAGGAAGAATACCCATGTGTATCTTAAATAGTCATCAACAATTATAAGACAATAAAGATTTCCTCACAAACTCTTGTATGTTGTTGGTCCAAATAAGTCCATATGAAGGAGTTCTAGCACTCTTGTGGTTGACATAAAAGCTTTTGTTGGATGAGTATTTGCAACTTGCTTGTCGGCTTGACATGCACTACAAAGCTTGTCCTTCTCAAACTTCACATCCTTCAACCCTCTCACCAAATCATTCTTCATTAGCTTCTTGAGTGAGCTCATCCCAACATGAGCAAGTCTTCTATGCCATAGCCACCTAAGTGTTGTTTTGGTGAATAGGCATATCTTCAAATGAGCATCTTCAGAGGTGAAGTCCATTAGATATAGGTTGTTGTATCTAAATCCTTTGAATATCACTTGATCATCATCCTTCTTAGATACAACAACTTCCTTCTCGGTAAACAAGCATTGGAAGCTAAGATCACACAATTGTCCAACGGATAGCAAGTTGAAGCTCAATAAAGCAACATATAGCATATTTGAGATAGAATGATCATTTGATATTGCCACTTTGCCCAATCCTTTAACCTTCCCCTTTGAATTATCTCCAAATATGATTCTTTCTTGTCCATCTATTTTTTCATCTAGTGAGGTGAGCATACGATGATCACTGGTCATATGTTGTGTGCAACCACTATCAATAACCCAATGACTTCCACTGGTCTTGTAGTTCATCTACACACAAGAGATCAAGCTTTAGGAATCCAAACTTGTTGAGGGCCCTTCACCTTGTCAACAAGTGACTTTGCTACCCAAATTTTCTTAGGCCTATTCTTGTTAGGAGGTCCTAAGAACATGACTTTCATCTTTCCAATAGAATCCTTTCTAAGCATGTAATGAGCATTGAAAGCAAAAGGTCTAGCATGCTTGGGCAAGGGTTGTGGTGGTGGAGTTTGGCACTCATGGGCAAAGTGGCCTTCTTGTCTACACTCAAAATACTTCTTTGGCTTTGGCTTTTGTTGTTGTTGAGCTTGAGCCTTCTTCTCTTTGTTTGCCATGTACCTAATGCGACTTCTATCTATCTTCATGATGGTGTTCATTAGTAGCTCACTTTGAAGATGCTTGCCTCTTGTGAACTTGCTCAATCCAATCTTGAGATGCTCTTTCTCCAACTTGAGCTTCTTGTTCTCTTCCTTGAGAGCATCATTATTTTTCTCTTCCTTGAGCTTCTTATTCTCTTCTTTGAGCTTCTTATTTTCAAAAATCAAATCACTATCAAGATCAAGAGTTTCTAGCACAATAGTGTTGTGGCTTTTGATCTCTTCAAGATCTTTCTTGAGCTTTTCATTGTCATTCTTGAGCTTGACAAACTCATCATAATCTTTGGTCTCAACCACTTGCTTGCCCTTGCTACTAGAACTTTGCTCAATGCTCTCAATGATTAAATCATCACATGATGTAGCTATATCAATCTTAACAACATTGTTAGTAGCATCATGTGGCTCATTGGATAAATATTCTTGAGCAATGACAAGATTATCATGATTAATCTTAAGAGTAGTATATTCTTCTTTTAGCATGTTGTGGCTAGTGATGAGCTCATTATGGATCCTCTCAAGTTGATCATGTTTATCTTTAAGCTCTTTCTTAGAAGATTTGAGCTCCTTGAGTTTGAATGATATAGCATCATTTGCTTCTCTAAGCTCAACACTAGTCTTTTTGGCTATATCACATTTAGCTAAAAGAGAATCATTCTTAGCTTCTAGTTTTTCATTCTTAGCTCTACTCTTTCTAATGATCTTAGTGTATTGATTTAGTAATTTAACAAGATCATCATAAGAAGGTGATTCATATTCATCATCATTACTATCGCTATCATCATTGCTAGCATGTTCATCACCACTACTATCATCATTTGATACCTTGCGATCACCCTTGGCCATAAGGCATAGGTGTGTAGAGGATGATGGTGGTGGTGGCGGTGAAGATGATGAAGAGTCAATAATGATGGCGGCCACCTTCTCATTGTCACTATCATCATCGAATGAGCCACTAAATGAATCAATATCCGTGAGCCAATCACCGACGATGTATGCCTTTTCATTTTTCTTCTTCTTGTGGAAGTCCTTCTTCTTGCCATCTCTCTTCTTATATGGCTTGTTTTTCTTTTTCTCATCTTCTTCTTCATTGCTTGAGTCATCTTTCTTGCCCTTGTACTTGTTCTTGAACTTATCTTTCTTGGGCTTGGTGCATTGGTGTGCTAGATGACCAATTTCTCCACATTTTTAGTAATCCATCTCACAGATTGGCTTCCTTCTAGAGCTAGTGAAGAACTTCTTCTTGCCATCAAACTTGATGCCACTCTTGTTGAGCTTCTTTAGCATCTTGGCGGTTCTTCTCACCATGAGAGCAAGACTTGCATCATCAATTTCATCATCACTTGAGCTCTCATACTCAAGCCTTGCTTTGCCCTTCCCTTGGCTAGCTTTGAATGCTAAGTCTTTTTCTTTCTTCTTAGTAGAGGATGAGCCATCTTGATGAAGCACGGTCATAATATGCCTATATTTATCAATGGGAAGGACACTCAAGATTTTTCTTACAACATCGGATGGTTACATTTGGGTGAGTCCAAGCCCATTGACTTCCTCTACAAGAACATTCAAACATGAGTATATCTTATTAGCATATTCTTTAGGAAGCATCTCAAAAGAGTTAAGCTTTTTCATGACAAGATGATAGCGTTTCTCATGCTCACTCTTTGTTCCCTCATGGAGCGCACAAACATCCGACCATAGTGCATGGGTGTACTTGTGGTTCCTCACCCAGTTAAACACATATTTGCAAAGGCCTCTAAAGAAGGTGTTTTGAGCCTTTGTATTCCATTTCTCATAATTCACCTCATCGCCTTGTAGGTGTGTAGCATCTTGAGGTTTTGGGAAGCCTTGTGAGGCGGCTCTAAGTATTCCAACGTCTAGAGCTTCTAAATACACTTCCATACGGATTTTCTAATAAGGAAAATCATCTCCCTCAAAGATAGGAGGAGGTCCATCCCCGTGAGATATCTTTAACTAGGCAGTTAAGCCTAAATATGTGAGCACGATGCTCTGATACCAATTGAAAGGATCAAGATACCCAAGAGGAGGGTGAATTGGGCTAATTCTAATTTTTTTTGCAATAATTAAGACCTACGGTTAGCCTAATTAACCCCTTGTGCCTAAAAAGTATTTCTATTGATCTACCACACAAAAGTTTAGCAACCTATGTTCCAATCCTACTCTAGCATGGCAATTCTATGAATGTAAATGACAAGAATTGAATTGCTCAAAGTAAATATTCAAAGTAAAGAGAGAAGGAAGAATGCGGTGATATTTTGCCGAGGTATCAGAGAGTCGCCACTCCCCACTAGTCCTCGTTGGAGCACCTACACAAGGGTGTAGCTCCCCCTTGATCTGCGCAAAGATCAAGTGCTCTCTACGGGTTGATTCTTCGACACTCCGTCACGGTGAATCACCCACAACCGCTCATAACTTAAGTTGGGTCATCCACAAGCTCCCAATCACCACCAAGCCATCTAGGTAATGGTGATCACCAAGAGTAACAAGCATGAACTCTCACTTGACCACAACAAGCCTAATGAGAAGGGTGGATGAAGACTTTGCTACTCTTGATCTCACTAATAAGGGCTCTTTTTGGGATTCTCAAATCTCAATTACCTCACTAGGACCTTGCTCTTCTTGGCACTCTCGAAGGTGTTTCTTAGCTGTTGGAATGAGCAAAAGTACCCCCTCACACGAATGGAGGAAGTATTTATAACCTTGGTTGAAAAACGAACCGTTATGTGCCTCTACGGAATGACCGAACGCTCCGGTCATGTTGACCGGATGCTCCGGTTAGTTCTCTCCGAACTCTAGTGTTTAAGTTGTGACCGGACATGTTCGGTCATGATTTTCCCTCTTTGGAACCTTACTGGAGTCGAACGGACGCTAGCACCCAGCGTCCGGTCACTCACCTCTCAGCGTTCGGTCATGTCTAGACGATTTCACCTTAGTCAAATGAACTGACCGGACTCTGCGCCAACGTCCGGTCACTCTGAAACCAACATCCGGTCAACATTTGACCCTCTATTCACTTTCAACTCTCGATCATATGTGAATGAAGTTTGCTCCAATGGATCTAAAGGCATTTTAGGAGCTACCTAGTGCTAGATTTAGCAAGTGTGCACCACACCTAACTCACTAGACTCACCTAGGTCAAGCTACCCATCCATACCCCCCTTAATAGTATGACCAAAGGTAAAACAAAGTCCTAAACTACTCTAAGTGACTTCTCAACTCCAATTGACACTTAGAACTAGTCCATCCTTAACCTTGTCATCCATCCTTTAAAAACCAAAACGATTTCCATCGTAGGGGCATGACCACCATAATTGCCCAATCGATCTCCATTACCGTGACCTAACTTAATTGCCTCTATAAAACACACGTTAGTCATAGTAATCATGTATTATCATCAATCACCGAAACCCAACTAGGGGCCTAGATGCTTTCACCTATGATCATCCATACTTGTAGAGAAAAGGTTCATGCTGCTATCTGGAGCATCTATGTCACTGGCATTGACATGTTGAGTGGAAGACGGTGGGTGCAGCTCAAGTAGCTCTGTTGATGTGAAACTTAATTCACCTGTTGCAATGCTTCCTGTTTCATATGGATAAATAAACTCAAGTCACATGAATGTCCCAAAAATATTAGCAGAAAAGGATAGTAGTAGCAGGAAGCTACTACTGTATAGAACACACATTGAAATAAAAAGTTTATTTCAATAGTTCAAAAAAGCTATCTGCAGGACAGTTACACAGCTGCACAATTTGAGAAACACATGCTAATAGTTCAAAAAAGCTATCTGTAGGACAGTTGCACAGTTGTAGTAGTCTAACAAAAAGCTATATCAAAACAAATGCTAGTAGCTCAAAAAATCTAAATACTAAACACTACTGTAGGACAGGTAAAAAAGCTATTTGCACTAGTAGCTGAATAAAAAGTTTACCTTCATACACTTTCTCACACTCGTGATACAAAGGAAATGCTTTTGCTTGGAACTTCTTAAGCCTTTGATGATCCTCGCACATGCAAACTAAAGTTAGCAGCATAGTAACAAGCTAAATTATCTAGCAAGTGAAATGATCTCACAACATACATCAATAAGTTTCTTCCATTTGTCTGGTAAAGCATTGATCATGCACAAAGAATCATTCTAGCCAACCCAACTTTCCATAATCCCTGCCCAAATGGCCTTGTAGTTTCCTTTAATGTCCTTCTCCTTGTCTTGAATCTGTGCCTTCAAAAATCCAACAGATGGAAACTTCCCATTGAAATGCTTTATGATACTTCTTCATCCTTCAGGCGGCCAACCATTTTGGCCCTTAAACCTTTTATGATTGTGTTCTTGAAGTACATCAAGAAGTCCTTTCTCATAATTAAAGCTCCATTATGCTCTTGAGCTTTGTCCTTTAGTCATAGCTAAAGTTTACAAAAATAATATTCAAACACAATTGTAATAGTTTGGCGACATATAACATAACTCACATAGATAGTAAGTCATAAACATAGATGTCTTATACAATAGCACATTGGCATGTTCAACATTTATTACATAACACACTACAAAATAATCTTCATGATCTACGACTTGACTGCTACTTCCTAAGCACGACTTTGATTGTAGCGTTCCCATATTTGCATGGCAATCTGATCTCTTAGGATGTTTGCAGCATGGTCTTGTAAATTCAGTGACTGCACATCATTTTGATGATTATCATCTCCTTGTGGAAGATCAACATGATCAAATTCTGGTATATAAGTAGGTTGGTGATCTAGCCAATTATCGTCACCATTTAGACATATAATTATTATATGAAATACAGCGGTTGCTGCTGGAATTTTTATTTGAGATTCTATGGGATGATGTGTTCCCACTTTCAGAATTTGAAACCTTTTCTTAAGAATCCCAATAGTCCTCTCAATATGGTTTCTAAGAAGTGCATGACGATGATTGAAAAGCTCTTTGTGATCAGCATATTCTCTTCTTCGAGATGAGCGCCGCCGAAACTCAGCAATGTGATATCTAACTCCTCGATAAGGTGCAAGGAATTGTGGTGCATTTGCATACCCACCATCCACAAGATAAAACTTTCCCCAGGAACTTGGAAACCCATAGAAATAGTTGATCGAAGAACTCCAGCATCTGAAGTAGACCCTTCCCACCCACAAGAGATAAATGTGAAGTTCAGGTTGAAGTCACATGCTACCATGACATTCTAAGATAGTGTGCCTTTCCTATTCCTATATGGGGGGCTTCCTCTTCTACAATTGTGATAGGCACATGTGTTCCGTCGATAGCACCAATACTATTCTGTAAAAAAAATAAAACTTAAAAACAGAGCAAAATGTTGGAGAGACAGTAAGGTCTAGTGTTATGCCTCACCTGAAAAAAGGGCCAAAATCTAGGATCCATATCGATCTTGGGGTGAGTTTGGTTGGAAGTAGGAAGCTTCAGAAATCTATAGGTGAGAGTGGGAATGATATTGAAAACTGCCCTTATGTGCCTGTGGATAGTTTCACCACTATGCTGAAATACTTTCTTCAGTCTATCATTGCTAGCATTGTGTGAAACCATATACATAAACATCCCTAGCTGCTCCTCAACGGTAACACCTCGTGTGTCACGCAATAGACCCTCACGCCTAAGATAGTTACATGTCTCCTTAAATATTCGTGTCTCCATACAAAACTCAGATTTACACCAATTCTCGTGTCCCTCCAGAATTTCCTTCACCTTCTTAGCACCAGTATACTTGGAAGTATGCTCTGGACTCTTCTCTTCATTCAGACATTCAAGTATTGCAGGAACAATGACAAGAAACAATTCATCATCATCTTCTTCTTCCATCTGTATTAATTTCCTAATTTTCTCCTTCCTAGAGCACATTATCTAAAAGTTGCAAATAAAAACAAGCTAAGATATTAGCCTACTTGTGTATTTATAATAAAGTACATGTTAGTACTTTATTTTTTTCTCTGAACCAAATATGATCACAGGTAGCCGTACTAATTCTGCAAGCATGGGCGAACTAATAACATAGGCATGTCCACATATTCATAGTGTGACCCTTATATCTGACATTAGCATCAGCTCTATACCAGCTGAGATATTGGCCTACTTATATATTTATAATTGAAGCCTATGTTCCAAAATTACCCAACGTGTCTCTCTTCTAATAGTCAAAGTCACATATGCCAACTTGTGACATACTGACCTTACGAAAAATTAGTACTTGCTTAAAACATCACATAAGCAAACGAAAGAAATGAGTAAACATAATTAATCTAATAAAAAGTGTTACTGCTAATAGGCTACCCAAACAAATCGAAAAGCACTCATTGAACTAAACTATGAATACTATTCTCAAAAGCCTGAATATTCAGAAGCTACACGTGAAGCACTTAAGAGCTAAGACAGCTAGCAACCGATGGAAAACAAACAGCTACTACAAAGAAATCTCTGAACTGGCGAAAAAACAAAGTCTGCACCTGAGCTTTACCTGAACTCTCCACTGGTCTGTTACTACTAACACTCTAAAATGCAGCTGCAGTGCACTATCTGAAAAACAAAAATAGAGGAAACCTTGAGCCAAACAAAGAGCAGCAAGCTAGTTTGACAACCTCAACTAAATTGGAGTCATTAACCTAAGGTTCAACTAAAAAAAGAAGCAACGAGTCGCTGCAGCTAACAAGTGAAGGAAACAAATTGACAGGATTGCACCTAAGAAAAACATAGAACAATAAAAAGACCACCAGATCACCACATAATTCATGAACACCAAACATATCTAAAAGAAACGTAGAACAGAGGAGGAGGCATCAAACCTATAGCTAGAGACCACGAGCGAGATGGCTGGCTAGGGATGTAGAATGTGCAAGTGTCAACTCAACGAGTGTGGCAGCTAGTGGATGTGGGACAGAGCAGCGACTGGCAGCGTTCAAACCCTAGGCTCCATAGTGGCGCTCTACGAGGAAGACGAAAAGAACAAATGGCCTATGAACAGAAGGAGCAGAGATTGGAGGAGCACGAGTAGGAGAGGGTAGAGCTCGAACCATAGCCGCCATGGCTTACCTTGCGAGAGGATGGAGTGCGCGGCAGCGCTGCTTCCCGGTGGATGGATGGAGTGTGTGGCGTTGCTGGTACGAAGCGAGTCACGGGATGGTGGGAGATGGAGATGCGCGGCACACACGACTGGGAGTGACGACGCTCAAACCCTAGCCACCATGTCTTGCTTTGCGCGGCCGCACGAGTCGATGTCGATGGCGAGCGTGAGAGGCGATGGAGAAATAGAGACATGACTCAGGAGGTGATTTTTTGTTCCCCTGTGGCTCCACGTGGATCGGGCTGAAAAGGCACGGGCTTTTTTTAGCCCATGGGACATCCAAACTGTAGCGTGGAATGGAGAGGGTGCCTGCTCCTATGGGCCTTGGCTCCCCCGCGGATGGGGTGGGGATACCGGCGGTATTGGGGTATCTAAAGGAGCCCTAAGCAACGACGCGGGTCGACCATGCTAGTGCCTGCTATTCAATGAGCTCGTGGGATGTCGGCCCATCCTCTCGCTTGAAGAAGAAACTGGCAGGGGCAAATTGACAAATCACAGCTCTTCTCTCTCCTCTACAGCTTGAAATGAATATTTTATTAGCCACAATGTCCACTAGAAAATTTGTCAAGAAGCAAAGTGTCCACCAACAAATCACACTTATTTCCAGCCCTATGGCAAAGAGGGGTCATTTTCGATGTCCCGCGTGGTCAAATTTGCCTAGTATGTATAGTTTGAAGAAACATGATAGTATTGCTAGGTTCCACAATTTTGTTTAATCTCATCTAAATCATAAGGATGGTCCCAAAACGCACAATATGACGTCGAAGAGATTTTCTTTAAACTTAGAAAACTATTACTCATAAGTCATAACCATTAGGCTCTGTTTGGATTATTAGCATCGAAATCCATTTTAATAATCTCAAATTAGACATAGATCTATTAAGTTAATATGGTCACGTACGGAATATACTTGTATATTATCGTTGGTCACATGGGGGAGATATTTATGTGATCCACTTCTGCTACAAGGAAGCGAGGCGTAGAATGTGCTATAAGTTGCTAAGCATAAACATAATATGATGATCTATGAAATCAATTTCTATCTCACACTCCATAAATTTAAGACACACTTTGGCCATAAATTTCTATCAATTTGCGCCGACGACTACTTCACCTGCATCGGCTGCGGCTCCGACCACGGTGAACACGGCTCCGACCATGGTGAACACGGCTCCGACCACGACGAATACAGTTCCGACCACGATGGATCTGGCTCCGACCATAGTACATCTGGCTCCGACCACGCCTACAGCCATGCCGACAACCCGTCATCCGCTTCCCCGCTACAGAGGAAGGCAGATCGACAACACCGACCTGCTCGACTCCATCAATCGGGTCGGCATCAAACTCGCTGAAACCCTAGCTCTGGTAAGTACGATTCAAAGCCAACCTAATGAGCAGGTAACAGCTCCCCACGACAGATCTACCCGACCAGCTCGGACCAGTCGTCCTACACGACTTGGAACAGATCTCGTGGTCGTATCTACTCCTGAGGGGCGTTTCGCTCGCCGCCAGCCAGCCTTCGCGACGAGTCTCCGACTCTGCGAGTACGAAGTCCCGACAGAAAACCACTAGGTCCAGCCCTATGGCCTGCAAAACGCTGCCTCTAGCTACGCGTACAATCTACGACGCCGCTCGGACCTGTGTCCTATATATCGATCTCAGCCGAAGCCATGCAACATCGTCAACATGGTCCGGATTGAAGATTATCAAGAAGGATCCGTCCACACGGTTCGAGAGGGCGACTCCAGCTCCTCATCCGGCATCGCATCCAACGCATCTGTCCACACCGAGCTTCAGCGTCACGAAGATGAAGGCGTCAAATACGATCTGGATCTACCAGACCACACCCCGGGTTTCCCCCAATTTCCGTCTTTCCCGCCAAGACGAGGGGATTTGATCCACGTTGTCAGCAATGACGAGCCGCCAGTAGTTAGTGAAACAGAACAAGAAAAGACTGCACGTGAAGCACGCAATATTGACCGGTTTAATCGCTAGCAAATCGAAGCTGAAGCAGACCAGGAGACACGACGCATAAGGGTCCAACCACGTGACCTCAACAATGCTTTCGATAGGGTGGGGGACAAACAAGTCTTCAAGACTCCAAGCGCCAACGTAGCCGTTGCCATGGCGACAATGCAGCGGCTGCCCAACACTCCCGAGACCCAAGCAGTTCGTGATGACATACAAGCTTATCTAACGGCTGCTATGGCTCAGACCGTAGAGATGAATCAAGCCCGGGCTCCATCCATTTCAGTTGAATCAAGCCACAGCCGCCAATACTCAAGTCGCTCATAGCCGCTCAACCAACATGGCTCGCACAATAATGACCCGTCGGACAACCGTCAAGGCAGAAACGGTGGTCATGATGGTGGTCGGGACGAAAACCGCCACCGGGAGGATAATCGCCACGACGTTCGAGGTGACAACCACCGAGATAACCGCGACAATCGCCGTGATAACCATGGTCGTAGGGCTAATCCAGATGGCAATCGAGATCGCCGCGATGGCAATAACGATCTCCGCCATTACCTCGGTGGACGCGATCTACGTGCTCGCATCAACCAGAGAGCCAACGATCGTGCATCCCATGAAAGCTATCGTCGTATGGAGTATGACACCGCCCACGGCCCGCCGGGTCTGAAGCAGTTCACTCCACACCTTCGCCAAGTCATATGGCCCAAGAATTTCAAGCTCGAGAAACTTCAGAAGTACGACGGCAAGGAAAACCCCGAATTATGGGTCATGCTCTACGAAACTGCATGCCGATCAGCCATGGCTGATGAGCACGACATGTCTAACTACTTCCCAGTTGCTGTTGGTCATATAGGTCACCAATGGCTAGTTAGCTTGCCGGTGAACTATTTTGACTCTTGGCAGGAGCTCAAGCAGGCCTTCATCGACAATTTCATCGCTACTTGTGAACAACCCGGCAACAAGTACGATCTGCAATGGATCCGAGATCGGAAAGACGAACCACTGCGTGAGTACGTTCGGCGTTTCTTGGAGATGCGCATCAAGGTCCCATCAATCTCCGACAACGAAGCAATCGAGGCTTTCATCACCGGCCTCTGATTCCACGACGCCCTAAGAGACAAGCTCCTTCGGAAGAGACCTGAATCAGTTACAGTGCTCTTGGCCACCACTAAGAAATACGCGGACGCCGATGACGCTAAAAAGATAATCGTTGATGAAGCAGCAAGGGTTCCACGCTCCGACCACCCTCCGCACCACGACGATTACCGCGGCAATCGTGGTCGGAACGACAATTTTGACCACCGCAACCGGCGCAATAACTCCCGCGACCACCATGACCAACATAATCAGCGGCGCAACCGCCGTGACGATTACAGGAGAAAGCGTGCTCAGGAAGACGATGGCGAGGTCAATACCGTGAAAAAGGGCGGCAGACGTCGTAACTACGAGGACGACTACGCCAAAGCGTTGAAGGGGCCCTGCTAGCTCCATCCTAAGTCGAACCACACCATGGAGAATTGCCGCGTCCTCAAGACTATCTACACGCATCAACAGGCTCCGGATACGTTCGACAAGCCTAATGACGCGGGGGAACAGCGCAACGAGGACAACAACGACGACGATGCAGACCCTCGCCATAAATACGTCAAGCCGACTGATCGCGTGCACACCATCATCGGCGGCAAGGTGTCCATTGAGACCAAACGAGAACGCAAGCTGCTTGCTCGTGCTTGCTTGAACGTGGCAAACACCGACAACCTTCTCACCGATCTGCGGCTTCCTCCATGGTCTCACCGTGAAATCCACTTTAGCAGGAAGGACCAATAGGCCGCCATACCTGAGCTAGGGCATTTTCCCCTGATCCTCGATCCTTGTATCAACAAGGTTCAGTTCGACAGGGTACTAATCGACGGTGGCAGCTCCATTGATATACTATTCAAGAACAGCCTGCCCGCCCTGAAAATATCCAAGGCGGACCTGAAGCCGTACGAGGCATAGTTCTGGGGCGTTCTCCCCGGACAGAGCTCTACACCTCTCGGGCAGATCACGCTACCTGTGCAATTCGGGACCCCGGACCACTTCTGCACCGACTACGTCAACTTCATGGTCGCTGACTTCGACGGCACCTACCATGCTATTCTTGGTCGACCGTCGCTCACCAAGTTCATCTCCATACCTCATTATAGGTATCTGGTGCTCAAGATGCCTACCGAGAAAGGAGTTTTAACCCTCAGGGGCAACGTATACGCAGCTTATACCTACGAGGACGACAGCTTCAAAATAGCAGAGGCCCATGACCTCTCTATTCGTATGGCTGGGACCATGCTCGACGCTAAGAAGACCTCGGCCGACCACCTAGAGATCCTAGAGCTCGAGGCTCCGTGCAAGAACATCAGGTCCAAGGAGCACGAGACGATCCAGCTGGTCGATGGTGATCCCAGCAAAACGGCCCTCATCGGGGCCAACCTGGATCCCAAATAGGAAGACGCGCTCGTTAGGTTCTTGAGGAGCAACGTGAAGGTGTTTGCATGGAAACCTTCCGACATGCCCGGTGTACCTCGGAACTTGATTAAGCACTCCTTAAATGTCAACAGCAAGGCCAAACCAATCAAGCAGAAGCTACGACGGTTCGCTCGCGACAAGAAGGAGGCGATTAGGGTAGAAGTTACATGGCTTTTGGCAGCCGGATTTATCAAAGAAGTGTATCATCCAGAATAGTTAGCCAACCCGGTTCTTGTACGCAAAAAGAATAATGAATGGAGAATGTGCGTTGATTACACTGATCTCAACAAACACTGCCCTAAGGACCCCTTCGGCTTACCTCGCATAGACGAGGTCGTAGATTCAACCGCCGGTTGCGAGCTACTCTCCTTTCTCGATTGTTACTCTGGTTATCACCAGATCGCTCTCAAAAAGGATGATCAGATCAAGACATCTTTCATCACGCCTTTCGGCGCCTACTGCAACACGACTATGTCGTTCGGGCTCAAAAACGCCGGAGCTACCTACCAACGCGCTATACAGGCCTACCTCAACGATGAGATAAGAGACGGCCTCGTCGAGGCTTATGTTGACGATGTAGTTGTCAAAACCAAGGAAGTACGTACCCTTGTTGACAATCTAGAACGCACCTTTGCAGCCCTCAATACGTTCCAATGGAAATTAAACCCAAAGAAGTGTATCTTTGGCGTTCCTTCTGGCATACTACTCAGCAACATCGTTAGCCACGACGGCATACGCCCTAACCCAGAGAAAGTCAAAGCTGTCTTAGACATGAAGCCCCCAAAAAAGGTGAAAGATGTCCAGAAGCTTACCGGATGCATGGCCGCTCTAAGCCATTTCATATCAAGATTAGGAGAAAAAGGGCTACCGTTCTTCAAACTGCTCAAAGCATCCGAGAAGTTTGAGTGGTCGGAGGAAGCAGACGCTGCTTTCACACAGCTAAAAGAATACCTCACATCACCCCCGGTGCTTACTGCTCCTAGAAAAGACGAAACTCTCCTACTTTACATTGCGGCGACCGATTGGGTGGTTTCCACTACAATGGTGGTCGAGCGCGATGAGCCGGGCCATGCCTACAAGGTACAGCGGCCAATTTATTTCATTAGTGAGGTACTCAATGAATCTAAGACTAGGTACCCACAGATTTAGAAACTGCTCTACGCCATACTGATAACATCCCAAAAGTTGAGACATTACTTTGACGGATATCGTGTGGTGGTCATGACCGAGTATCCTCTGGGGGACATCATTCGCAATAAGGATGCGAACGGACGCATCGTCAAATGGGCAATGGAGCTATGCCCCTTTTCCTTGGAATTTGCAAGCCGTACTACAATCAAGTCTCAGGCACTCGTCGATTTCATCGTAGAGTGGATAGACTTAAGCACGCCTGCCTCTCCGGGATTTGACGAATATTGGACGATGTACTTCGACGGTTCTCTCAACATTGATGGTGCAGGAGCAGGAGTTCTTTTCGTATCACCATCCAAGGAGAAGCTCCGGTACGTCCTTAGGATTTGTTTCCCAGCATCTAATAACGCCGCCGAGTATGAAGCGTGCCTGCATGGTTTACGCATTGCGGTTGAGCTTGGTGTTAAATGTCTCTATGTCTACGGAGACTCGGCTCTGGTCATCAACCAACTCAACAAGGACTGGGACACGACCAGTGAAAAGATGGACGCGTACTGCAAATCGATAAGAAAGCTGGAAGGCAGGTTCTATGGCATCGAGTACATACATGTGGTCCGGGACAAGAACCAGGCAGCGGATGCGCTGTCAAAGTTAGGATCATCCCGAGCCAAAATCCCACATGGTGTATTCGTCCAAGACCTGCTCACGCCTTCCATCGAAAATGAAGATTCTACGGTCGACAAAACTCTAGATCAGCAATTAGTGGCAGCGGTTCTGGCGCCAAGCACAACCGAGCTGTTTCTGACCACTCATGAGCCGGACTGGAGAACACCTTTCATCAAGTACTTAACAGATGGTAGCGGTTATATCGATCGAACAGAAAACGAGCGCCTGATGCGTCGCAGTAAGCAGTATCTACTCATCGATGGCAAGTTATGGCGCAAAAACACTAAGGAGGAAATCTTGATGAAGTGTATAACCCAGGAGGAAGGCGAGCATCTCCTGGACCAAATCCACTCTGGCTCCTGCGGCAACCACGCGGCCTCAAGAACACTAGTCGGTAAGGCTTTCCGAGCAGGGTTCTATTGGCCATCAGCAGTAGCCGACGCAGAGAAGCTAGTCCGCCGCTGTGAGGGTTGTCAGTTCTTCTCTAAGAGAACCCATGTACCAGCACATGAGATCCAGACGATTCCAGCCTCTTGGCCCTTCGCATGCTGGGGACTCGACATGATCGGGCCTTTCAAACCGGCTCTTGGGAAATTTACATGCGTCTTCGTGCTAATTGATAAATTTTCTAAGTGGATAGAATACATGCCTCTGGTATAGGCATCCTCAGAGAAAGTTGTCACGTTCCTCGACCAGGTCATCCACCGTTTCGGTGTGCCCAACAGCATCATTACTGATCTGGGTACTCAGTTCACCGGGAACGCTTTTTGGGACTTCTGCGATGAAAGGAGCATAGTTGTAAAATACGTCTCGGTGGCGCACCCCAGAGCTAATGGACAAGTCGAGCGGGCAAATGGCATGATCTTGGATGCATTGAAGAAGAGGATGTACAGAGAAAACGATAAAGCTCCCGGAAGATGGCTTAAGAAGTTACCAGCCGTGGTCTGGGGCCTCCGGACTCAGCCTAGTCGTAACACCGGCGTCTCGCCATACTTTATGGTTTACGGCGCTGAGGCAGTCCTCCCACCAGATATAGCTTTCAGATCAGCACGGGTAGAGAACTTCGACGAGGGCAAGGTTAATGAAGTACGGGAGCTAGAAGTCAACAGCGCAGAGGAGAAAATGCTCGATTCTTGTGTACGCACGGCCAAATACCTTGCTGTTTTGCGCAGGTACTACAACAAGAACGTTAAAGAGCGTTTCTTCGTGGTCAGGGACTTAGTCCTGAAGTGGAAGACGAACTAGGCTGGTGTCCACAAACTCGCAACCCCATGGGAGGGACCCTTCATGATCAAGGAAGTCACACGTCCAACGTCTTACAGGTTAGCTCACCTGGACGGCACGGACGTACCAAACTCGTGGCACATCGACAAGCTTAGACGTTTCTATGCTTAACTACTGAGATATGTACTTTACTTGTATTTTTGATTTACTTTAATAAAGCAATTATGATTTCTCCGACCACTCTAATGTGTCACTCCGAATTTTATGGTTATTCTGACTTAGCCAGTACAAGTCGACCACCACTCCTTCTATGGTTTTCGGAGCAGGTCCTGTCTCTGGTTCCTCCCAACACGTGCACGGGATCCGCTCTCTACGTTGCGGGTGATCGGCAGGTCCCCCCTGGTTTGACTTGTCCGCGTCCACGTGTGCACAGGTCATAGTACCTCACACTCCGACCACATGCCAACTAGGGCCGCACAAACCCTTCGGGATGATGTGTCGAGCAAAACGGTACAACTAAACATAACGTTAACACGTTCCCACTTAGTTACACCAACAAAAAATTTCAAGCTTAAATACATTTTGTATAAAGTAAACAAGCTTATGATGATATACAGTTACGTTATTACAAGCTTGCTTGAAGAGGCTCAAGTTTACAATAACACAACTATGTCCTCCTTCTACAGCTCTAAGCCTATTACATTGGCTAGTCGGGGCGCATGGCATTTACTGCTCGCCGCCTCTAATACCCTACTCGAGTCTCAGGGACTCTTGCACTAGTTGAGCTGAAGGGGATGGCCCCGCCGGTGCCTGGCTGGTCCAGACCGCAGGCTTCGTTGGTTGGCTTGCAGCTGATGGCATTTCTAGCTGGCTTGTCGATGGCATACCCTGTACAGGTGTTGTCCCACCTCCACACAGGTTAATATCGCCAATTATCTTTGACGACAAGTCCAGCTGGGCCGTCCGAAGCTCTTCTACCTTGTCTGGGTCTATCTCCTTCAGGTACCCAGCCTCCAGGCGTTTGAGATCGATCAGGGGGTAGTGAGCACGCACCATGCTTAGCACATGGGCACCCATGTACTCACCCGCCTCCTTTATGAACTCTTGGAACCATCCCCATGCTTGTTTGCATCTCTCAACCAGTCCGAGCTGGGGCGTCCTTAGCTCTTCCTCTGTGAGCGCCGGGTCGATAAGATTGAGGACGGGCATAATGCCAGTTGCCATTTCTTGGCACCACTTGTTCCACATGTCCCGCTCCTCGGTGGCCTTGAGGCATCGTGCTCTCTAGTCATCGTGCTCTTTGATCACGGCCTCTAGGTGCCTCTTAGCATTGACTTTCAAAACTGAACGTAGTACAAGACATCAAACGTGGTGACACGACAAGGCAAGGTGGGCGATAGAATGAGAAGGGTGATCTGGAATACTTACTTTTTAGGTCATCCTTCATTCTGGTGGTGCGGTCTTGGAGTTCAGACTGGCTGCGTGCTAGTTTCTCGTTGTCCTCCTTCAGGCGACCACATTCTGCGGTCACACAGCTATTTTCCCCTTGGAGGCGGGTCACTTCAGCTTCTAAACCTGCATTACAGCTGTTACTGCCAAGAACACAATAACACAAGTCCTACACTTGCTATGATACGGTGAAAAACTTACTTGTTTTCTCCTGCTCTTTGTTATTGAGCTGGCCGACCAGGTTTTGGTTCTGTGCTTCTCGGTCTGTCCTCTCCTGGTCGGCGGCTTCAAGTTGGCGCCGTAAGCGTTCCACTTCAGCCGTCAGCTCCTTATTGGTCACCGTGATTCCTTCAATCTGGTCGAAGCACCTTTTTCGGTATCTTGCAGTTTTCATCAAGTCCTGCATACAGACAAGATACGTTAGATAGTTCGACTACACAACAGGGTCAAGGACTCAAGCCAAATATACCTGGACTTCTGTTACCAGACGCTTGGCCGCCCGTTCGACTCTTAAGGTCTCTTCGACCTCTGGGATTTCTTTATGCATGACCCATTCGTCGTTCTGATAGCGCGACACATATACATGTTGTCGCCTATCTTGGGGACAGCCCAGGACCTCTTCCACTTCTTCCTCTTCAGCCTCCTGTTTGGGAGGCGGCGCTGGTCTGGAGTTTGCAGACTCCACGACCACCAGGGCTTTTCCACGAGCCATCGCGTCGGCAAGAATGTTCTGGGCCACTTCTGGCTGTTGCTCCTCGGCTAGACCCGGCTCCCTTGACGCCATGGTATCCATCTCAGCAGGGTTCGTGCTCGGAGCACTTCTACTCTGCTCGGCTGTCTTCTCGACCAGCCGCTCGGGGACTGGTGTCTGGTCGACCGCCTGCTGAGGTCCAGGCGGAGTTCCTACTACAGGCCCCTCCACGGCTGGCTGCTGGGCAGCTTGTCCCGCCGTTGCTGGCAAAGTTGTGCCGCACCTGGCTAGCTGGTCGGGGCTCTCGGTGGATGCCGATCTAATGCATCAGAGACAAGTTCAGACAATAATAGTATCCAATGCAAATTGCAAGCTTACATAAAAAATATAGATACTTACAGCTTCGATTTGCGGAATGATGTGGCGAAGGGACATCTCCTCGACCGCCCCTGCTCCGCTTGCTCGGCAGTTTCCACCGGGACTCTTTCCACCTCCGGTACAGGCGTCGGGGTATGATGCTCGATGTTTCCCTCATTTATCCTCTGTGTTGCAGTGGTCGAGGGTGTGACCACTGCTGGCACAGAGGAGCCACCCTGCTCCGTCGACCCCATTTGCCTTCTCCTCTTTCGAGGGACGAGCCGGAAGATGTCCGCATCCTCTGCTTTGTTGTCTGACAGGGGGAAGATGGCTTGGCGTCGTTTGTTGGCAGCCGGACGCTTGCCAGCGGCTCTAGTCGATGCGTCGTCCATAGTCTCGAGTACCGCCTAGTGGACGTCGTCGGTCCTAGCGCTGGTCTGGGCGGCTGGGCCGGTAGCTTACGGCCACTCTACACCGGGGGGAGGCGACACGAACACTGCTGCCCGGTCATGACCATTAAACTGAGACACAAAACGGGGACAAACAGTTATTTTCTTGCTATAACATGACTCTACAGTTAAAAGGAGGCATCATTTACCTTTGGGGGAGGTCGAGCCAGCTTGAAGGCGTGCTCGATGGCGTTCAGCGCGACATAATTGGGATCGGCCAGGTTGAACAGCTCTCCAATCCTGGCTTTGATTTCCATCTTGTCAAGCGGCTCCTTTCTGGTCCTCGTTGGATCAGCGCCTCCTTGGTACTCGAAGCCTGGATGAATCCTCTTCTGGCAGGGCTGGATTCTTCGGCTGATGAAGTTGCCGACCACGCTTGGGCCATCAAGCCTTCCCCACGGGATCATCCCGAGCAGTTCGGCGATCTGCTCTAAGTTCTCGGGCTTCTCCGACCAGCTATTCTTCTTCTCTGGAATCAGCCCCATGTCGCATAGGGTGATGGTGTTCGGCTCTTCATGGATGTAGAACCACTTCTTGTACCACTCGTCCAGTGAGGTGTTCCAGGGGCAGTGCAAGTATTGAGCCTTCATGCCATCACGCAGGTTTAGGTAGACGCCTCCGGCTATCTTCGAGCCACCACTCCCTTTCTTCTGAAGATAGAACAGGTGGCGAAAGAGGTCGAAATGGGGCTAGAAGCCACCATAAGCCTCGTAGAGATGGATGAAGGTGGAGACAAGAAAAATCGAGTTGAGATGCAGATTGCAAATCCCAATCTCGTAATACAAACAGAGACCCTAAAGGAAAGGGTGCACTGGAATCCCAAAACCCTGTTTGAAGAAGTCTTCGAAAACCACAATCTCACCTGGTTGTGGATTGGGGAAGCTTTCTCCTTCCGGCGCGTGCCATCCAACGAGTGCCTTGTTGTGGAGCACCCCCATGGCGACGAGGTCTTCGATGGTCTGCTCGTTGCTCCGTGATTTCCACCACTCCTTCGCCATGATTCCGCCTTTCTTCTGGGCGTCTCTCTTCGTCATTAGTCTGTCCTTTCTAAGGGGGTGGATGCGGTGGCGAGGGGGTTTGGCGATGATTATCAGAGAAATAGGGTTTGGCAAGAGGAAGACGAAGGTGGCGGCGGCGAATGACAATGGGGAACGGTGTCAGTAACTTGCCAGATCTACATTATAAATAGCAAAGAGTTCTGTCGTTTCGTCCGCCCGAGATTCTTGGGAGACGTGCGCACGCGCAGCGGACGGTTGTTCACACCACCTCGAGATCTACGCCAATAAACGCGCCCCTTCGTTTACAGTGTACGCGCCTCTTCGATGATAAAGTGAGAGGGCCCACACTGACGCACCTCCATACAGGTGCCACGCGACAGTTTGCCAGAAAGAGTAAGAGGGCAGAATGACGTGCTATACCTGTTTGCTTTTTTGACCAGACGTGTCAGTTTGGACTTGGCATAGTACGGCGACAAATAAATACACCAAATAATAGTACAAGTGGCGCACGCGATAATGGATTGCCCAGACCACTACTGTGCCCGGGGATTGCCTAGACCACTACTGTGCTCGGGGACTGACCAGACCACTCCCGTGCTCGGGGACTACTCCGACCACGGTGACTTTTCCGACCATTATCGTACTCAGTAAATGCTATGACCACTGCTGTGCTCGGGGACTTTCCCGACCACTATTCGGGGTTCACTCTCCTTGGCTACATGTAATTTGTACTCACATACAGTTAAGAGACACTTCTTTAGACCTTGCTACAAGGCTCATATTTCGCCTTCCAGCAAGCTCGGGGACTACGTCGGTACGATGCACCTGCCGGTGCATTTTGTTTTGCCTGTACGGCAATTGGATTTTTAACGTCAGCGGAAATTCTTTTTAGACCCTGGCACCACGTGCCTACGTCACCTACTACCAGGCTCGGGGACTAAGTGGACACACTTCACCTTGCGGTGAATGTGTTTGTTTTTTGACCCCTACGCCTCTGATGTTCAAGGACGCTATGCTTCAAGACCACTTACATTTCTTTTCAGAAATACAAGTGGGCACACTTCTTAGGACAAGAAATCTTTTTCTTTTTTCTTAAAGAGCACCATACATTTTTCGGACAACCTACTTCTCCAGTGATGACGGTGGTCGGAGGCATCAAGGGCTCAAACCTCACTTGTCGGAGAAGGTTAAAATAGCGTGTCGCAGCATAATACATGATGCTCGGGGACTAGCTGTGGGGGTATTAACCCCTATACCCTTACGGCTAAGCTTGGGCTGGCCCAGATCGATGGGTTCGGTCCACCCGAGAGACGACGTGCGGCCCAGTCAACCTAGTTGGAGTCCCATGCAAGGAGTCAAGGTGGATTTGGCGATCAAGCAGGATCCTAGTCGGTTAGAATAGGAATCCTTATCCGGTCACATATGGCAATTGTAACTGACTAGGATTAGTTTTCAGATCTGTAACCCTGCCCCCCGGACTATATAAGGCGGGTAGGGGATCCCTCTAAAAAACATCTCTCATTGACATACAGCAATACAAATCAGACGCAGGACGTAGTTATTACGCCTTCTCGGCGGCCGAACCTGGATAAAACCTCGTGTCTGTCTTGCGTCACCGTCTTGTTTGGGGTTTGCGCATCTGTCTGCCGATAATCTACTACCTTGGGCATACCCCTAGAAAGACTGCCGACCATATTTCGTCGACACACTTATACCTAAACTTTAGAAAATTATGAAATATCAAATTCCTAGCTAAATAGCCTAGTCCATAGAGTAGATTCTAATTTCTCCAAAATGAAAGAATCTAAACAGGCCAGTCTTCTTCGGCAACCAGCCCAGGAGACCAGAATTACATTCAGAATTGGACTCATTGGATGATGGCATATCGAACCAAGCTCGGACAAGAGTAGGGCTGGACAAAATACTCGCGGCTCGCCAGCTCGCTCGACTCGTATCTAGCTCAGCTCGGCTCGGCTCGTTTTAACTTTTTCATGAGCGAAGCTGAAAATCTAGCTCGCTGTTTTAACGAGCTAGCTCGTGAGCTGCTCACGAGCTCAAACGAGTTAAGGCCTATCAGCCCACGACCATAAATCCAGAAGATGATGATGCTGACATAGAAGTGTACACCTATTCCATTGATATGTAATCATTATTTTCAGTTGTTTCATATGAATTTTGATTTTATAATTTTTGTGGTACTTAAATGTTGATTTATGGATTGTTTTCCAGAGAGAAGATGATGATGCTGACATTGAATTTGTGAACGTTCCTAAGTCTGTGGTGGCAAGCAACTAGTAAGTATGCTGGAACTGCACGAATTATGGATGGACCAGTTATGTTGCATGGTCGATACTTTTGATGAAAATCATGTATGGTTGCATAATGGTGGACGTCATATTCTGGAGTTATTATAGCATGGACATTATAAACATGTGTGTTCTATTTTTTAGTAGCTCATGAGCTAAATGAACCAGCTCGAGCTCGCTAACAAGCCGAGCTAAGCTGTTCCTCTAGCGCGTTCCTCTAGCGCGTAATATTAACGAGCTGAATCGAACCGGCTCGATATCCAGCCGTACCAGAGGACTTCTTTTTCTTGCGAGATCGGCCAAAAGACGACATGATGATGAAAAGATTCTACAAAGCGTGAGCAATAGAGTTCTAATTAGGAGCGAGGCCACTTAATTTAATTTGAAACCAAACTAAGGCACCACTGTGTGTACTGTATGTAAGTGGGCAACATGGGTACCAGTTAAGCACTAGAGCCGTTGGATGGGGCCATCAAGGTTATCTGTTGTTGGTGCACCTAACGCGTAAGCGTGTGACAATTTGCGTGCGCGCGCACCAGGCGAGGATCTCTATAAAAGAACTGCCTGACAGTGACTCAGGCCCCGTTTAGAAGCCAAAAATTTTTGGTTTTGGGTACTGTAGCTTGTTTGTTTGTATTTGGTAATTAGTGTTTAATTATGGACTAATTAGGTTTGAAAGTTTCGTCTCGCGATTTCTCACCCAACTGTGTAATTAGTTTTTTTTTCATCTACATTTAGTACTCCATACATGTGCCGCAAGATTCGATGTGACGGGTACTGCACAAAAATTTTTGCGAGCCAGGCTTCCGCTATACTATATAGTACTAGTGTACTATATTCTGTGAGTTGTGACTATCTATGTCCTTCCCTGTCCTAATAAAACAAAACAAAAAAGATATAAACGTTTGTGTAGTGGATGCCGCACCATAAAAGTGTTACAGCTAATCGAATTTTGTGATACGTGCACGGAGTATTAAGTGTAGACGAAAAAAACTAATTACACAGTTTGGTTGAAAATTACGAGACGAACGTTTTGAGCCTAATTAGTCCATGATTGAACACTAATTACCAAATAAAAACGAAAATGCTACAGTAGCCAAATTTCCAAAATTCGCGAACTAAACACGCACTTAGGGGGAGTCCTGTAAAGATATAGGCTCCGTTTGGCTTACCCCATATTTAACTTGTTCGATTTCTTTTTTTAACCGGAATAATATTTTTTTCTCACAATATTTCAGCCAAAACAGTATTTTTGAGCTAATTTCAGTCAAGATGTGATTACCGAGAATAACCTCGTCATAAGTCCAAGCTAACCGTCGGGATGTTGTCATCAGCAGGGGTCATCAGGGTCTCACTCACCAATTAAAAGTCACCAAGCGTTGAACTGATCGAGCTTCACCAACTCGCAGGAATTAATCACCAGATCGATAAACATGTCGTTTTGACGAGTGTACTACAGTGACCAGCTAGCTAGTGTAGGTGGCGCTGTCCCTGTTGAGTGTTGACGCAGGTCGTTGATCCGTCGTCCTCTTTCACGGGGCCAAAATAAACGAGCGATAGGGTCAACCTAGCTACCGGTCCTTCGTATCCCGATTCTTGGATACTCTTCGCCCTGTCAGGCCGGATGTTTAACACTAATTTAAGACATTAAACATAGATACTCTTCGTACCTTTCGGCTTTTGGTGACCTGACCTCATGCGCTTTCCATCCATGCTACCGATCGCGCCCGGTCGAGTGCATGGGGGAATATTATTGGTGATTACACTTTAATTTTGTTGCCAAGTGTAGCTTTATTTGCTTCGTTTCTGTGTATGCATGTCGATCTGTGATTGGTTGCAGACTCCAACATTTTCCTAATCGACGCTTAATAAATTATAAGACGTCGTCTTCTTCCTTACTACGCTCTGCTAATCGTAATCGTAATCGTAATCGATCATCTCGACCGCTTTTAGAAAAGAGGGTCGGATGGATCTCCATCTCCTCTTGCTGGCTACCAGTCTTCGTCGCCGTCAGCGCACGCCACGTCTCCCTTTTAACTTGCTGTAGCCGCAGGCGATCAGGTTTCACGTCGTCTATGATGTGCCCGCCGGAAAGGTCGATCGACGATCGCTCACGGCGGCTGGGCATGCATTCAGACCAGGCAGAGGACGCCGCACCGCGCAGGTTCAGGCCGGGGATCCTGCAGCACCGCCGGAGCTGAATGAATGAATCTGTAGCAAACGCGCCCTCGATCGTTGCTTGCTTGCTTGCTTTACATAATTCTCCATTTTCGTCGTTTTGGCTTTGCTTGCTCGGATGGATATGCTGCTATGCTTGCCGGCCTAAAAAAGAATGTGAAGTCACATTCCTAACCGTCACATAGGCACATAGGAGTCGTAGCTTACTCCTACCTGCTTGGTATGGCCAGTGGCCTGTAGGCGTACGTGACAGGTAAAATTAAAAAATGAGTCGTGTGGTTGCTCGGTTCAGTTCAGCTGCCTCGGAAATACTCATAAAAAATGAGTTGACTGGCGATGATCTCTCATTATTTTGTCTATAGCAGAACAGCATAAGTGCATATAATAATAACATGGGATAATAGGGTACTGCAATGTACACAGCAGAACTTTTCGATTGGTCGAGGAAATAAAATAGCATTATATAGTTAGCAAATTATGCAAATAAAATAAGGTACTACATTGCAAATGTGCAGTCTAATTAGTTTACCTAACCCCATCCCTTTAGATACTCATATCATCATATCATGGCCACCTTATTAGAAAACCTGAAGACCTACTACAAGTACAGGGGTACACTTCCTCCAGCCTCACGCTCTGAAGTCACTAGCCAACACACGCATATCACGCAGGCAACATGGTGAAATTAGAAGCCACCAAAGAGCACGACGATGGCTGCGACGTGACCGTCACGGTGGCGCCGGCGCTTCCGGTGCAGGAACGACACCGCCTGCCGCTGTCCAACCTGGACCTCCTCCTGCCGCCGCTGGACGTCAGCGTCTTCTTCTGCTACCTCCACCCGGCGCCCACCGCGGCCGGTCTCAAGGAGGCACTGGCCAAGACGCTGGTGGCGTACTACCCGTTGGCCGGGGAGGTGGTGGCCAACGGCGACGGAGAGCCGGAGCTGCTCTGCAGCGGCCGCGGCGTGGACTTCACGGAGACGACCGCGGCCGGCGTCGAGCTGCGGGAGGTCCGGCTGGGCGCCGTGGACGAGGGCGTTGAGAAGCTGGTGCCTGCCAAGAAGGCCGGCGTGATGGCGGTCAAGGTATGTATCGTCGACGACCTGGTTAAGCTGCGTGTACGTAAAAAATGTTGCTTTCCCGTAAAACACGTTACTCGCATGATGCGTTTATTTGCATTGCATGACGTAGCATTGCATCACGCAACGTCCTTTTGAGTCTTTGATGAGTGATGACGACCGTATTGTTGCATGGCGCATGACATGCACGCAACGCCCGCAGCTGACCAATTTCAGGTGCTGCGGCGCCGTCGTCGGGTGCACCTTCGACCACCGCGTCTGCGACGCCTACTCCTTCAACATGTTCCTCGTCGCGTGGGCCGCAACAGCCCGTGGCAGCTCTGCGCCACCACCGGCCCCGTCCTTCCGCCGCTCCCTCGTCGCCCCACGCAACCCACCACATCAGCGCGCACCGTCCACCGACGCCCTCATCGACCGCCTGTTCTCTCCTCGCAGCGCCGCGCCACCGCCACCCGCCGCCGTGGGCCGCTCCGTCAACCGGATCTACCGCATTGCCGCGGCGGACATCGCCGCGCTGAAGGCCTGGGCGGGGCCGGGGCGCACGAAGCTGGAGGCGTTCACGGCGCACCTATGGCAACTCTGCGCCAGGGCGGCCTCCCCGCGCCAGAGCCAGTGCTGCATGGGGGTGGTCGTGGACGGGCGCACCCGCATGTTCCCGGACGGCGCCATGAAGGCCTACTTCGGCAACGTGCTCACCATCCCGTACGGCGTCATCGACTCCGAGGACCTCGGCCTCATGTCCCTCGCCGGCGTGGCGGACGACGTGCACCGGTGGGTGGCGGAGGCCGCCACCGGCGACCATTTCCGGGGCCTCGTGGACTGGGTGGAGGCGCTGCGGCCTAAGCCGGCCGCGGCGAGGGCGTACCTGGGAGGAACCGGCGGGAACGAGGCGATGTCGTGCATCGTGTCGTCCGGTATGACCTTCCCGGTGGGGAAGGCCGACTTCGGGACGGGGCTTCCCGCGTTCGCGTCATACCATTTCCCGTGGCCCGCCGGCGCCGGGTACGTGATGCCGATGCCGAGCGCGCGCGGGGACGGCGACTGGTTGGTGTACGTGCACGTGGCGCCGGAGGTGGCGAAGGTGATGGAGGAGGAGTCCACCGTGTTCCAAGCCCTCGAGAACAGCTACGTGTTTGAGTGATTTGACATGTTGTCGTGCATGCACATGGTAAGTGTTGTGTACTAGTACTTGTGAAGCTAATGTATGTCATGGATGCCCGCTGTGTCTAGAGTTGATTGGTATGGAGTACACTCGCTACTCGCTACTCAGTAGTGCTACACTGCTACCAATTGTCCAGTTGGTAACTATATATGTTTCGATCTGAGAAAATAATAGTACTCCATGTCACGTGACATATGTGTAACAAATGTTACTTACTAAGGCTTGCTGTGCCTAGTTAGGGCCATCTTTTGGACAGTATATGTCAACTCAAATAATACTACTAGTATATATACATTGAGTTGAAATTGGCGTATAACTCAATTAGTGAGCATATGTGATTGGAAACTTGTTTTTTTATGAGGGGAGGGGGCGAATAGTCCACTAGTATAGAAACAATTATGTTTGGCAGCACTCTTTCGGTTTGTACTAATATTTTTTGAAACACCAATGGAAAAGACCAGTAAAAATGGTGGTGTTTTCGTCGGCATCATTTGAGAACCGCCTGTGTAAATATTTATACTGGCAATTTTCTTAAACCACCGTCGGTATAAAGTCGATCTATACTGGTAGTATACTTACACAAACTACTAATGTAAATATTTTCAAGAATTTACATATGAAACAAAAAATAGCAAAAAGAACCAGGAGAGGCCCACCAATTAGCCCCCAAAGTTCGTGTGTCAC
Organism: Miscanthus floridulus; assembly: GCF_019320115.1. Taxonomy (NCBI): domain Eukaryota; kingdom Viridiplantae; phylum Streptophyta; class Magnoliopsida; order Poales; family Poaceae; genus Miscanthus; species Miscanthus floridulus. The sequence goes on from NC_089591.1 coordinate 71,097,290, forward strand.
AAGTCATTGCACGAAATACACGCGCATGCAGTTGATGAGGATTAAACTCACGACTTTAGGCCTCACGCATTCCTTCCTTAAACCACTACGCCTCAAAGTCAATTGTAATTGAGTATCAGATACATTTCTTTTGTATTTACTTTGTAAATATTGAAATCCATATTTGAGATCCTAAACAAATTTAAATGAAAAGTTTTAGATCCCTTCAAGTACTACAACTTTGGTTTAAGCCATTTTTCTATTCAAGGTCATTTGAAAAATTCAAAAAAATATGAATTTTGAAATTATTAATCTTAAAATATAATTTCTAGTATAAATGATTTCACATGAAAAAGCAGTCAACTACAAAAGTTATAAATCTTTTCGAGTACTAAAACTTTCATTTACATCATTTCTTCATTCAAGATCATATAAAAAAATCTTTACAAATGTTTTAAATTATTTGTCATGACGCTATGTTAAGAAAACCATCCATGTAAATACATCTTTACCGATGGATTTCTTATTAAGCCTATTGACAATATAAATCATATACTCACACTAGCTGTTCTCTTATGCAGTACGTGAAAACCTGCAAACTTACAGCGTGCACCATCGGATGCGTGATCTGCGGCCTAGAAAGTTCCCTAGTACATTTTCATTTCCCTCCCCACACTGCTTCAGTGCCCTTTGCAATTAGACCCCTGAAGAAGCTTGAGTGTGCCACCAGGTCTACTCCAATCGTTCCCATCTGATAAAATACCATGTCAGTGACACATGTTATGGTGTCATTCGTAAGAGTGGTAAAAAATTAAATGCCCAGGAGTCGCTGGGTCGGACTTGGGAGCCATGGCGGCTGTACAAAAGGTTCCCATATGAAGAAGCTGAGATTTTTAATTTTTTACCATCCTTACGGATGACACTCATTCGTTTGCCATTTTTGTGCGCGTCTCTATATATTTGTCATCGCAAACAGTAATCTTTCTATTTTTTTACCATTTTTGCTGAGGTGGCATGCCAGATAGGCACGCCAGCGTGGCAAGGAGCCTGGGAGCCCTAACTTGGCACACGAAATGGGCCTATTCACTGGAACTTATCAGCTAGAATCTACAGTAATTTTCTCTCACAACAAAACAGCTTCAACCGGTTTATCAGCCAGCTTTAATACCAGCCGAACATGCCCTATGCATACGAGAAGTCCAGAGGATGCACTTAAGTCTAAGTCCATGTTCGCTCGAACTTATCAGCCGTACCGTTTCAGCGAAATAATAGTGTTTTTCTCTCACAACAAATCAACATCAGCATCAGCTGTTTTTCCAGCTAACCGAACCGGGGCTAAGTCTTTGTGAGACGTTGGTTCTAGGATGACACACAAATACAGACGTTGGTTCTTGGATGACACACAAATACACAATCACTTGAGATGGGAGAGAACTTTGTGCCAGAAGCTTCACGAGTTGTTCTTGACGAAAGGATAGGGAAATATTGTTTGGAACTTGCGGCCAATCGTGGGGAGAGCTAGATCACCAGAAATCGCAAGCCACGAATTGCGGTTGTGCGAAGTTGTACTGGTGGCTTGTGCTGCTAACGAAAAAAATAAAATCTTATCCAACCTTAGCTAGCCCATCATTATTCGATGTTGGATTCTCCAGGTGGTGTGTCAGTGCGACGACCTTGACATGTTGGCCCGTCACTCGCGCCTGCGCCACTTCTGGGCAATCAAACAACGCACTCGCCAACTACTACTCGCTAATCAAACGGTGGCCACTACGACTACGAGACTAAAAAAGTTGAAACACCACTCACACAAGTCGAAGCACGTATGACGTATCCTAGATAGGAACACTCCATATCACCGATGTATGCAAGGGAAACTTAAACAAAAAAAAAAAAACAAGCAAGAGAGGAAAAAACAAATTGCAGCTCGACTAATCATCTTTGCTTGTTTCATAATGTCGACCTCTAAATATCCAACTTCCATCGAACACCAACACTGCATGTACAATAGCTGTTGTGCCGAAGCACAACAAATGATGACACATGGAAGCTTTAAGTTTGCCAAAGGCTATGTTTGGTTGAGTTGTTTGTGGTTGTGAAAAAAGTCTTACAAACAGTTTAATAACCACAAAAGGCACCATATGTGCTACGTAGCTACATACTTCTCTGTTTTAAATTATAAGACGTTTTGATTTTTCTAGATACATTGTTTTTACTGTAAAGAAGGCATCCGAGCAGGTTGGCGGGTCACATGCATAGTGGTGCAAGGCAAAGGCAGCCATCAGACTCGATGACGACACTGCAACCTTCGTAGCCGTTGTTCCCTCTTTTGGACTTCAGAGACAATGCTCCCTCCGTCTAAAAATAAGTGCATACTTTGAAAAGTCAATTAATCTTAAGTTTGACTAAATATATAAAAAAACTATTTTTATTGTACCAAATAAATATCATGAGATTAATCATGCCATATATTTTTATAGTAAACATATTTACAAATGTTAATAATAAGAACAACTCCAGCAAAAGACCTCAAATCATGGTCCCTACTTTTGAGCCATGTTGTCTTGATTGCACTCCAACAACAGCTCTCAAAACTAGGCTCCTATTTCTCAATTTCTACTATTTTCTTCACTATCTATGCATATGCATTGGACAAAAGCACAATAGACAAAAAAAATATATTTATGATTTTGAGTAACAATATTAAATCTACAAATTCAAATACAAATATTTAAACTTGTTCTAAATTTAAATTGAAAGCACAAAGTTCATGACATAACATCAAATAAATTGCTATAGTCCATCATAATATGTCAAATAAAGTCTACGATGCGCAGGTTCCCACCATGCATGTCTCACGGTGCCACTTGACGACTAGGCATCGAACCACGCCGAGCCTTCTTGCGTTCCCTTTCTTCAGCATCAGCAAGAATGAGCATAGCCACAACCAAATCATCATCATCATCATCATCTGATTCCTCTTCCTCGCACCATTGCTAAAAAAAATCATCATCATCATCGGTAAACACCATCTGCAGTAAAGGAAATAATAAGATCCATGAACAGCATAATATTTTTAAAAAGGAACACATATATAGCCCTCATTGCTAACACATATGCCTTTACATTGGAGTCCAATGTGTTGACATCAGAAAAAATAATCTTCTGTTCTTGCTCCCACATCAACTTCCTTTCCTTAATAGCAACCTTGCACTCCTCAATCGATGCCTTGCGCTCTTGCATCTTCTTCTTCTCCTGCCATCTAGCTTCTCTAATTTTTTTCCTTTTCAATAAGAAATCTCTCAAGCATCCCTGCATACTTATATTCTTCCCCTCCCTTTTTCACCTTCCCCTTTGCTTGCTTCCTCCCCATAGGCCTTTTCGCACTACACAAGGATGAGTCAGGAGTTTGGTTCTTGCCACTATCATTATCTTCTTGATCAAGAACATCAATTGGGTTTGAGTTGCTTGTTCTAGGCCTTTTGGAGGACGGAACAGCTGTGAACTTGGCGCAATTCCTAACCTTCAACCAACAATGATTGAAAGTGAAACCCTTCTTGTTTGGCTCCTTGTCTGCATATATAGTTTGTGCTTCTAGCACCTGAAAGCAAAGACATGTGTGAGTCAGCATGTTTGGTATATTAATGAATTGATCCATGCCTAACCTTCAATACGAAAGGATTTCTTACATGTTCCTGGAAAGACACACCACTAGGATGGCGACGCTCAACTTCCTCAAAATAACCCTGAAACTTCTGCACCTCCTTGTAAATTATGCCCCACCGACGCTCAAGAGAGTTGGCAGTCCTAGTAGATTCAAATTTCTTGTTGGCATGGTAGTTATCATGAATTCGCTTCCAATAAGATTTACCAGGTTGCTCATTTCCAGTGATAGGATCCGTGCTAATATTCCCCCATGACTCACATAGCCGGATTTCCTCTTGCGGAGAGTAGTTGGCAGCACGGCTTGCCTTCATTTTGGATGCACTAGGTTCACTACCAATTGGTTAAGCACAAATTGACGAAATGTCAATATCACCAATCTCAATGTTCTCGGACATCATCCTTGACCCCTGACTTCCTTTCGACATATCTCAAGCTGTGGAAACACTAATCAAGAAAAAAAAAAAACAGCACATAAATGAACTATTCAGATCCAATCTCACTGAGTTCTAATATCTCAAGTACATATATTTCATTCCATGTCGCTACAAATATGTCAGCAATGCAAATGCAATAATATCTTATAAATAAAAAATAAAGTTCAACCAATATTGCATTCCCAAATGATAGCACCGAATATTTTATTGGATTTCATTTTGGCATCAAGGGTTCCATATACATCTACTATGATCTCCATCAAAACCAGCAAAAAAGACAAACTACAGGAAGAAGCTGATAGCTGAAGATGAGGACCGCACGTGGAGGATCGGACCTGAACTTCTGCGCAACAGGGATCCCTGTATCTGTCTTGCTCTGCTTTCCAAGCCTGTACTTCTGCGCAACAGGGATGAGGCCTGGGAGCACGAATCAGCACCAGGCAAAGAGATACACGCACAACATTTACACATGAATTTGCAGAGAAGAGATCGGAGCAGCTGGTACCTGCAGACGAGGACCTCACGTGGGGGATCAAACCTGGAGCACGCGGGGGAGCTGAGGACCTGGAGCACACGGAGACGGACGACGCGCGGGGAGGGCGGCGGAGGCACGCGGGAGGAAGGGCGCGGGAAAACTCTGGGCGCACACGGGACTAGGCGGCGGCGCGCGAGGAATTTTGCCGAGCGCGGGCGGGGCGCGCGGGAAAGTTTAGCTGGGGAGGGAAAAAAACGGAGCCTTTTTTTTTTGAAAAACTAAAAACGGAGCCAATCCCAGGATGCGAGCGCTGGAACTAGATTTCTTTGGCTCTAAAATCTGAGTTTGGGAGCCCAAGGTTTTGCTAGAGTTGCTCTAAATCTGGTGAAATTTTAAGATTGGATTGACTTGAAGTGTGAGATGTATACTCTCTTCGTCCATTTTTAATCGTCGTTCCCACTTCTCATCAAAGAGTTAAACATACTCAAACTTTGACTAAACATATACAAGAAAATATTAATATTTTTAGTACATAATTAGTATCATTAGATAATCATTGAATCTATTTTTATAATAAATTTACTTAGAAATATAAATATTGTTAATATTTTTTATAAATCTAATACAGGCGACGGCGACCACAACAGGGTATCGTCTCGTCCTTCCTAGAGGCTGGAGCCTGGAGGCATCATTTTGGTGAACCAGTTGATTTAAGTACATGTGAAACAAAACTGTAATTATGACGTTTAAGTATGCGTATGTTAGTCTTCGCCTCCTTGTGTAATCCACCTCCATATGTGTACCAAAGTACCAAAGCTCATGCATCCCTGATGGGTCCAAAATTCACCAAACCTGCTATTCCAAATTCAGAAGATGAAGTGAGCAGTACGTCAGGAAGGGAAAAAAAACACATCTAAACCTGCAGATTTCTCAGTACTCATAATTATGAAGATTCTTGTAGCATTCAAAGCTAAGCACTCCATCAAAATATGTTCAGCTTGCCCTCACACCAACCTGATTGATCCAAAATCAACCAAAACATAGTGCCGCAAACTCAGAAGATGTTGTAATTAAAAAAAAAGAGCGTACCCAATGCAGAGAGCTCCCGCTGTGAAGGGTGTTAGTGGCAAGTCTTTCCCTTGCCTGTGCAATGCGAGGAGACCGCGACTCGAACGCAGGACCTTTCGGTCACAGACGGTAAGACTCTACCGCTTGCACCAGGCCCGCCCTTCTCAGAAGATGTTGTAATTGAGATAAAATATTAAAAATAAGGAAAATCTTGAGGTTTTGCATTCTATTATGTCAGAATGCATAAGTATATCATCCAGCATCTTGACATACAAATTTGTAGAGCCCATAAGCCGGACAACATACAGGGGTAGCATTACATGTACACACAACATAGGAATACATATGAGTAAAATGAATCCTCTTGAGTCGTCAACGATTATAACACGGTTAAGTGTTGAGATTCTGGAACAGCTCAGGCAGATGGGCATTCGTGAGCTTGGTCCGTTTTGTGATCTCACGCTGCTTCTTTTTGGGCTTAGCCTTGGGTTTCACGCCATTGATCTGGGCAGCTGCTCGTCGTTTGGCAGTATTGGTCATGGGCTTGAAACCGTTTTTCTGTAGCTCCTTCTCTATGTCGACCATGTCACGTGGTAGCTCTATTTCACGGAAGAGCTGCTTCAGGTCATCATCAACCTTGATCTTCGCTTTTGGATCATTAGGGTATACAATGTCCTCCTGGGAGTCCATGTTTGATAACAGCCAAACCTCACCTGCAGCCTTCAGAGCCTAGAGCACAGAAAATACTCAGAATTATGCAAATATGTTTAAATATAAATAGTAGAACATTCAGCTTGGATACATTGGACCACCAACAAAATAAAATATTAGGGAAACTACATCAAACACCTCATTAGCACAGACAGCACAACAGGTGTCTAGGGAAGGCAATACATGGGCTCACTGACTAAACTCAGCCACACTGGGTACCTTTGTGATTATAGAGCATGTGGAGTTATTATTTTAGCAGCATTGTTGCTGCTAACTAGTTGGGCACCTTTAAGAACAGTGTCTGCATCACATTGTGTTCAGAAACATCTCAGTTATCTGATGAGGAGAGTTAGGGTCACCTGCAAATCTTCTAATACATTTGGATATGCATCCTTGACTTCCACAACAGCAAGACCTTCTGGGAACTTCCTAATCAAAACAAGCAGTTGATCTTTTCCCTTCAGGTCATGCTTGGACTGCACAAATACGAACACCAAATCAACACATGAGATCTTAGAAGTCAGAACTAGTTCAACTGACAAACTACAGAACTCTTTAGACTATAGCTCACATAATTCCGATACAACATATTTAATCAATTATAGATTGCTGTCATAGACGTTTCATAAGTTACAGTGTGCAAGTCAGACAGTACGGGAGGTGACTAGGACCTAGGTCCTAGGCAGCTAGACCCAGAGCCTCAACTTATGGCAGGACGCAGTTGCAAGTAGCAGGGAAGACGAACGGGGCCAGGTACAGAAGGAGAGAGTTAAGGAGAAGAAGCTGATGGCTGCATCACCTATGCCTAGCCTGCCAACTATGCCAAAGTTGCAGCAGACGGATGGCCACCTTTTAAAACAAATAACTATAACAGAACCCCCGCATGTGTCAACTGGAGAATTTAGATGACTAGGACAGATAGTAAAAACATTCCACATGAAAATGTAGGGATGACAAGTGATTTCCAGTTCTGTAGCTACTAATCAAATGATTCAGAATTGGCTAAGGTTCTCGAAAGAGAGCAAAGAGAGCAAAGACGATCACTCGCGTAGAAAGTATTAACAAATGGGTAATTCAAACTAATTATGAACAAAAATAAGCACAAATTAATTTACCTTGTAAGAGAAACGCCTCCCATCATAACTTACTTTGGGGTTGTTTCTCAAGCTGTCAAAGACAGCTTTATTACCATGGATATCAACATAAGTTGCTTCATTTATCTGCTCTGCAGTAAAAGCTTGTCTTGTCTGCAAATTCAGAAGATACAACAATTGGGATTCACAAACTAGATGCAGCATCAAAATACATAATGAGAGTTTTGATGATATTTGTTTTGCTGTCCCTGGTGAGGATGTCAGTAGCTTCTACCACTATGTACAAGATTAGTCAACCATAGTAGAAATCATTGCAGGGTCATTCTAATCTTTTAAACATTGGGCTGAAATGCTTAATTCTAGTAAGGGCAAAAGTAACCAAAACATTACATTCAAGTCTGTAAAGGTGTGTAGTCATATAACACTCGACAATTCATATGCAACACGCATGCAAATATAACCACCACAGTATTTCTTACCTGTCACAACATACCAACTTAATCTATTCCGGAAATTTCACTATATATTGCAAGGGCTTAATACAGAATAAGCAGCATATAAACATTCTAGATTACAGGCTATACATAGCAAGATTTACAATCTAACATGTGAAAGAAGGTATACAAGCAATGCTAGAAATAGGATCAAAACAGGATGGGCCACTGCATCTTATACCCTTTAACAAACAACAATATCAATAACGAGTTAACAGAAAAAGCATAAAAGCCTGAAGTAATATCTACTGAGTCAGGGTTTCAATAAACAAAAAATTGTGGAATAAAAACTGAATTAGAATGAGGATTTGCATGATCAATTACACTTTGTGAGCCCAGAAGGGAGGAATCATCTCTTGAATTTGCAGTAATATGAAAAGAGAAATGGAAGAAATCTGTAGCATAGCGATAAAATACCTTGTAAAGCAGTTCGATGACAAGTTTGATCTGTGCTCCAACAGGAGATTTCCTAATCGAATTGATGTGCTGCAGCCTTTCTGTATCATTTGAAAACTTAATAGGTTGTGATGGTCGTGCTAAAACGTTGGGAGCATGTGCTGGTTGGGCCCTGTGCTTTGGCTTTGAGCTCGAAGCAGCTATGCTCGCCAAAGATGACTGGCATCTCTCCTGCTGTTGCTTAAATCTGGAGAGGCTATCCTTGAGATCCATCTGCAAAAATGACATGCTCATAAGCAAAAGGCAGATAAACAAGTACAAACAGCTTCATGCGCAAGAAAAATAATAGTCCGATAGAATGATCCGGTGTTCTTAACAAGGCCAAATTAATCATTTGCCTATCAGTTGGTTGTTTCTCAAGGATCTGACATCAAATAGATGTCTATTTCGGTATTTTCCTCTTCCCACCCCATCTTCTTGCTCCTTAGCGCTCATGGCACTACCTCTGCTGCGCTTAGCCAGGAACGAAGCACCGGCCGTGCTACGCAACTTGCCAAATCCCAGTACCCGGGCGCCTTCTAGACACCTAACCCTAGAACCGCCCCCGGCCGCCGGACGGAGCTCCAGACCCGCTGAACCCCGCATGAAAACCGAGGTGACTTACCCGGTAGCAGCGTCCGTGCGCCCCCGCTCGTCTGAGCCCGCGCGGATGGAGCGGACCGTGCTCCCCGCCGCCGGGACGGTGGTGCTCAAGCGCTCTCCGGCAGGCAGGGCGCAGATGGGGGAATCGGCTTGAGAAGAAATGAGACGAGACTTTTTTTTTTTTGGATTGCAAAGTAAAGACAACTAGACGAGACTACTTGAGAACTGAGGCTGAGGACTGGCTTAGTTCTAAAAAATTTTCATCATAAACTACCACATCGAATCTTGTGGCACATGCATAGAGTATTAAATATAGATAAAAAAAACTAGCTACACAATTTGGTTAAAAATCATGAGACGAATGTTTTAAGACTAATTAGTCCATGATTAGCTATAAGTGCTGCAGTAACTAACATGCGCTAATGATGGATTAATTAGACTTAATAAATTCGTCTCGCAGTTTCTAGGCGAGCTATATAATTAGTTTTTTTATTAATATCCAAAAAAACATCTTCCGACATCTCCAAAACATCCGATGTGACGTCAAAAATTTTCATTTCGCGAACTAAACACCCCGTGATATGCGGAGGGCGGAGCCACATAATTGAGGGACCTATGTGTAGGCTGACACTGGGTCGTTTTCCTGTGTGGCCGTATTCTGGCAGGGATTTCTCTCTTATGGCAACTGGCGAGAGGTCCAGCCGATGAGGCGCGGGCGGAGGACGAACGGAGAACGAGGCAGAGCCGCAGAGGAGCGCGCGGGCGGAGGACGCACGGGGCGGCGCGGGCGGCATGACGGTGGAGCGCATGGAGCTCACCGGCGAGCTGACTAGCGGAGGAGGCGAGGCCGCGCGGGCAGCTCGCGGGTGGACGACGCGCGACTCACGCTCGCGGAGCGGAAGACAAATCAGCTTCTCTCGTAACAAATCACCAGCCAACTCGAAGGAGATGCGAAAGAAAAAAATATATAAAAAAAATAACCAACGGCAACGGGCCTTGTCTGTCAGAGTTAATCCCATTGTTGATGGCTTGGTCGTACCAAACAAAACGGGTCGGTCCGTCCCTTCTGAAAAAATAGAATCGTCTCGTCGTCTTACAAACCATAAACTGGACTATCTTTTGCTAAAAAAAATTGGACTTCTCACCCCACCTTGTCTTTGAACAAAACACTGCCTTAGAGCATCTCCAACGGCTCATCAATATACTTCATCTCCCTAGGCATCGATGGCCACCAATAGTGCTTTTTCAAATTTATTGGGGAAGATGTTTTACAAATCATCAAAAGTCTCCACCAATATATGGGACCCACATGTTAGATTATATTTTTTTCTTTCCTTTTCTCCCAAGAAGTCGTCTTCTTCCTACAGCGAGTCCGCGACGTCTTCTTTTTCTCCCCGCGGGAGGTGGCAGCGGTGGCCATACAGGCGCTTGCGACCAGCCCCGACCACCGCCACACCAAGACAAAGCCCTGCTTCGGCCACCGACACGCCCAGCCCCCTACCCTCCTCCACCTCCAGCCTGCCCAGAGCCATTGATGGCGCCTTCTTTCCTCCGCCCTCTGCCTCTGGCTATGGCGCCCTTATTTTCTTCGAGCCACGCCTTCTCATTGACCTCCTCCACCGAGCTCCAGCTGGTCATGGCATGGCGACCGAGTTCAGATCTAAAAAGACCTAGGCAGCCTCCCGCCCCATGCTACAAGCTCAACTAGCACGACTTCGCCGACGCCGCCCAAGCAGCTTGTAGCGAGTGGCTCGTGACGTGGAGGTTCATGTGGCCATGGCCATATGCGGAAGAAGGTGAGTTATGGAGGGAGGCAGCCATGGATATAGTGTGCAGGAAGAAGAGGAGGTAGTTATTGTGGGCCCTAGTCTATTGGGGAGATACAACTCCTCCTTAAGTTGAGGGAAGCGAGGGATTTTTTTGTAGCCATAAAAAAAGAGGCTACTGGAGCACGAAAATTGATCCATTCCCCCAGTATGATAGTTTAATGGGGACAAGAGGTCTTACCAGGGAACTGATGAAGACGCTCTTAGAGCAACTTAGCAACCTAGCATTAAGCACTAAAAAATACAATATTTTCTCTCTCCTCACCGGTCACCATAACCTTCGCCCTGCTCCCGCCACTACCGTGGGCTCTTTTCCTCATCGAGGATCACCCTGAAGGATGACACCTCCTACTCCTCATTGGCTCATCGCTACAGGGGACGAGGAACTGCTTGAGAGTCGAGATGTTGGCTACGATCTTGTAGACATCGGGGATCAGAACTTGGGGACTAAGCCTTAGTGAATCGAGGGAGCTCAGTTGTTAGTGAGTGCCCCAACTTGGATTAGAGGGTAGTGGCAACACTCGACAGTCGACACCATGAGAAAAATCTAGTTGTATGGTGATACGACTCACAGTGTCACCTTGCATGTGTTGGGTTAGTTGGCGAGCCGGAACCTGTATCAATGGTGGCCAGGTACAACCTTGCTACAACGTCACCACCATCAACCTCCATTCACCCTAGGTGACTTGGGATTACCTCCGCAACTTTAAAATTTTGCAATGACAACAGCGATTGTATTGGATTCATTGTTCAGGTTGAGCACCAAATGCCTACTCTCTCCGTCCTATAATATAGTGTGTTCTAGCATTCAAATTTTGTCCTCATATATAATGCAATTTAGAGTAAAAAACCAATTTTACATTAAATACTTTCCGTTTATCAACCAATCAACATTAATCACATTGATGATAGCGTCTGATTAGGAAATGGAATGAGGTTACATGCATCTTTTATGTTCTCTCATAATTTATCTTAAAATTCTTAAAATATACTATATTACAGGACAGAGGGAGTATGCAACAATTGTTCGCATGTTGTAAGGTCGAGATGGCGACTAGAGGGGGGTGAATAGTCGTTACTAAAACTTAATCACGTCGGCTAACCGAAACAAGTGTGGAATTAAAACTATTGGTCTAGCCAAGACTACACCCCTCTATCTATGTTCTCTAGCACCTTGCAAAGATCCTAATTAAGCAACAAAGGTGCCGGGCTAGCTAGAGCTCACCTAACTAATTCTAGAAGAAAGGTCACACAAACCTATGCCACTAGTACTTTGAAAAACGAGGGAGCTCCTGCACATGCTAGTAAGTAAGAGCACAAAGCCAACTAAGCTCACTAGCAATGCTCAACAACAAGGCAACCAATGCCAAATTAGAGAGCGCAAATACTTAGCTACATAAACTAAGCAATGTGATTAACAAGGTCACACAAACCAAATTAGCCACGCAAGGGAGTTACTTCTATGCTACACAAGCAAGAAGGTAACTAGTGAGCTACACAAACTAACTAATTATAAGAGCAACTACACAAGCACAATGTATATAAAAGTAATCACGAGCTTATGTAAAGGGATTGCAAACCAACGGGAAGAACAAGGTTGACACAGTGATTTTCTCCCGAGGTTAACGTGCTTGCCAACACGCTAGTCCCCGTTGTATCGACCGCTCACTTGGTGGTTCAGCGGCTAATTAGCATCACCCGCCAAGCCCACACGTCGGGCACTGCAAGAACCTACCCCGAAAATGAGGGTAGCTCAATGACATGCTCAACTAGAGTTGCTCTTCGCGGCTCCCGCGGGGCGAGCATAATGCCCCTCACAAAGCTCTTTTCCAGAGCACCGTACAAGCTTCTTGCGGGCTTCGACGGAGACCACCACTAAGCCGTCTAAGAGGTGGCAACCTCTAAGAGTAACAAGCACCATCGGCTTGCAATTTGATCACCTAGTGCCACTCGATGTAACCTCACGATGAAATCGCACTAGAATCGCTCTCTCACATAATCGGATGCTCACTATCAAGCATATATGAGATGGAGGGCTCTCAAGCACTCTCAGGCATGGACACAAAGTCTCCCGAGGTGCTCAGCGCTAGTCATGACAGAGACCACCTTCTATTTATAGCCCCATGGGCTAAACTAGCCGTTACTCCTTCACTAGGCAAATTTCGGGACGACCGGACGCTCCGGTCAGATCGACCAGACGCACCCTGCTAGCGTCCGGTCGCTCTACACCGTCCACGTGTCGCTCTACGTTTAATCGGAGCCGCCCGATCTCAACGATTAAGTAGCGACCGGACGTTGCACAGTGAACGACCGGACGCTGCTACGCCTGAGTTCGGTCGTTTCCAGAGAGCTCCCCGAGCCTCTATTTTGCGACCGGATGCAGACCAGCATCCGATCAGTTCTGTGCCCGTATGCCTAACTCCAGCGCCGCCTACATCACCATACGTCAGCACTGACCGGATGCACCCTGCAAGTGTCCGATTACTTTCAACACCAATGTCCGGTCACGAGACCGAGGCCGCGCGCTCACTGCTGCCATTGACCGGACGTGCCGGTCCTGTCGAGGCCAGCGCCCGATCAGTTTTGCGAAACCTTGTCTTTTCTGTATAGGGCGTCGGTGGCACCGTCGGACTATCCGGTCATGAGACCGAGACCGCACGCTCACTGTTGCCTTCGTCCATCGACGTCAAATCTTGCTTAAGCTTCATTGCCACACGGTCCATCGCTCCAAAGCCTCCGACTTGTCCTTCACGCTTGCAACCGGTCCATCAAGCCAAGTTATGTCTTGATCTTCTCCACCTTGATCACATGACTCAATATCATGTCTCATTTGCAATGAGCTCCTTCATTATCACATGTGTGAGCTTTGTAATATCTCCAAGCCATTTTCACCTTCATGGCATATGTTGCTCACACACATGTAACTGTGGACTAATCACCTGTGTATCTCATATAAACACAATTAGTCCACCTAGGTTGTCACTCAATTATCAAAACCACACAAGGACCTTTCACATGTCCGCTTTTGCTTAAGCTTGATGAAACGCCTAAGAGATGTACTACGGCTTAGCGACTTACCCCAAAATGTGCCAAATATGAGAAGATCATCTTTGATCAATCAGTGTGCACTTTTAATGGGGCCTTTAGATGCATTGCAGGCCCTGACCCCCGAGCCCCGATGACTCCTTCCATCATTTTCTGGTAATGGAGTGTACATTGGGTTGGTTAGTGATTCTATTTGCTACTCCTCCGTTGTAAATTATAAATTGTTTTGACTTTTTTGGTACATTAATTTTGCTATACATATATACACAACGTACTCTCTCCATCCTTTAATAAGGGTCGTTTTTGGTTTTCGTGATGTAAGTTTGACTAGATTTATAAAAAATGTTTGAAATATTTGTATCTCCAAATAAATTTATTATGAAAATAGATTCAATAATCTATCTAATGATATTAATTACTCCCTCCATCCCTAAATAACTGTCGCTTTTGGTTTTCGTGCCATAAATTTGATTGGATTTGTAGAAAATACGTGCATCATTTGTATCTCTAAATAAATTTATTATGAAAATAGATTCAATGATCTATCTAAGATATTAATTTTGTACCATAAATATCAATATTTTTACATATATTTAGTCAAAGTTGTTTATCGGGAAGCAAAAACAACAGTTATTTAGGGACGGAGGGAGTATGTACCATAAATATTAATATTTTTTATATAAAACTAGTCAAAGTTATTTTTTGGTAAGCAAGAGGGATAGATATTTAGGGACGGAGGGAGTATGTCTATATATATAGCAAAATCTATGTACTAAAAAGTCAAAGTGACTTATAATTTGAAATTGAGTGAGTATTAACCAATAACCATGATCATCAACATTAAAAAAAGTCAAACATATGAACAATGCCCTCCATTCTATATCCTAGTAGTTTACTTAGGTTTACAATGTGCTTACTTCAGCAAGGCCTCTACTTAAACCTACGTAGCTAAATATGGGTGTCCAGACAAAAAACACAGCTCCACCAGACCCTAGAGCTCCCAATTTAGAGTGGGCAACAAAATCCACCCTCCAAGATTTTTTTTATTTTAAACACTTTTTGTAAACTAATTTTAAATATAACGCTATTTTTTTTTCAAAACTAACACTTTGGGCCGCGCCTATTGCCATGGCGCGGCGAAACGCTTATGCCGCGTCAAGCATGGTGGCGCGACGAGAGGGGCGATGTGGCGACGACCGAGGCACTGACCGATGACGTGGCAGGGTCTACGACGCCACCGATCTTGGCGCGGCACTGACGCGTCATAGCCCACGGCGCAGCAGTCCCAGGTACATATCACCTGTGAGCCGCCGCCCTCCCTCTGTCTGCCTGCCCGCCCGCCTTGTCGCCGTACGCTGCGCCTGTCGCCAGCCACTGGCCGCCGCCGTGTCGGCCACGCCATGCACATCGGTGTGTCCCTCCCGCCGCGCCCGCACGCGTCCGCCGCGTCGGCCGTGCCACGCACGCCACCACGATGACGATGCCCGCACGACCACGACGACGACGCACGCCGATAGCGAGTAAGATTGATTAAAGTCCTACTTAAGTGCTAATTTTGGTTTAGGCATTCCTGTAATTAGGTTAATTAAGATCTTGTCTAAGTTTAAGTTCTAACCATTGGTATTCGAGAAGTCGCTTAGCTTAATTCTTGAACCCTAAGACCTAATTGGTGTTTGGTTAAGATCTAAATAGCCTCGGATTTGTCCGATTTAAAGTTCTTTAAGACAAATTAGAATATAGGGTTTCGCTTAAGCACCAAGAAGGAGGAGAGTCGAATCAACTTCAACACTAAGCTCCAGTTTTTGCCCAAATCCGAACCCTAGGAATGCAAATTATCCAAATCCGGTAACAATCCCTAACCCTAAGATCAGTAAGATGCTTTTCACTTATCTTAAGAACTAAGATGGCGTCACCGGGCTCCTTCACGAGTTCGTCGGCGGCCACAAAAGGGAGCCACGCCGCCGCCCTGCTATGTGCACGTGTGGGCTCCGCGCCATGGATGGCCGCCACGCTAGGGACGCCTGCAGGCATAGAAGACGAGGACAGCAGGTCCATACATAGAAGTTGTTTATTTTCCTAGTGAAGTTGTTTAATATGTCTGTTAATGTTACTTTGAATATATACATGTGCTTTTCATACTGTGTTCGTATTACATAACAAGTAGTTCAAAATTTGCAATACTACATAATGTTAATTTGAATATTGTTAATTTAAATACTCTAACCTTTTGTTTACCAATTTGTAACATGATGGCCCCTCCCACGCAGCACCCGTTGTACCCCCTTCTTGAAATGGAGTACGATGAGCCGTATTGAGCACACTTCTTAACTGACACTGACGTAGAGGAGCCCATGCCTCCTTTGAGGCCATGCACGCACACTAGGGTGCACTAGTGGGACGAGCATTACGCATCGTACATACGGTGTGTCGGCTTTCTCGAGCTTGTCCGTGTTGTCAACTACGGTATTTCATCCCTTGACCCAGCACTACTTACTGTAGCTGTAGACAGGTGCGAGTGCCTTCATTGTACGTAAATATTCTTATAACAAATTTGAGGTAACTAACAGTCGTTCTATCCTTATAACAGGTGGAGGCCTGAGACCCACATGTTTCACCTACCTTGCGGTGAGATGACCTTGACCATGCAAGATGTGAAGGCTATCTTTGGCCTTCAGTTGGGGGGCTTCCAGTGACAGGTATAGTTGACAATGATTACTGGAGGGAGCTGGTGGCTCAGCTCCCTGAATGTCTAAGAAAAATAAGTAAGCAATTGAAGCCTATTTAATACTTGCATTGCTTTCCTATAACCATCGGGTCTCATTTTCTTTGGTAAAATTCAGGGAAACTTTCGATGTTTCGTTGCCGTGGATCACAGATCGCTTTGATTACTTAGACCCACAGGCTGATGAGGCTCAAATCGACAGGTTCGCTAGAGTGTGGCTCGGGCACTTCCTTGGTGCTTTCCTATTCCTAGACGTCTCGAGCAACACCATCAGTTGAATATTTCTTGACATACTACGTCAGCCGTGAGATAACATAGCGGCGTACAACTGAGGCAGCACAGTCCTGGTATGGACGTATTAACTGCTATGTGTTGCCTACCATCGCACCTCAGGGTATGCGAACCTTGGGGGTTGCTCCTACCTACTCTAGGTTTGGTGTTGGGAACGATGGCCCGTTGGGAGGCCCCGTGTTACTGGTTTACCGGTAAGTACTTCGGTCCACTATATTCTTCGAGGCAGTTACATATGATGAAATTATTAATGTCTAATTCATTATCGTGTTCAATGTAGCATTGGAACAGGTAGGATACACTACCTACAACTCTGTATATCTGGACGCAAGCAGAGTTAGTTAGAGGAAATACGAGGCGTAAGTACAGGGAGTACACGGACTGTCTCGACGTCCTAACACAGCACCAGGTTACGCTCTCTTTACTATAGTACATGTGTCTGGTTTGATATACACTATATCACAACCTAACTCAATTACGAAATGTTCAGGTGCATTAGTGTCCTTGGGATGTTCCGAAGTTCCAGTACTATCTGAGTCCTGTCACTAGGGATGAGTCAGACGAGTATCGCTGCAACATCCCTCTTATTTTCTTCTATGTGGTCGAGATTCACTTGCCCATCAGGGTTTTGCAGACAGTTTGGAAGAATTATAGGCTACCCACCACCGCTTTACTCCACCAACCAAGAATTGCACGGGTGCGGTATCGATTAATAACAAAGCTACAATTTAGAGGTATGTATGGTACAATTAACAATAGTTTTGTTGCAGGTATGACCGTAGAAAGAGGTACAAGACCAAGGATTGGCGCGTGACACACAACACGTACATCTAGTTGTGGCAGAACAAGGACCGGTAGCTGGTCGATGCGAGTCCTCCACATGACTGGCACACCTTCGATGAGTACTTGCGGTGGCTTCATAGGTCTACGAGGACACATATCAAGCCCTCGTACACTTAGGAGACAATTGATGAGGACGACGAGTAAGATGTGATCGAAGATGTGTACGACATTGTCACTAGGGACGACACACAACTACAGAGAGCCTCACTTTAAAGATACGTGGTAAGATACTCAAATGGTACAATTTGTTATCCATTTGGTATTAAGTATGTGTACCAAAACTGTCCAACCGTATTTCTGTACCTAGGCGACATAATTATCAAGGTTGTCTAACGAAGCAGCGTTTTGACTTCACGAGTCTAGAGGGCAGGGGCCAGGCATTCTCGGGGCTTTTGTGGAGGTAAATATAAACTTGTCCGTTCCAAAAATATTTCTTTAGTGTATATGCGTTTGGGAAATACACTAACTTTAACGTTTATTTATGTAGAAGGTGAAGAAGAGTTGTAGAAAGCTAGCTCAGAAGCTGAGTTGCATGGACACTCCTTGGGTGGAACCCGATTACCCGGCGCGGTCGGGTGGTACGTCTTCTGGCTCTTTGAGGACACCAGCCGGCTCTTCTCAGCCGGTGATAGGTGTCGCTTCCACAGTGCGTACACCACCAAATCATAGCGCTAGGAAGGACCCTTAAAACAAGGACAACGAGGACAACGATGACGATGATGACCCCTCGGGCTTCCACATACAGCACCACCAGTGGGATGATTAGCAGTAGGACGAGATCGGCATATCTCAGCTAGGTGATGCCCCGCTTGATACCCAAGGAGCCTCATAGGTAGCAACAAAGGTAGTTTCTTTAAATAC
Organism: Miscanthus floridulus; assembly: GCF_019320115.1. Lineage (NCBI taxonomy): Eukaryota > Viridiplantae > Streptophyta > Magnoliopsida > Poales > Poaceae > Miscanthus > Miscanthus floridulus. The sequence goes on from NC_089591.1 coordinate 71,115,834, forward strand.
GTAGGCTCCATGAACTAACGATCATACATATTATAAGTAATAGTGCATATCATATACTTACAGGGTACGAGCCGTATGCATCGACAACGCGACCACACCGACGTTGGCTACACTCCCAATGTGTTGCCTATAAATCCAAAGAGATAGAGGCGTCCGAGGGATCCTTATACTCCTGGGACTTAGTTGGTTATGTTGAACTTATGTCAAACAAATATTATCGTCCGAAACTTATGTCGAACAAATGTTATGTGGCAACTTGTCAACTTGCGCACGGACTCTATTTATTTGCTTCATATTCGTTTCAATGTGTCGCGGTAGCACTGCTGGCGAGATTAACTAGCAGCTAGTTCGGGAACCGACAGTCCCGGCGTATCTCGCCGCCGGTGGCCGACGTCTTGACCCCGATCCTTCCGAGCTTGGTCATCGTTGCTGCAAAATCGTTGAAGAAGACACCCTGGTTGGACGCATAGTAGTCGACCGTGCTGCATGACCTCATGTCGAAGTAGAGCACCTGGTCGGAGCCCAGGAGGCCCTTGCCAACCTGCAGGTTTCGGTAGAAGGCGTTGTCGAAGCCCACCGGTGAGGGGTCGAGGAAGGCGAAGGCGTTGGGGTCAGAGCTGCAGGTGCCGTTCAGCTGCGAAGCGAAGCCAGGGTCCATGGTCGCATCGCTGCCAATCCTCACCGATAGTAGCCCCATTCAATTGCAATTGAGGCTGGTCTTCTGTCTACGTCCAGGTCCTGCCGTGCCATAGGTCCCGGCGCGTCAGTGTCATGCCATGGTCTATGACGCAGCAGACTCTGTCACGTCAGCGGTCAGCGTCTCGGTTGTCGCCACATCAACCCTCTCGCCGTGCCACCATGCATGGCGCGGCACAAGCGTTTCGCCGCGTCATGGCAATAGGCACGACCAAAAGTGTTAGTTTTGAAAAAAAAACAATATTAGATTTAAAATTAGTTTAAAAAATGTTAAAATATAAAAAAATCCCCTCCAGCCCCCATTCCCGTGGGCGAATCAGGCTCACCCCTCGGACCCCATTCGTCCGTTTCCTCCCGCATCCTACGGAGTCGCGAGCACGGCCATTTCCCTCCCGTCGAGCGCGGCCGTCATCCTCCCCTCTGGCGACCGCGGCTGCCCGCCCGTCTCCCTCCGACGAGCGCAGCATGGGAGCGGCTCCTCCAAGCTCACCGGCTGGCACACAGGCCCGATGGCCGGCGACGCAGATCCCGTGAGGACACGATGCGGACGCGGCGGCTCCCCCTTCCCGATGGCCGGCGGCGCGAGAACGCGGCGCGGATGCGACGGCTCCTCCCTTCCTGATGGTCGGCGGCACACGATGCAGCGGCTCCTCCCTTCCTGGTGGCTCGCGAACACGTCGACACCTGCTCGCGACTCCCTGAACCTCCCTCCGTCGAGTGGGAGCAGCGCCGACCTGCTCGCTCCGCTCGGGCCCTGCGCTGTGTGGAGAGAAGGAAATGTTTGACTCAATGACGTGTGGGTCCCTCATGTCATTGTCTCATGATATGGATTTTGGGGCTTTGTTTTGGGCTGCTGCTGGAGTATAAGAAATTTGTTGGGCAACGAAAATGGAGTTGGACACCGAAATCTAAAATTGAAATCTAAAATGGGGGCTCTGATTCGAGGGCTACGGCTAGAGATGCTCTTACTGTTTTTGCAGCCTCCTTTGAAATAGGACCTGTTTGCTTCTCTTACCATCCATACTTTTCAGTTTGTTTTTCAGTTGGAACAATGTTTTTCTCTCACAATAAATCAGTGTTTCGGCTTATTTTTTCAGCGAAGCGAATGGGGCCTATGCTACCCTCGCCTCCTTCTTCTGTCTCCAGCCGGCCCCACTCCCCCGCGGCGTGTCCTTCCACCACGGCGTCGGCGGCATCCTCCCCAGGTCTTCGATGGCGGTCGTGAGCCATGGAGGCAGCAACTGGTGTAGGCGAGGCTTTAGGCGGCTCGGCGCCCCTACTCCGGTGGCGGCGCCCCCCTTGTATATGGTGGCGAGCCTTCCCCCTCCCGACGGCAGCGGCGGCTTCCTCATCATCTCCCCAGGCGACGGCAACGGCCTCCTGTCCATGCCCAAGGTGGATCCGGTGAGGTGCATGGACGACTTGGCGGAGGTTGGCGGGGCGACGAAGCGTGCGGAGAAGTCGCGGTAGCCGGTGTAGTCACCCTTGGGGCTAGCGCCGTGGCCCTTGTCGAGTTGAGCACGTAGCTGAGTGCGTCGTAGTTGAACTTGCGGCCGCCGAAGTGGTGGTGCGGCCGCGTGGGTGGCCCGTTGTGCCCGAACCGCCGGATGAAGGTCTTCAACCGCGGGCCGCCCACCAGCTCCTACCACTCGCGCACCTTGAGCACCGCGCCCAACGCGCGCTGCCACCAGGTCTCCTCCGCCGCCGCCACGGCGCCGCCGCCGACCCACTGGTGGGAGGAGGAGGCAGGCCAGGAGAAGCAGTAGCACTGGCGGCCCCCGCGCGCGAAGAAGGCCGCCTCCGCCTCATCCATGCCCGCGGCGTCGGTGTCCATCGCCCGCCGGAGAGTCGTGCGGCTCGGGCCCGAAAAATCCTCCCCTCTCTGCGTGGTGATGGTGGGAGGTTGAAGACGAAGCTGACATGTGGGGCCCACGCGTCAGCGATTGGAGTGAGAGAAGCAGCAGGAGTACATAGGTCATTTCGTATGCTCGGTAGGCCTTGCTAGGCTCCATGCCACGCTGGCGTGCCTCCTCAACAAAAATAACAAAAAAAAAAAAGAAGAAGAATTACTGTTTACGATGATGGATGAAAAAAAAAAGTTAAAAATCCCGAAGAAGCTTGAGCGTACGCATACAGCTACGCGCCTGCCCACCGCCCGTCGCCCGGCCGCCGCCTCCTCTCTGTAGGACCACGCCACCTGCGGACTGCACGCGCGGATCGAGCCTCGTGCCTCCGCCCCCACTGCTTCCACCGGTCGCCCCCCCCCCCCCCCCCCCCCCCCCCGCGGCCTCCTCCGCTCAGCCACAGCTCCTGGCTCGCCCCCGGACTCCTCCGCTAGGGAGCGCCTCTCCAGCCGGCGACTGAGCTCCCCCCCGTGCCTCCTCCCCACGAACAGCGCCCTCAGGGCGGCCTTGGACGGACTCCTCCGCACTACCACCGAATCCGGCTCGCGCAGACCCTCCTTTTCAGGTTTGCCCCCAATCTCCAGTTCGTCGTGGTTGAGGATGGCCTGCAGGCTGCAGACCTAAGATTTGTCACCAATAACCTTGCATTGTTCTAGATTATTTCAATTTAAAAAGATTCTCTACAGGATATTGCGCTTAACAACATTGTTATTTATTGCGGTTGATGCATATTCCAGTACTGGGCCGTATCACCAAATTTAATTTTTCTATTGTATACGGCAATGCTGTAGGCTTCAAATTTGTGTGAGTTTAATCTTTTGTTCAATGGAACACAATTATTTTTCATTTGGTCTTTGCTTAAGTACTATCATTTTGGCTTCACCTATCTTTTATCAAATTATTACATATATGGGATATTAATGTGCTGACCGTTTTGCGCAATCAGTAACATGAAATGGTTATGTGAGCCAAGGAACTCCTCATCAGGATAGGTCAAAGCGGCAGCATAACCTGTTGAGGCTGGTGCTGTCGAGGCTCTGCTCCTTGTCCGTGCCCAGCTTTTGGAAGCCCGATGAAGCTAACTTCGACGGGCTCGAGTGCGATGGCCAGCGGCAGAAGGGAGTGCCCCTTTTGCCACGTTCCTTTGGTCCGGATCCAGAGCAAGCAGCCGGCGACAAAGGACGAGTGGTTTGTCAAGTGCCCGTACAACATAACTGTCTCTTGATGCTACTCTGATTGACGGACTCTGTTTAAATGCATGGTGATCCTACTACCTGTGGCTTCATCCGCTCTGAGTTGAGTATGAGGCCTTGGAAGCAGAGGAACGCCAGTTGCAGACTGGAACCAAATTGAAGAAAGAATTGCAAGAGGTCAAGCAAACACTGGATACTGTTGTAGCTGAGCTTTGGAAACTGAAGGCGCAACCTGCTGAGCCGAAGCCTGGACTGGATCTTGAATTGTAGCCTGAATTGGATACGAGGAAGTTACAGATTGTGCTCGATTCTTCAGTTGTAGCGCATGTGTTTGTAGGTGTATGTGTCCTGATTGGTGTCGTTGTTGCTGGTAGGTGGAAGTGAACATCAAATGTGTGTTGGATAGCTAATATTGTGTGTGGGTTAGCTAATGTGTGTCCGTGTGGGTGTATGCTACCGTAAAATTGAAGGGAAAGGTGAAATGAATGTGTGTTATGATGGTATCAATTCACATCTTGTGTTCTGTTGAAATGCTATTGTTTATTCTAACAGATATATATGTCATATAGGCCATCAGAAGTTGAAATCCAGAACATGTATCATATATATGACATATTGGCAATCAGCATAGAGCTAAAATTTTCCAAGTTGTTCCTACATTCCAAGCTGCAATGCCTAAATAAAGATTTTCATTAAGAGTCGCAACTATCCATCAACTAACAGATATCTCCATAATCAAGCCGAGGATGGTAATCTCTGAATGCCCACTTGTAAACACAAGCCCATACAAAAATGCATCTAACTGCAACGGCAAAAATGTGACGATAAAAGAACCATAAAAAATAGCAAGTATACGTTACTGTATACTGCAACTGCAGTGACCACAAAAATGACCTTATAAATACTATCTTCAGCATGCTATCTAAATTTTTCAATTTGTATTGTACCAAAGTTAATTGTTCGAGAATTATATGGTCATGTACCTTTGTATCATTGCTGTGGTGCTCTATTTGGGCAGTTACGTGAATCATGAATCACAACTTGTTTGCATGTCTTGCACTTGCGTGGCACCCTCTGATTTTTCTTTTTCTTCTCATTCTTGTTTTGTTGTGCTCCCTTGTCCCGATGCCCTTTGATTCTCTTGATCCTACCCGTGGAACATGTGTCATTCGGTGGGTGGATGTCAATTTGATCTGGAATGCAACATCCAAGGTATGACTCAAATTCCTCAACCTGGCTCACATTGTTTTCTGGAACCATCTCACTGAGTTTCTGACCAACCTCAATTAGTTCATCTCTTAACAAACACATGGCAGTAGGTGGTTGCTTAGCTTGCGTGACAAGTTTTTCCATCTGGTTGCAACACTCCGAGAGCAATTTCTGCGTCTCGGGGTCATTCCTGTTGCTACTATTTTCCTCCAACAAGGTACCATCCACATCAAACACTGGAGTTTTCTTGCAGCCTTGTGTAAACCTTTCAAATAAATAATAGCTTGGTAGCTCATTTATCCTCGCACTTCTTAGAACTGGAACTCTTGGTCTTCGAGACCCTTCAATGATACCGGTGATTTTGACATCACCCTCTTGTTGCACCGAGTCAATTAGGCAATGGTCCCTAGCAGCTATTACCTCTTTCTGGAAATCACTGAAAACTTCATGGGCGAAAACCTCACTGCCATGCTTCTCTATCCCCCATGTTGTCTTCAGATTGCGGGTTGTGTGAAGGGTAACATTATCCATTTCTAGCTCCTTGTACCGTTGTTCTTCCAATGCTCCATCAAACCTCAGCCAAAACTCAACCAAAGAAAGTTTCTACCCAATTAAACGAGAGAAGAAAGAATTTGCACTCTCTGACCTTGAGGTGGTCCTCAACAAACCTGACAAAGGTATGTCACTCAAATAAGCTGGCACCCACGATTTTCGTTGCTCAAATTTTGTTGTGAACCATTCATTTCCTTGTAACCTATACTTGTACATAATACTTACCCATTCTTCCTCGAATTCTGTTGGTGTTTCAGAGGACCAAACACAACGGCTCAAACGTTTGTGGAATTCTTCGTCTTCTTTCAACGCTAGCCCAACCTTGTCAAGAACCTTCATCAAAATATGCCACATACGTAACCTGTGAACAGTTGTGGTAAAAACATCTTTAATTGCAATCTTCATGCTTGCAGCCTCATCCGTAATAATCAGTTTAGGTGCAACACCTCCCATGGCTTTCAGAAATGTATGAAACAGCCACACATATGACTCGGTCTTTTCATTTGATAACATTGCAGCACCAAACAATACACTATTCCTGTGGTGATTCACACCAGTGAAGGGTGTAAAAATCATGCCATGCTCATTAGTGCTATATGTAGAGTTAAAAGAGACAAGGTCACCAAAATGAGCATAATTTTTCCTACATGTTGCATCAGCCCAAAACACATGGACCAACCTACCTTCATCATCCACAACATAGTCAAAATAGAAACCTGGGTTTGTGAGGCTCTTTCTACTCAAGTGATCAACAAACATTTGAGCATCAGAAGACTTTATTAGTACCCTCAGAGCACTGTGGTAATTCTGCAAGTCCCTTTTTAAGAACCCAACATTCTCAAAACCCCCTGCACCAACACGAAGGTACCTATATGCTTGTGATGTGCCCATGCTTGCCTTATGGCATGTGAACAATGTGTGTTTTGCACGCAACGTAACCTTTCTATTGGACCTTATGAATTGCTGCTTGCTAGGGGTCACAAGTGCATGTGTGCGGTCTTCCTCAAATCTTATCACAGTGTACTTACAGTCATCAGTCCGCTTGATAACAAGCATAGCCTCACACCCACACCTAGTGATTCTTTTCTCATACCTCTTTCGCTTGCTACTGGATTGCATATTCTTGTTATCACGAAAACCTTCTTTTGCACAAAAGAAACGCTTGTATAAGACCACTCCATCAACAACCTTAGCGCTTATAGAACTCCTTGGCTGATTCAACATCTGTGAGTCATCCCAATGTTTGGTTTCAAGGTGTCATCACAATCTGGAGTATAAGATGAACCCTACAACATACATGATAGATGTCAATTAACATGCCTCTTCTAAAAAAGGTATTGAAAGTACATAGTTGCATGACACTCACACAGAACGGGATGCTGAAGGACTTCTGTGGTGTGGTACATTCACGACCTGGAATAATAGGAGCAATTGACTCAACATCAGAGTGTACATCATTAAAATCCAATTGCCTTGTCATGCTTACTTCAGCCTCAACGATCATAGTGGCTGCAAGATTACAGAAACAAGGGGCAGAAATTATGAAATAAAAAAGGTGGACACAACAGGGTTGCAGACAGCTGATCGTTGACGAATAGGTTGCACAAATAAAATAGAACTCTGAGTAATGCTTGGCTTAGAATTAGAAACACATAACTTTGCCTACCTTTATTTATTAACAAAATAAAGTATGGGAGGTTCATTAAATTGGCCCACAGCTAAAAAAAGTATGGGAGATTCATTAAATTGGCCAACAACTAAAAATGTATGGGAGATTCATTAAATTGGCCAAGAGTTTTTTAGCGGAAACATGACTTCTTTTGCTTTTTGTCACACTAGATGTTTCCCTCTTGCACAGAATGACTAACAGATTTATACATTTGCTTGCATGCATGCTGCGCATATATGAGAACCCACTTGAATCAGGAAAACACATAATGAGGGAAATATGTTTTATTCTTCACCAGCAGCTGCATATGATAGAAATAAAACAAAAACAATCAAGATAGGACCGGGACATAATAATTAGCAAAGCACTCATTTTTGAATTTGTAATAGTTCCTAGTACATCCTGAAGTTGTGTGCTACATGAAACTAATGCCCCCCACAAAAACGATATTTAGTATCTTATTTCCATAGCCATGCAGGTGTTGATGTGTTCACGGTGGTCATTTGGGGTGCCGATGTTTGTTGTTCATAGCACAGGGAAGAACCTGATGCATCCCTCGCCGTGCGTTTGGTGGAAGGGCCTTCTACAGTGAGGGACGCGAAAAAAATAAGAATCTCTGTAATGCGTAAGCTGTGGCAAATTAACTACTAGCGTGCATGGTCTCGTAGGAAAGGAAGAAATATAGGAAGGCAGTACTGAACCGACCTGAACATTGAGGGGTTTCAATGGAAGTTCTTCGTTTATGGGGGAGATGAGGGATTTGCTGGTCCAGCATATCGTGCAGCATGAAGCAGACGAACTGAACGGCGCAGCTATAGAAGTTAGAAGGGCGTCAGGCAAAGAAAAAACGAAGACTGGAGCACTGAAATTAAGAAGAGGACTACCTGCCTGCTGTGCCGCAGCGTGCTTGGCGTTGCCTCTGCAGGTCACGGCTCCGCATCGTGTAGGGCGGGAGATGGTGCGTCCACGTCCCGGCTCCGTGGTCGAGCGAGAGCCGAGCGGCGGCACCGCTGCAGCCTGCACAGCCGCAGGCGGCCGCGCTGTCCCTACCCTAGCCGGTGGGCGGCAGGAAGCGGCGAACCCAGGGGCGCAGGGGCCGTTTCTGTGGTTGGAGAGAACAGGGAGGTGGAGGCGCGGCCGAAGGAACTGAGGTACCGTACCAGCGAAGGAAGCTTGGGCTGGAAGCAAGCTTCGGTTGGAAGGAAGCTCTCTCAGATCGATTCGAATGGAGGTGGCGGCACATTTTCTATCTAGTTCAGGGTTCCTACAGGAAAAGATACGAGACATTATGGGGAGGTAAATACTCGTGTCATCAATTAAATCCGGCTGATAAGTGTGTTGAAACTATTTTATGATGAAAGAAAAATACTGTAGATTCTGCCAAGCGAATAGACCTAGATAAGTTTCCAAGTTTGCACTAGATAAGTTTCAGTTTTCACCTATTCCTAAGTTTGCACTAGATCAGCCTGTTCGGTTGGCTGGTTCGTGAAGAAGTACTGCTGGCTGGTTTGTATGAGAGAAAAATACTATTCCAATTAAAAATTTACAATCGTTTACAACAAGCCACGACCAAACGAACAGGCTGGATATTTTCAGGACATGGTTCATGTATATCGTGCAAAATGAACCAATCTTGAGATGTTCACCTGGACTCCCGAATCTGATGGGCCGTTCAATCCGAATCAAGTCGGCCCGCCAGCTCCGGGGCTTTCTGTGGGCTGGAGACGGCATGTGGCGTCTGGTGCTCAGGCTGACCTGGGGGAGCAGAAGAACAGTTGCCTGCAGCGTGCTGCCGCATCCTCTTGGGCCGCTGGGCCGCTGTCACGCTTGCATTGCCACAATGGAAGTGGGAGGGGACGTACGTGCACGGCATCACCGCTCACCGGACAGTGCTGCGGCCACTCCTCCTATCGTGCGGTCACCACGGTGGAGATCGGGGATGGCTAGCTAATCTTGGCACCACTGCAGAAGGGATGTCCATTGACCAGACAGACCGTCAGGTTCAGACCTCAGAGTCAGAGGACACAAGAGTGGAGTAGTTGCCCGCAGAAGCGCATGAACTAGGTGGGGAATATTGAACTGAACTTTCAGTTAAGCGGCCAAGTATTAGGAGGTATCAATAGTAGAAGTTTCAGTACTAACGTAAGAAACACCTGGGACACACGAATTTCCCAGGAATCGTATAGTAATTTCACGGGAATCGGTTCATCTTCATAAGAAAAACGCAGGATATAGGGAAAAAAATCCTTCATTCAAAAGGTGGCCTGAACTACTAGTATGTTTCATTGAAATCAGATGCATCTACCCTACGAAATGCGAGCTATGAAAACTAAATTAACCAAATTACATATCAACAAGTTCCTTTGCCACCATTTGGTCCATTACCATCACAAGCACACAAGCACTAAGGTTCTGACAGACTCCCCCCAAGTCCCGGTCAACGGATGCACAGTCTACGCTGGTGTATATATGCACAACAGGCGATGAGGCGAATGGGCACCCTGCACACACTCGCCAACCAGCTCTCAAGTCTTCACTGTCCTAATTAGTTCCAGACCTGTCCACAACTACGATAGGTACAGCAGATTCTATCAGGAAAAAAATCGGCAAAGGCAGATGATTACAGACACAAATTGTCTCAATCGCTATCATGAGGCGAAGATCGGAGATCAGTGCCGTGGAGAGTGGGTAACTCAGCAGCGGAAACGGATGATAATACAAGAGATATCGTCCTTGCTCTTCCTTGCCAACGCTTCAGTTGTCAATCGCTTCGCTGCTGCCTGGGGATCCTTGATTGACTTTACGAGATCGACTGCTTCTTGGTTCTTCATTACCTGTATTCAGAAAGGAAATACAGGGTACATTAAACTGGTGTACGAAAATACTTTTTAAAGAAATAACTCAAACATAGACGAATCACCCAAGGGCTCATCCTTTTTTTTTCATAAGGTATGTTTTTTTTTGAGACCATGGTGATTTGGTAGTGTCCAACCATTTCTTGCCTGCTTATTGTAGGGAGAGAACATGTCGCAGATAATGCAAGAATTGGTCAAAAGTGACCTAAGTTAACGCATTTCAATCTAGGCCCAGGGAAGTACAGGATTAAATAGAAACCAAAGTTTTCTGTAAAAAAAAAATAGAAACCAAAGTACAGACCCTTTTTTTCATAAGCATGAGACCAAACAAGATTAATGAAGGAAACAGCTGGCACAAACCTTCCACAATCCATCACTGGCAAGTATGACGAACTCTATATTTGAGTTTATCGGTACATGTCTAATGTCAGGTTCAGAGCTCAAGTGGGCCTTGAGGCTTTGGTCACCAAATGCCCTAGCAACAGCAAGCTGGCCATTCACCCGAGGAACATCACCTGCAAACAAACCATAAAACATAATAAGGTAATTGCATCTTATTATCAATGATGAAACGATAACACAACTGCATTCAAAAAAGAAACAATAACACAACAAAAATTGTACCAGGAAATGTCGTTACAAAACCACCGTGCTTTTCAATCCTCTGTCTTTCATTAGTTGTATGAGGCTCGTGGTCAACAGTGAGCTGATTAGCAGCGCCTCTTTCACACACAACAGCTCGAGAGTCACCTACATTTGCTATCCACATGTCCTTACCATCAACCACAATAGCAGTAACTGCTGTTGAGCCACCTGGTCCAAGTTGTTTGGCATTTTCTAGAATATATTTGTTTGTAGAGCAGTATGCATTCTTTATTGCTTCTTGAGGACTAGACCAGAAGAGAGGCTGCAGTAACCAGAATAGGGAAACAGTAAGGAAGGTATGTGAATGGTAAAGCTAAAATGGATTCCTTGGTTTCCAACACAGAATAGAAAGCCAAAAGTAACGCTTACCTCTTTCATTATGTTGCTAAAAAGGTTAGCTTTCAGGTAACTTGGCACCTTATCTCCTAAATGGCCATCAAAAATGGCAAAGAGACCAAGCTCATGGTTCTTCACATACTTGTACTCTGCCACATGGTAGTCTTCCATGTCATGGCCGGACTTGCCTTCCACCAGGTGGAATCCATGTGTAACTTTGTTGGTTGACAATTTACTCCTTCCCTTACCGGTATCAGTAGATGACGAATTAAGACAGGCTGCATTCTGTATAGCCATGCAAAAGAACCAAATAGAGCGTCAGTATACTCTGCCTGCAAGTGTTCTACACACATCGACAAAAGACTGATTCTAGCAGCAAGTGTTCTACACACATCAACAAAAGACTGATTCTGGGAGCAAGTGTGCTACACACATTGACAAACTGACTCTGGCAGCAAGTGTTCTATACACAATAACTAAGTAGTAAATACTGATTCAGGCAGCAAGTGTTCGACACACATTGACAAAAAAGGCTCATAGGGCCTGTTTGGATTGGACCCTGGAAAGGCAGCAATCCCAGGCGTCCATTTTTGGTGGCCTGGGGTTGGATGGTGTTGCCTGGCCAGTGGCCACCAACAACACGTCCATAGTAGTATCTGAAACCAGTATTAGACAGAATAGAATACCCAAATGTTCCTAAAGTCAAATAAAAAGTATTGCTTAGACAAAGAAGCCTTCCAATACAGCTAGCTGCAGAAATGTTGCAAAAGAACAGCTATGCTATTCAAAGACACTATAGGAATGTAAAACAGGTCCATAGTATCTGAAACCAGTATTTGACAGAATAGAATACTCAAATGTTTCTAAAGTCAAATAAAAAGTACTATTGCTTAAAAAAGAAACCTGCCAAATACAGCTAGCTGCAGAAATGTTGCAAAAGAACAGCTATGCTATTCAAAGACACTACAGGAATGTAATGTAAAACTGTATTGAGAAGCATGCATGAAGAAATTAATAAGCATATCACCCAACTAAGATCGAGGTGGAGGGCCCTAAGGCCAAGAACAAGGAGCTGAAATTGCAATGCAGTAACAGTTTGGCTTAACAGGTCAGCAACAGGTAGGTGACTACGAGTTGCACTCTTCTTTCGCTTGAACTTATCAGCTTATCTTATCAGCTGTGGTACACTATTTTTTTTTCACAACAAATCAGCTTCAGTCAACTTGTCGGCCGCAAAAAACTTTTAGTATCCAAAACCTAGGCAACGCACATGGCCGCATCCTGAGTATCATGCTGACGGATATCTTCCCTGCTTCAGTTTGAGATATCCGCAACACTTCAGGTGCTACTTTATCGGTGGTCCCATGTCTCAACTGGTGATGGTTCTGATTAGACATGGGGTACAAGTGTCGAGCAATGCAAGTTACTGATACTTGCACGCCATTTGACGAAAAAAAAATAAAGAGAAAAAATGAAATCCACAGGATTTCATCGTATTAAGTGGCAGCTTTTCCGAGGCGAGTACTTTTTTTTACTACTCCGTTTTCATTTACTTGTCACCAAATTTTTACTGTAGTAATTTTGACCATTTATTTCTCTATAAGAGATTTTTTTAAAATACATCAAGTTTTTACATATATAATTCTTTATTAAAGATACTTCATTAATGTTATATATATTGAAGTATCTAAGATTTTTTAGAAAAAAAAAATAGATGATTAAATTTACTATAGTAAAAAATTGCTGACAAGTAAATCAGGAGGAAGTACTTGATAGAAAAAAACAAAACCGGTCGCGAAAAAAAGCAAAAAAATAAACAAAGTAATTTACTTCATGACATGATACAGCTCCTCCTACTCGTCTGCTTCTGATGATACTTCATCGGTAGAACAGGCTCGACAGGTAGGTGGGGCTCAGGATTTGCAACGAGGGGTCGTTGTGCCTGTGCATCAGGCTACTTCTACTAGGAGACGCGGACTCGCAGAGCAAGGCTCCAAAAGGCACAGGTTGATTACGGCTGGCGTGACATGCCTAGCCTAGGCCGCATGCGTACCGAGTCAAAAAGGAGCCCTTGTTGCAAAAGTCCGACTTTTCTTGGAAGTCGCGGCCCCAAACCTTGAAATCTTGTGACTCCAACTAGCAAGTTGCACCCTTTTAAGTTTAAATTGGTTAGTTAATTTCCTCACTGGTAGAAAGAATAAACCATCAAAATGATATCTTTTTTTTTCAATCGTGATGGTCTCCCTTGCACCAGAAACTGCTGTGATGCGTCGTCTGCAGAGCACCTAATCGATTCTTTCTGGACGATTTTTTTATGCACAGAAGAGTAACACGGACGCTTCGATTGACCAAATTTTCTTTTGCAGGATCAACATCAGGACGACGTAAACAAAGCACGACGCGTGAAAATAAAATAAAACTATATTTGTTTATCCAGACAAGCGGAGAAGAGCGGAGAACGGGAGCAAGCGAGGTGAGTAAATTCAGGCGTACCCGGATCATGTTGAGGATATCAGGGCGCTTCTTGCCGCCGCAGGCCGAGGAGGAAGAAGAAGCGGCGGCGGAGGAGGGGGAGCATGACGCTGACGACGACGCGGTCTGCCGCTCCATCCGGCCGACCATGTCAGGGAGAACTCGCCGGCGGGGGTAAAGCTGATCGACAACCGCCACCCACAGGCAGTAAGACGGGGCACGGATGGATGGATGAAGAAAGAACTTGCTCGCGGCGCGGAGACGGGACACAGCGCACGGGGGGAAGAGAGCGAGAGATCTTTTGCGCTTTTATGCAAGGCCTCGGCTGCCGCCGCGTCTCCGTCTCGCGTGTGACGGAGGGTGGGAGGGGAGCCAGGTCTCCTCTCGTCCCCGGTTGCTTGCTCTTTGATCCGATTCTGAGGCCGGACACTTGTGGCGTGTGGCTGTGTGCCTTGTGGCGTGATGAAGAGGAGAAGAGGGAGGGAGAGAAGGAAGGGGGCGGTTACTGTTTTGATGATTGTGGAGGAGCCGCGGGAAGTGGGGCCCACAGCGGAGGGAGCGGGGTGGTGGAAATCGGCACGACCGAAGAGACGGACCCCAACTCCACTCTGCTGCTCCGGCTGCCTATGTATATAAATGCAAATATGTAATTCGGGGCTTGTTTGGACGTGACACGTGGATCGATATATATATATATATATATATATATATATATATATATATATATATATATATATATATATATATATATATATAAAAATAAAACCTTAGGTGGTTTATTATACTTATTTGTAAAATGCTCTGACTATATAAATCCTTTGTGTCCGGGGAAGAAATGAGAAAGGTTGATACAGATTTTTGAAAAAAAAAATGGTGAGAAGCACAGAGGGACTATAGCAATTTATTTGATGTTACGTAGAAAGCCATGCATGTACGTCGCCCATACACGATAGCGATGAGTTATTTTCGAAAATATATATTTGAATTAAAAAAATCAAGGATTTATTTGACTGCACTTTAATCCACTACATTGTACAGAGATTGAGAGGAACTAAGATAAAATTTATTTTGGATTAGTGCCCAGTTAAACAGGCTCTAGTATCGAAGGTTTTTACGATGGTACTCCAAAGTAGGTATCAACAAACTACTTATATAAGGTCATTATTTGGTTGTAATCGGTAGCATCAACCGCTTCATAATGGAACTCTAAAAGATAATAAATAATAGATATTGACAAATAGTTTTTGTTAATGTTCGACACTAACACAACGCGGTATGATTTCAATATATATTCGTACAAGATATTCACAAATGATTGGTAAAATTTGCAATTGACCATATCCAAGTAGGGTTCAAAAGCGTACCAAATGTGTATGTATTTAATTTTATATATCGTATTTCATGTTATGAAAAATATTGTCATACTCTCTCAAGATCAAATAAATAGATTGCCTTGACAAGTAAATTAGATTAAAAAAGGTTTACTGCAAAAGACCGGCTTAGTAGGACGTTAATAAGCATTAATCTTCATTGTACGTGATTCGTTACGGTGAGGTGCCTGCTATGCAAGTTAGCATCACATCAATAACTTTTTTTTTTGCGACCATCAATACCCGTGCTTTGTTCTGTTCTGTGTATTTTCGTTTTCATTGTTTACCTTTTTTTCCCGAGACGACTCATTCTTGGTTGTTCTATCTAGAGTAACAGCCTATTCGTTGATTTATTTTTGGGCTGATAAGTCTGACTAGTGCTTGTTTACTGTGAGAGAAAAATATTGTGCAATGACTAATAAGTTTTGACTGAAACCAAAAGAATAGGTTGTAAAAAGGCACTTTAAGTTAGGCAATGTTACACGACTTAAGTGAGCTCAAAATGCCTATCTTAAAATAAAGCACAAAACAACGTTTGAAAATCGTGGACTGCCTTGCTGCCTTTCTTCATTTCTGATTTATCTCGGTTATCCTTTTCCTCTCCCGAGCAGCTCGAAGGCTTTCCGCGAAGCTTCCTCCGCCATCCCTCCTTGGCAAGTATCACTAGGCGCCTTATCAAAAAAATATATATATCACTAGGCGCACAAAGCTGTGTGCACCGGAGGCAGCAGCATAATGGTCTATCATTTCACATGATTTAATAACAATCCTTAATAAAGCAAGAAGAAGCTGTCCATAACTTTCATGTATCTTTTCCTTGGCTGCCAGTTTTTCTTTTTTAAGATCTATAGAAAACCAGCTCAACAATAGTATGGGTGTGAGCAATCTGTTTGTAAAACAAGAAAAATGCTTGGAAACGACACATCGCTTTGTCTAGCTAGTCCAAGAAAACAGCAGCTGTTATCGTGGGCTGTTTGGATTATATATGGCCAATGGGCCGGCATAGCACGGCATGGCACGGGCCCGTGCCAGCACGGCCCGATAGTCAACGGGTCGGCACCTATTAGCAGGTGGATTCAAACAGATTCTTACTGAAATTTAGCTAGCTAAAAATTAGCAGCTATTAGCTATTAGCTAGCTTATTTTTAGTGCTAATGAATCTAAGCAGATCCTAAGCCGTGCCATTTCTTGCTCTGGCAGATTCAGGCAAGCAGCCGCTCGCTAAGCTACAAGCATACGTACTCCAGGACAGCGTGGCGACCATTACGCTGGCATTATTTATTTGTTCGGATTTGTGGAAGGCAAGCGTGGCTGGCTACGGAACGAACGACACATTTTCTTCTTGTTTTGGTGCGTGTAGCAAAATGGGCGGCGCGCGCGGTGGAGCTGTTGCTGGTTGACCTGCTCAGAGTCCTCTGGGATCGCTCGTCGGCTTGCCGCCCTGTGGGCCGAGCTGTGGTGGATGGTAGCCTGCCGGTCAGAGGCCACCCAGTGGCCGGCCGGCCGGCCCTGCCTGGTCGGCCGTGGCCTGGGCCCACGTGTGCACGTCTCACCGGAACCGGAAACTGGAGACAGGAGGCCCGTGGGCTGGGCCCCAGCAGCCGCGGAGCGGGTCAGATGACACGTGCGCGCGCCGCACGGGAGGGTGTGTATGTAATCGAGTGGACGTCTGAACCGGTCTGCCGCTCGCTCGTGCTGACGTGTGGGTGCATATAGATTTCTACCGTGAGGATACAAGGGCTCGTTTAATTGGTGAAATTTTTAATAAAATAGTATCGTAGTATTTTTGTTGTTATTTGATAATTAGTGTCCAATCATAGTTTAATTAGACTTAAAAGATTTGTCTCGTAAATTTCGTCTAAACTGTGTAATTAGTTTTATTTTTTATTTATATTTAATGCTTCATGCATGCGTCAAAGATTCGATGTGACGGAGAATTTTGAAAAAATTTGGGAACTAAACACTACCCAAATATAGTGGAGTTTAGCCATAATAACCCATAAATTACTTTTCTTTTGTTTTTTTGTGGGTGGCCTACACCCACTAATCTCAACATAGATCTGCCCCTGGTACACGCGTATAGGAATTGGAAAGCAATCCCGATTACAAGTTTGTACGTAGCACCTTTGACACAAGTGGCAATCCTAGAAAGAAATGGTTATTTCAAAGGAAACTGCAAAAACAGTAAGAGCATCCCCCCCCCCCCCCCCCCCCCCCCCCCCCCCCGCCGAGCCCTAAAATAAGAGCCTTCATTTTAGATTTCGGTATCCAACCCTATTTTTGTTGACCCAATAAATTTTTTCCACTCCAGCGGCAGCCCAAAACAAAGCCCCAAAATCCATATCATGAGACAATGACACGAGAGACCCACGCGTTATTGAGTCAAACATTTCCTTCTCTCCACACAGCGCAGGGCCCGAGCGGAGCGAGCAGGCCGGCGCTGCTCCCACTCGACGGAGGGAAGCGTGGCTGGGCCGCTCCGGCGCGACGGAGGGAGGTTGAGGGAGTCACGAACAGGTGTGACCGCGTCCGCGAGCCACCAGGAAGGGGGGAGCCGCTGCATCGTGTGCCACCGGCCATCGGGAAGGGAGGAGTCGTCGCATCCGCGCCGCGTTCTCGCGCCGCCGGCCATCGGGAAGGGGAGCCGTTGCGTCCGCATCGTGTCCACGCAGGATCTGCGTCGCCGGCCATCGGGCCTGTGCGCTAGCCGGTGAGCTCGGAGGAGCCGCTCCCATGCTGCGCTCGCCGGAGGGAGATGGGCGGGCAGCCGCGGTCGCTGGAGGGGAGGCGGACGGCCACGCTCGACGGGAGGGAAATGGCCGCGCTCGCGACTACGGGCTTGTCCGCTTGTCTGAATTCTGGAGAAATCTGGATGGTTTGGAGAAATGCTGGAGGAATTTGTGAGAGAAAAACACTGTTCCGGATAAAAAAATAAGCGGATCAAGCCGGGTTTAAGGGCACGCGAACGGGGGCGGCCCCGTTCGCGTGCCCTTAAGCCCGACTTGATCCGCTTATTTTTTTCATCCGGATCAGTGTTTTTCTCTCATAAATTTCTCCAGCATTCCTCCAAACCATCCGTAGGACGCGGGAGGAAACGGGCAGCCACGGTCGTCGGAGGGGAGGCGGACGGCCACGCTCGATGGGAGGGAAATAGCCGCACTCACGACTACGTAGGACGCGGGAGGAAACAAACGGATGGGGTCCGAGGGGTGAGCCCCCATTCACCTACGGGAATGGGGGTCTGGATGGTCGATTTTGTTGCCCAGTCTAAATTGGGAGCTCCAGGGGCCTGCTAGAGCTATGTTTCTTTTTTTCCTGAATATCCATATTTAGCGGGCTTAAGTAGAGATCCTGCTGGAGTAAGCAGATTGTAAACCCAAGTAAACTGCTAGGATATAGAATGGAGAGCATTGTTCATATGTTTGACATTTTTTAATGTTGATGATCATTGTTATTGGTTAATACTCACTTAATTTTAAATTATAAGTCACTTTGACTTTTTAGTACATAGATTTTGCTATGTATATAGACATACTCCTCCGTCCCTAAATATCTGTCGTTCTTGCTTACCAAGAAATAACTTTGACTAATTTTATATAAAAAATATTAATATTTGTGGTACATACTCCCTCCGTCCCTAAATAACTATCGTTTTTGCTTCCCGATAAACAACTTTGACTAAATATATGTAAAAAATATTGATATTTATGGTACAAAATTAATATCTTAGATAGATCATTGAATCTATTTTCATAATAAATTTATTTGGAGATACAAATGTTGCACGTATTTTCTACAAATCCAATCAAACTTATGGCACGAAAACCAAAAGCGACAGTTATTTAGGGATGGATGGAGTAACTAATATCATTAGATAGATTGTTGAATCTATTTTCATAATAAATTTATTTGGAGATACAAATGTTTCATATATTTTTTACAAATCTTGTCAAACTTAGGTCACGAAAACCAAAAGCGACCCTTATTAAGGGACAGAGAGAGTGCATTGTGTATATATGCATAGCAAAATTGATGTACCAAAAAAATTAAAATAATTTATAATTTACAACGGGGAGAATAGCAAATAGAATCACTAACCAACCCAATGTACACTCCATTACCGGAAAATGATGGAAGGAGTCATCGGGGCTCGGGGGTAAGGACCTACAATGCATCTAAAGGCCTCATTAAAAGTGCACAATGATTGATGAAAGAGCATCTTCTCATATTTGGCACATTTTGGGGTAAGTCACTAAGACTTAGTACATCTCTTAGGCGTTTCATCAAGCTTAAGCAAAAGCGGACATGCCAACAATTGTTGCATACTTCCTCTGTTCTGTAATATAGTGTATTTTAATATTTTTAAGACAAATTATGAAAGAACATAAAAGACGCATGTAATCTTATTTTATTTCCTAATCAGACGATATCATCAACATGATTAATGTTGATTGGTTGATAAACCAAAAGTATTTAATGTAAAATTGGTTTTTTACTCTAGATTGCGTTATATATGAGGACAAATTTTGAATGCTAGAACGCACTATATTACAGGACGTAGGAAGTAGGCATTTGGTGCTCAACCTGAACAATGAATCCAACACAATCGCTGTTGTCATTACAAAATTTTAAAGTTGCGGAGGTAATCCCAAGTCACCTGGGGTGGGAATGGAGGTTGATGGTGGTGACGTTGTAGCAAGGTTGTACCTGACCACCATTGATACAGGTTCTAGTTCGCCAACTAACCCAACACATGCAAGGTGACATTGTGAGTCGTATCGCCAGACAGCTAGATTTTTCTCATGGTGTCGACTGTCGAGTGTTGCCACTACCCTCTAATCCAAGTTGGGGGCACTCACTAACAACTGAGCTCCCTCGATTCACTAAGGCTCAGTCCCCTAGTTCTGATCCTCGATGTCTACAAGAGCGTAGCCAACATCTCGACTCTCAAGCAGTTCCTCGTCCCCTGTAGCGATGAGCCAATGAGGAGTAGGAGGCGTCATCCTTTAGGGTGATCCCCGACGAGGAAAAGAGCTCACGGTAGTGGTGGAAGCAGGGAGAAGGCTATGGTGACTAGTGAGGAGAGAAAAAATATTGTATTTTTTTAGTGCTTAATGCTAGGTCGCTAAGTTGCTCTAAGAGCGTCTTCATCAGTTCCCTGGTAAGACCTCTCATCTCCATTAAACTGTCATGTTGAGGGAAATGGATCAATTTTCGTGCCCCAGTAGCCTCTTTTTTTTATGGCCACAAAAAAATCCCTCGCTCCCCTCAACTTAAGGAGGAGTTGTATCTCCCCAATAGACTAGGGCCCACAATAACTACCTCCTCTTCTTCCTGCACACTATATCCGTGGCTGTCTCCCTCCATAACTCACCTTCTTCCACATATGGCCATGGCCACATGAACCTCCGCATCATGAGCCACTCGCTACAAGCTGCTTGGGCGTTGTCAGTGAAGTCGTGCTAGTTGAGCTTGTAGCATGTGAAAGCTCTAGTTTGATTTTGGTTAATTGATGAAACCATAAGTGCTAACCTAGTTTATTAAAGTGATTATGAGATAGGTAGCACTACTCTAAGTGATGAAGCAATGGCGAAGATCATGACGATGGTGATGGCATGATGATGATCAAATGCTTGAACTTAGAAAAGAAGAAAGAGAAAAACAAAAGACTTAAGGTAAAGGTATAAATAGTAGGAGCCATTTTATTTCGGTGATCAAGACACTTAGCGAGTGTGATCACATTTAGGTTAGATAGCCGTACTATTAAAAGGGGTGAAACTCGTATCGAAATGCGGTTATCAAAGTACCACTAGATGCTCTAACTCATTATATGTGCATTTAGGATCTAGTGGAGTGCTAACACCCTTGAAAATATTTGTGAAAATATGCTAACATATATGCATAAGGTGATACACTTGGTGGTTGGCACATTTGAGCAAGGGTTAGAAACTTCACCGGCGCTCTATACAGAAAAGACGGTGGTCACTGTAAGTGATCGGACGTTGGTCTCAGTAGGACTAGCGTGTCCGGTCAGTGGAAGTGTGAAGACGCTGGCGTCAGTCTTCGACCAGACGCTGGGTGACTTAGTGACCGGATGCTGATGGGGTGCGTTCGGTCCTACTGACGTGGCAGCGCACAGAGGAGATGTCGTGTGACCCGACACTAGGTGAGTCCGGTCGAGCATGACCGGACGCATCCAGTCGTCATTTCTTGCTTCTAGATGCTTTCTAGAAACGACCGGATGCTGAGGTCTAGCGTTCGGTCACTTCGTAGCAGCGTGTCTAGTCATCACTTAACTGTTGGGATCGAGCGCTCAGTATTTGAAGAGAGGGGACATGTGGCACACATCGCATGACTGGACGACAGGGTTCAACATCCGGTCGATATGATCGGAGTGTCTGATTGCCCCATGTTCAGTGTAGTAAGTAGCCCAACGGCTCTATTTTGTGGGGGCTTCTATTTAAGCCCCATGGCCGGCTCAAGCTCACTCTCTTGGCTATTTACATTGATATAGCAACCTTGTGAGCTTAGCCAAAGCCCTCCCACTCATCTCCATCATTAATCCATCATTATTATGAGATTGGGAGAGAATTAAAGTGCATTGCTTGAGTGATTGCATCTAGAGGCACTTGGTATTTGTGTTTCACTGCGGGATTCACTTATTTCTCTTGGTGGTTGCCGCCGCCTAGATGGCTTGGAGTAGCAAGGATCGTTGAGCGGAGGTTGGTGATTGTCTTCGGCTCCGATCGTGATGATTGTGAGGGGTCTTGTGCCTTCCCCGATAGAGCACCGAAAGGTAACTCTAGTGGATTGCTCATGTCATTGAGTTACCTTACTTGTGGGTAGGCTCTTGCGGTGTCCAATTGTGAGGACGAGGTTCGTGCAACACCTCTTAGCCGCCGAACCACCAAGTGTTGGTCGACACAATGGGGACTAGCGTGCCGGCAAGCACGTGAACCTCGGGAGAAAAATTGGTTGTCTCTTGCCCTTTGGTATTCTCCTGGTGATTGATTTAGTATTCATCCCGTGATTGGTTCACTCCTCTATACGATGGTATAATCACCCTACTCACTTATTTATATTCTTGCAAACTAGTTGTAGCAAGCTCTTTAGTATAATTAGAATTGAGAGCTTGCTTTGTTGTTTTAAGTTCATCTAGTGGAGTTCTTTAGTGTAGCAAGTGTGAGAGCTCTTAGTGAGTAGTGATATAGCAAATTGTGTGTCTAGAGATCATAGCAACTAGAATTGTTGGATAGCTGGCTTGCAACCCTTGTAGTGTTAGAGCAAATTTGTATTTCGCTATTTTGTTATACTAATCAAATTACTCTAGTTGATTTGTAGATTTTTAAATAGGCTATTCACCCCCCGTCTAACCATATTAGGACCTTTCAGCATGGGGCGAGAGGCTGCCTAGGTCTTCTTAGATCTAAACTTGGTCGCCATGCCATGACCAGCTAGAGCTCGGTGGAGGAGGTCAATAGAAGGCATGGCTCGAAGAAAATAAGGGCGCCATAGCCAGAGGCAGAGGGGCGGAGGAAAGGAGGCGCCATCGATGGCTTGGGCTGGCTGGAGGTGGAGGAGGGTAGGGGGCAGGGCATGTCGATGGCCAAAGCGGGGCTTCGTCTTGGTGTGGCGGTAGTCGGGGCTGGTCGCAAGCGCCTGTATGGCCACCGTTGCCACCTCCTACTGGGAGAAAAAGAAGACGTCGTGGACTCGCTGTAGGAAGAAGACGACTTTGAGGGAGAAAAGGAAAGAAAAAAATATATAATCTAACATGTGAGTCCCATATATTGGTGGAGACTTTTGATAATCTATAAAACATCTTCTCCAATAAATCTAAAAAAGCACTATTGGTGGCCATTGATGCCTAGTGAGATAAAGTATATTGATGAGCCGTTGAAGATGCTCTAAGGTAGTGTTTTGTTCGAAGACAAGGTGGGGTGAGAAGTCTAGTTTTTTTTAGCAAAAGATAGTCTAGTTTATGGTTTGTAAGATGACGAGACGAATCTATTTTTTAGAAGGGATGGACCGACCCATTTTGTTTGGTATGACCAAGCCAGAAAAAATGGGATTAACTCTGACAAACAAGGCCCGTTGCCGTTGGTCATTTTTTTGTAAGAGAATAGAACGCTCAATTCATTCGATGTTCAGTGTACATGTACTTATACATCTTGCCAATCATTCCTAGCCGATCAATTCTAACTAACCTGCATGCACGGCTCAGCTGAAGACTAGCGACTAGCAGTTACACAATTGAGTTACAAGAGGAGGAGCAGATCCTACGCTAGCTAACAGAAGTCTAAAGAATCGGTTGCTGACACCCCCCCACAGTTGGAGCATCGGGTGATCGAATGCACAGACTGTCTCTGAACTCATTGAACAATGGTGTTGGAAGGCCTTTGGTCATGATATCGGTAATTTGGTACCGGGTTGGTATTGGCAACACCTTGAACTGACTGAGGGCCACCTTCTCTCGCACAAAATGGATGTTAAGCTCGACATGCTTGGTCCTGCGATGGTGTACAGGGTTTTCTAAAAGATAAACCACAGATACATTATCGCAATAGATCATTGTGGCTTTGTCGACGACAACGTGAAGCTCTCGAAGGAGATTATGGAGCTAGCAGCACTCCACAGCAGGGTTGGCGACCGCCCGATATTCGGCTTCAGCACTCGATCGTGAGACCGTAGTCTGTCGCTTGGACGACCACGAGACGAGTGAGTCACCAAGAAACACACAGTAGCCAGACATCGAACGCCGAGTATCTGGGCATCCTACCTAATCAGTGTCTAAATATGCCTTTAGTGTTATCGATGGAGTAGCCGAGATGGTGATGCCGGTGTTGATGGTGCCACGCAGATATTGCAGGATCCGCTTGACAAGGTTCTAGTGGACGTCACGAGGAGCATGCATGTGAAGGCATGCCTGGTTCATGCCATAGGCAATGTCCGAGCGTGTGAGAGTGAGGTACTGGAGTGCGCCGGTGATACTACGGTAGAACATGCCGTCTATTGCAGCTTCATCGTCCTTAGCAGACAGCTTGGGCTTGACTTCACCAGGCATGGATGCCGGTTTGCAATTCGCCATGCCTGCTCGTTCTAGAATGTCTTCTGTGTACTGGGCTTGGTTAAGGTGGAAATCAGCATGATCACATCGCACCTATATGCCAAGGAAGAAGTACAGCTCACCAAGGTCCTTGATCGTGAACGCTTGCCAAAGCTGCTTGATAACTTGATGTAGAAGTGCATGCGACGAGGCGGTGAGGATGATGTCATCCACGTATGCCAGGAGGTATGCCACATGCACGCCGTGCTGATAGATGAAGAGAGAGCTGTCGGATCATGACGTAGTGAAGCCCATGCAAAGAAGTTGGCCACCAAGTTGAAGGAACCAGGCCCGCGGCGCCTGCTTAAGTCCATATAAGGACTTGATGAGCTGGCAAACATGGTTAGGGTGGTCCTTGTCGACGAAGCCGGTAGGTTGATGGTAGTAGACGTGTTCGGCGAGGTCACCGTGTAGAAAAGCATTCTTGACGTCGAGCTGATGCACTGGTGAAAGGTCCTTATTTGGTTTTGGTAATTGAGTGACAACTTAGGTGGACTAATTGTGTTTATGTGAGATACACAGGTGATTAGTCCACAGGTACATGTGTGTGAGCAACATATACCATGAAGGTGAAAATGGCTTGGAGATGTTGCAAAGCTCACACATGTGATGATGAAGGAGCTTAAATGCACATGAGACATGACATTGAGTCATGTGATCAAGGCGGAGAAGATCAAGACAAGACTTGGCTTGATGGACCGGTTGCAAGCGTGAAGGGCAAGTCGAAGGCTTTGGAGTGATGGACCGCGTGGCGGTGAAGCTTGAGCAAGACTTGGCGCCGATGGACGATGACAACGGTGAAGAGCAAGTAGAGTCAAGATCGATGAACCTATATGATCATGTGATGATATGAAGTGGATCATATCATTGTTGATCGTGTTGGTGCATGTGTTGCATCGACATTGAAGGAGATGGAATGGAATACGCAAGGCAAAGGTATAACCTAGGGCATTTCATTTCACCGGTCATAGGTGTGTAGAGAAGTTTATGACCGGGTTTAGGATAGATGGCCGTACTATTAAGAGGGGCAAACTTGTTTGCATATCGGTCATCTAGTGCCACTCGAGTGATCTAACTTTGCATTGTCGCTAGGATCGAGTGGCGTGGCAAGTTGAGTGGCTAACATCCTTTGGGAAATGATTGTGAAAATGCTAACACACATACACATGGTGGTGTACACTTGGTGGTGTTGGCATATTTACAAAGGAGGTGGTGTTTGCAGGATTGAGATGGGTTTGGGTCCCTCTCTCCCTCCCGCCGAGCTTGCGAGGCGGGATTCGGCGCTTTCGGGAAAATGGAATGCCTATTTTCTATTGCGCCGGATGCAAATTCTTATGGTTAGCACACTTGAGCAAGAGTGAAGAGAATAGAGAAGATGCTGGCGTCGGTCAACTGACCGGACGCTGGATCTGAATGCACCGGACGCTGGAAGGCTGCGTCCGGTCAGGCTGACATATGGTGACGCAGGAGCTGGAGAGTGACCGGACGCTGGCTACGTCCGATCGCGTTCGACCGGACGCGTCCGGTCATGCTCGGGAGCTTACTGGAAACGACCGGACGCTGAGGGTCCAGCGTCCGGTCAGTTGAGTGCTGCTGCGTCTGGTCAGGTCAAGTGACCGTTGGAACCGGGACACGTGGTCGTCTGTGAGCGACCGGACGCTGAGGTCCAGCGTCCGGTCAACACGACCGGAGCGTCCGGTCGGCCCGACCGTTGCCCAGTGAAGAGGTAACGGCTAGTTTAGCCCTTGGGGCTATAAATAGAAGTGGCCTTCGGCCATGGCTGGTGGAGAGCACCTCAAGGGACTTAGTGTCCATGCTTGTGAGTGCTTGGGAGCCCTCCATCACACACATACTTGATAGTGATACATCGTGCGCTGAAGACTCAAGACGGTGGCGCCGCAGTCGTAGATCGTGTCGGCGAGGCGCTTGAGGCGGCCGTAGTACTCGCCGATGCCCATGTCGCCCTGGTACAGGCTGTGGAACTCCTGCTGGGCGTACACCGTGCGCTGAAGACTGTTGTCGAGGAATTGGCCGGTGATCGCACTCCAGACGGAGTAGGCGTTGGCGTTGGGGCGATTGTCATCGTTCCAGATTTCCTTGGACACGGTGTTGTAGAGCCAGGAAACAATGCAAGCATCGATCTGGAGCCATTCGACGTCGTTGATCATGGCAGCGACATCGATGGTGCCGTCAATATGATTGACGAGGCCAAATTTTTGGAGAGTGAGCTCAATGCAGGAACGCCATTGCCGGAAATTGCCTTCGTCGGCAGACAGCACGACGGGGACATGGCTACGGATGTTAAGTAGCACAAGGGTGGAGGCTAAGGGTGGAGCGGGGTCAGCAGGTCCGACGAAAGGGTTGGAGCCGGAGGAGGCAGCAGACCCGGATGGACTCGCCATGGCTCAGAGAGGCGGAAGCAGTGGGTGGGAGGTGGGATCGAGAGATAGCTGATACCATGTAAGAGAATAGAATGCTCAGTTCATCCGATGTTCAGTGTACATGTACTTATACATCTTGCCGATCATTCCTAGCCGATCAATTCTAACTAACCTGCATGCACGGCTTAGCTGAAGACTAGCGACTAGCAGTTACACAGTTGAGTTACAAGAGGAGGAGCAGATCCTACGCTAGCTAACAGAAGTCTGAAGAATCGGTCGCTGACATTTTTTTTATATTTTTTTCTTTCGCATCTCCTTCGAGTTGGCTGGTGATTTGTTACGAGAGAAGCTGATTTGTCTTTCGCTCTGCGAGCGCAAGTCGCGCGTCGTCCGCCCGCGAGCTCCCCGTGCGGCCGCGCCTCCTCCGCTGGTCAGCACGCCGGCGAGCTCCATGCGCTCCACCGTCATGCCGCCCGCGCCGCCCCGTGCGTCCTCCGCCCGCGCGCGCTCCTCTGCGGCTCTGCCCCGTTCCCCGTGCGTCCTCCGCCCGAGCATCATCCGCTGGACCTCTCGCCAGTTGCCATAAGAGAGAAATCCCTGCCAGAATACGGCCACACAGGAAAGCCCACATAGGAAAACGGCCCAGTGTCAGCCTACACTTAGGTCCCTCAATTATCAGCATGTTCATTTAGCCGTGGCTTATCATAAACTATCATAAATTTTCAGTCGGAATACTGTTTTTTTTTCTCCCACAAACCCGCCAACAATACTTCTTCACGAACTAACAACGCAGCAACGATAATATGAAACAGCCAACCGAACAGGCTACGTGACTCCGCCCTCCGCATATCAGTGCGCGTTTAGTTCACGAATTTTGGAAATTTGGCTACTGTAGCACTTTCGTTTTTATTTGGCAATTAGTGTTCAATCATGGACTAATTAGGCTCAAAACGTTCGTCTCGCAATTTTCAACCAAACTGTACAATTAGTTTTTTTTATCTACATTTAATGCTCAATGCACGTATCATAAGATTCGATGTAACGACTACTGTAGCACTTTTTGAGAAACTTTTTTGAACTACACAAGCACTTAGCCTCAGTTCTCAAGTAGTCTCGTCTAGTCGTCTTTACTTTGCAATCCAAAAAAAAGAGCGCTTGAGCACCACCGTCCCGGCGGCGGGGAGCACGATCCGCTCCATCCGCGCGGCCTCAGACGAGCGGGGGCGCACGGACGCTGCTACCGGGTAAGTCACCTCGGTTTTCATGCGGGGTTCAGCGGGTCTGGAGCTCCGTCCGGCGGCCGGGGGCGGTTCTAGGGTTAGGTGTCTAGAAGGCGCCCGGGTACTGG
The DNA here is from genome assembly GCF_019320115.1 of Miscanthus floridulus. Lineage (NCBI taxonomy): Eukaryota > Viridiplantae > Streptophyta > Magnoliopsida > Poales > Poaceae > Miscanthus > Miscanthus floridulus. The sequence continues at coordinate 71,143,570 of NC_089591.1, forward strand.
GATTTGGCAAGTTGCGTAGCACGGCCGGTGCTTCGTTCCTGGCTAAGCGCAGCAGAGGTGGTGCCATGAGCGTTAAGGAGCAAGAAGATGGGGTGGGAAGAGGAAAATACCGAAATAGACATCTATTTGATGTCAGATCCTTGAGAAACAACCAACTGATAGGCAAATGATTAATTTGGCCTTGTTAAGAACACCGGATCATTCTATCGGACTATTATTTTTCTTGCGCATGAAGCTGTTTGTACTTGTTTATCTGCCTTTTGCTTATGAGCATGTCATTTTTGCAGATGGATCTCAAGGATAGCCTCTCCAGATTTAAGCAACAGCAGGAGAGATGCCAGTCATCTTTGGCGAGCATAGCTGCTTCGAGCTCAAAGCCAAAGCACAGGGCCCAACCAGCACATGCTCCCAACGTTTTAGCACGACCATCACAACCTATTAAGTTTTCAAATGATACAGAAAGGCTGCAGCACATCAATTCGATTAGGAAATCTCCTGTTGGAGCACAGATAAAACTTGTCATCGAACTGCTTTACAAGGTATTTTATCGCTATGCTACAGATTTCTTCCATTTCTCTTTTCATATTACTGCAAATTCAAGAGATGATTCCTCCCTTCTGGGCTCACAAAGTGTAATTGATCATGCAAATCCTCATTCTAATTCAGTTTTTATTCCACAATTTTTTGTTTATTGAAACCCTGACTCAGTAGATATTACTTCAGGCTTTTATGCTTTTTCTGTTAACTCGTTATTGATATTGTTGTTTGTTAAAGGGTATAAGATGCAGTGGCCCATCCTGTTTTGATCCTATTTCTAGCATTGCTTGTATACCTTCTTTCACATGTTAGATTGTAAATCTTGCTATGTATAGCCTGTAATCTAGAATGTTTATATGCTGCTTATTCTGTATTAAGCCCTTGCAATATATAGTGAAGTTTCCGGAATAGATTAAGTTGGTATGTAGTGACAGGTAAGAAATACTGTGGTGGTTATATTTGCATGCGTGTTGCATATGAATTGTCGAGTGTTATATGACTACACACCTTTACAGACTTGAATGTAATGTTTTGGTTACTTTTGCCCTTACTAGAATTAAGCATTTCAGCCCAATGTTTAAAAGATTAGAATGACCCTGCAATGATTTTTACTATGGTTGACTAATCTTGTACATAGTGGTAGAAGCTACTGACATCCTCACCAGGGACAGCAAAACAAATATCATCCAAACTCTCATTATGTATTTTGATGCTGCATCTAGTTTGTGAATCCCAATTGTTGTATCTTCTGAATTTGCAGACAAGACAAGCTTTTACTGCAGAGCAGATAAATGAAGCAACTTATGTTGATATTCATGGTAATAAATTTGTCTTTGACAGCTTGAGAAACAACCCCAAAGTAAGTTATGATGGGAGGCGTTTCTCTTACAAGGTAAATTAATTTGTGCTTATTTTTGTTCATAATTAATTTGAATTACCCATTTGTTAATACTTTCTACGCGAGTGATCGTCTTTGCTCTCTTTGCTCTCTTTTGAGAACCTTAGCCAATTCTGAATCATTTGATTAGTAGCTACAGAACTGGAAATCACTTGTCATCCCTACATTTTCATGTGGAATGTTTTTACTATCTATCCTAGTCATCTAAATTCTCCAGTTGACACATGCGGGGGTTCTGTTATAGTTATTTGTTTTAAAAGGTGGCCATTCGTCTGCTGCAACTTTGGCATAGTTGGCAGGCTAGGCATAGGCGATGCAGCCATCAGCTTCTTCTCCTTAACTCTCTCCTTCTGTACCTGGCTCCCTTCGTCTTCCCTGCTACTTGCAACTGCGTCCTGCCATAAGTTGAGGCTCTGGGTGTAGCTGCCTAGGACCTAGGTCCTAGTCACCTCCCGTACCGTCTGACTTGCACACTGTAACTTATGAAACGTCTATGACAGCAATCTATAATTGATTAAATATGTTGTATCGGAATTATGTGAGCTATAGTCTAAAGAGTTCTGTAGTTTGTCAGTTGAACTAGTTCTGACTTCTGAGATCTCATGTGTTGATTTGGTGTTCGTATTTGTGCAGTCCAAGCATGACCTGAAGGGAAAAGATCAACTGCTTGTTTTGATTAGGAAGTTCCCAGAAGGTCTTGCTGTTGTGGAAGTCAAGGATGCATATCCAAATGTATTAGAAGATTTGCAGGTGACCCTAACTCTCCTCATCAGATAATTGAGATGTTTCTAAACTCAATATGATGCAGACACTGTTCTTAAAGGTGCCCAACTAGTTAGCAGCAACAATGCTGCTAAAATAATAACTCCACATGCTCTATAATCACAAAGGTACCCAGTGTGGCTGAGTTTAGTCAGTGAGCCCATGTATTGCCTTCCCTAGACACCTGTTGTGCTGTCTGTGCTAATGAGGTGTTTGATGTAGTTTGCCTAATATTTTATTTTGTTGGTGGTCCAATGTATCCAAGCTGAATGTTCTACTATTTATATTTAAACATATTTGCATAATTTTGAGTATTTTCTGTGCTCTAGGCTCTGAAGGCTGCAGGTGAGGTTTGGCTGTTATCAAACATGGACTCCCAGGAGGACATTGTATACCCTAATGATCCAAAAGCGAAGATCAAGGTTGATGATGACCTGAAGCAGCTCTTCCGTGAAATAGAGCTACCACGTGACATGGTCGACATAGAGAAGGAGCTACAGAAAAACGGTTTCAAGCCCATGACCAATACTGCCAAACGACGAGCAGCTGCCCAGATCAATGGCGTGAAACCCAAGGCTAAGCCCAAAAAGAAGCAGCGTGAGATCACAAAACGGACCAAGCTCACGAATGCCCATCTGCCTGAGCTGTTCCAGAATCTCAACACTTAACCGTGTTATAATCGTTGACGACTCAAGAGGATTCATTTTACTCATATGTATTCCAATGTTGTGTGTACATGTAATGCTTCCCCTGTATGTTGTACGGCTTATGGGCTCTACAAATTTGTATGTCAAGATGCTGGATGATATACTTATGCATTCTGACATAATAGAATGCAAAACCTCAAGATTTTCCTTATTTTTAATATTTTATCTCAATTACAACATCTTCTGAGAAGGGTGGGCCTGGTGCAAACGGTCGGAAGGTTCCCGGTTCGAGTCGCGGTCTCCTCGCATTGCATAGGCAACTAGGCAAGGGTAAGGCTTGCCACTAACACCCTTCCTCAGACCCCGTACAGAGCGGGAGCTCACTGCACTGGGTACGTCTTTTTTTTTATTACAACATCTTCTGAGTTTGCGGCGGTATGTTTTGGTTGATTTTGGATCAATCAGGTTGGTGTGAGGGCAAGCTGAACATATTTTGATGGAGTGCTTAGCTTTGAATGCTACAAGAATCTTCATAATTATGAGTACTGAGAAATCTGCAGGTTTAGATGTGTTTTTTTCCCTTCCTGACGTACTGCTCACTTCATATGGAGGTGGATTACACAAGGAGGCGAAGACTAACGTACGCATACTTAAACGTCATAATTACAGTTTTGTTTCACATGTACTTAAATCTAACTGGTTCACCAAAATGATGCCTCCAGGCTCCAGCCTCTGGGAAGGACGAGACGATACCCCGTTGTGGTCGCCGTCGCCTGTATTAGATTTATAAAAAAATATTAACAATATTTATATTTCTAAGTAAATTTATTATAAAAATAAATTCAATGATTATCTAATGATACTAATTATGTACTAAAAATATTAATATTTTCTTGTATATTTTTAGTCAAAGTTTAAGTATGTTTAACTCTTTGATGAGAAGTGAGAACGACGATTAAAAATGGATGAAGAGAGTATACATCTCACACTTCAAGTCAATCCAATCTTAAAATTTCACTAGATTTAGAGCAACTCTAGCAAAACCTTGGGCTCCCAAACTCAGATTTTAGAGCCAAAGAAATCTAGTTCCAGCGCTCGCATCCTGGGATTGGCTCCGTTTTTAGTTTTTCAAAAAAAAAAAAAAAATGGCTCCGTTTTTTCCCTCCCCAGCTAAACTTTCCCGCGCGCCCCGCCCGCGCTCAGCAAAATTCCTCGCGCGCCGCCGCCTAGTCCCGTGCGCGCCCAGAGTTTTCCCGCGCCCTTCCTCCCGCGTGCCTCCGCCGCCCTCCCCGCGCGTCGTCCGTCTCCGTGTGCTCCAGGTCCTCAGCTCCCCCGCGCGCTCCAGGTTCGATCCCCCACGTGAGGTCCTCATCTGCAGGTACCAGCTGCTCCGATCTCTTCTCTGCAAATTCATGTGTAAATGTTGTGCGTGTATCTCTTTGCCTGGTGCTGATTCGTGCTCCCAGGCCTCATCCCTGTTGCGCAGAAGTACAGGCTTGGAAAGCAGAGCAAGAGAGATACAGGGATCCCTGTTGCGCAGAAGTTCATGTCCGATCCTCCACGTGCGGTCCTCATCTTCAGCTATCAGCTTCTTCCTGTAGTTTGTCTTTTTTGCTGGTTTTGATGGAGATCATAGTAGATGTATATGGAACCCTTGATGCCAAAATGAAATCCAATAAAATATTCGGTGCTATCATTTGGGAATGCAATATTGGTTGAAATTTATTTTTTTATTTATAAGATATTATTGCATTTGCATTGCTGACATATTTGTAGCAACATGGAATGAAATATATGTACTTGAGATATTAGAACTCAGTGAGATTGGATCTGAATAGTTCATTTATGTGCTGTTTTTTTTTTCTTGATTGTGGTTTCCACAGCTTGAGATATGTCGAAAGGAAGTCAGGGGTCAAGGATGATGTCCGAGAACATTGAGATTGGTGATATTGACATTTCGTCAATTTGTGCTTAACCAATTGATAGTGAACCTAGTGCATCCAAAATGAAGGCAAGCCGTGCTGCCAACTACTCTCCGCAAGAGGAAATCCGGCTATGTGAGTCATGGGGGAATATTAGCACGGATCCTATCACTGGAAATGAGCAACCTGGTAAATCTTATTGGAAGCGAATTCATGATAACTACCATGCCAACAAGAAATTTGAATCTACTAGGACTGTCAACTCTCTTGAGCGTCGGTGGGGCATAATTTTCAAGGAGGTGCAGAAGTTTCAGGGTTATTTTGAGGAAGTTGAGCGTCGCCATCCTAGTGGTGTGTCTTTCCAGGAACATGTAAGAATCCTTTCGTATTGAAGGTTAGGCATGGATCAATTCATTAATATACCAAACATGCTGACTCACACATGTCTTTGCTTTCAGGTGCTAGAAGCACAAACTATATATGCAGACAAGGAGCCAAACAAGAAGGGTTTCACTTTCAATCATTGTTGGTTGAAGGTTAGGAATTGCGCCAAGTTCACAGCTGTTCCTTCCTCCAAAAGGTCTAGAACAAGCAACTCAAACCCAATTGATGTTCTTGATCAAGAAGATAATGATAGTGGCAAGAACCAAACTCCTGACTCATCCTTGTGTAGTGCGAAAAGGCCTATGGGGAGGAAGCAAGCAAAGGGGAAGGTGAAAAAGGGAGGGGAAGAATATAAGTATGCAGGGATGCTTGAGAGATTTCTTATTGAAAAGGAAAAAATTAGAGAAGCTAGATGGCAGGAGAAGAAGATGCAAGAGCGCAAGGCATCGATTGAGGAGCGCAAGGTTGCTATTAAGGAAAGGAAGTTGATGTGGGAGCAAGAACAGAAGATTATTTTTTCTGACGTCAACACATTGGACTCCAATGTAAAGGCATATGTGTTAGCAATGAGGGTTATATATGTGTTCCTTTTTAAAATATTATGCTGTTCATGGATCTTATTATATCCTTTACTGCAGATGGTGTTTACCGATGATGATGATGATTTTTTTGAGCAATGGTGGGAGGAAGAGGAATCAGATGATGATGATGATGATTTGGTTGTGGCTATGCTCATTCTTGCTGATGCTGAAGAAAGGGAACGCAAGAAGGCTCGGCGTGGTTCGATGCCTAGTCGTCAAGTGGCAGTGTGGCACCGTGAGGCATGCATGGTGGGAACCTGCGCATCGTAGACTTTATTTGACATATTATGATGGACTATAGCAATTTATTTGATGTTATGTCATGAACTTTGTGCTTTCAATTTAAATTTAGAACAAGTTTAAATATTTGTATTTGAATTTGTAGATTTAATATTGTTACTCAAAATCATAAATATTTTTTTTTTGTCTATTGTGCTTTTATCCAATACATATGCATAGATAGTGAAGAAAATAGTAGAAATTGAGAAATAGGAGCCTAGTTTTGAGAGCTGTTGTTGGAGTGCAATCAAGACAACATGGCTCAAAAGTAGGGACCATGATTTGAGGTCTTTTGCTGGAGTTATTCTTATTATTAACATTTGTAAATATGTTTACTATAAAAAATATATGGCATGATTAATCTCAGGATATTTATTTGGTACAATAAAAATAGTATTTTTTATATATTTAGTCAAACTTAAGATTAATTGACTTTTCAAAGTATGCACTTATTTTTGAACGGAGGGAGCATGGTCTCTGAAGTCCAAAAGAGGGAACAACGGCTATGAAGGTTGCAGCGTCGTCATCGAGTCTGATGGCTGCCTTTGCCTTGCACCACTATGCATGTGACCCGCCAGCCTGCTCGGATGCCTCCTTTACAGTAAAAACAATGTATCTAGAAAAATCAAAACGTCTTATAATTTAAAACAGAGAAGTATGTAGTTACGTAGCACATATGGTGCCTTTTGTGGTTGTTAAACTGTTTGTAAGACTTTTTTCACAACCACAAACAACTCAACCAAACATAGCTTTTGGCAAACTTAAAGCTTCCATGTGTCATCATTTGTTGTGCTTCGGCACAACAGCTATTGTACATGCAGTGTTGGTGTTCGATGGAAGTTGGATATTTAGAGGTCGACATTATGAAACAAGCAAAGATGATTAGTCGAGCTGCAATTTGTTTTTTCCTCTCTTGCTTGTTTTTTTTTGTTTAAGTTTCCCTTGTATACATCGGTGATATGGAGTGTTCCTATCTAGGATACGTCATACGTGCTTCGACTTGTGTGAGTGGTGTTTCAACTTTTTTAGTCTCGTAGTCGTAGTTGGCGAGTGCGTTGTTTGATTGCCCAGAAGTGGCGTAGGCGCGAGTGACGGGCCAACATGTCAAGGTCGTCGCACTGACACACCACCTGGAGAATCCAACATCGAATAATGATGGGCTAGCTAAGGTTGGATAAGATTTTATTTTTTTCGTTAGCAGCACAAGCCACCAGTACAATGACTTCGCACAACCGCAATTCGTGGCTTGCGATTTCTGGTGATCTCTCCCCACGATTGGCCGCAAGTTCCAAACCATACTTCCCTATCCTTTCGTCAAGAACAACTCGTGAAGCTTCTGGCACAAAGTTCTCTCCCATCTCAAGTGATTGTGTATTTGTGTGTCATCCAAGAACCAACGTCTGTATTTGTGTGTCATCCAAGAACCAACGTCTCACAAAGACTTAGCCCCGGTTCGGTTAGCTGGAAAAACAGCCGATGGTGATGCTGATTTGTTGTGAGAGAAAAACACTATTATTTTATTGAAACGGTACGGTTGATAAGTTCGAGCGAACAGGGACTTAGACTTAAGTGCATCCTCTGGACTTCTTGTATGCATGGGCATATTCGGCTGGTATTAAAGCTGACTGATAAGTCGACTGAAGCTGTTTTGTTGTGAGAAAAAATTACTGTAGATTCTAGCTGATAAGCCGAGTAACAGACCCTACTATCATGCTGTACACCTTGACCTTGACCATGGTGCATGGCTAACAGGAGTAAAGAGTAATAGTAGTATAGCCAGTGATGGATTGTCACCTAGAGCCATTACTCATACAATGATACGATGAATTGTCATTCCTTGCGCTCGTCTTATTTTCTCTCCTCTCAGCGTAGTCACAATCGTCATGCATAAGTTTCTATAAACCCTTTATTATACATCTAAAATAAAAAATGCATCATCAAACGTCATTATTTTTCAGAAAGGATCAAGCCGAGCGTCAAAGATCAGTCCAACACTCCACCACCATCAACAACAGAGTCAAACTGGACACATCTTGTCAGTTATCACCGGACATAAAGACGTACATGATTTGGCTAAGGGTGTGTTTAGTTCGTGAAATAAAAATTTTTGGATGTCACATCGGATGTTTTGGGATGTCGGAAGGGGTTTTCGGATACTAATAAAAAAACTAATTACATAGCTCGCCTGGAAAATGCGAGATGAATTTATTAAGCACAATTAATTCATCATTAGAGCATGTTAGTTACTGTAGCACTTATGGCTAATATGGGCTAATTAGTCTTAAAACATTCGTCTCGCGATTTTCAATCAAACTGTGCAATTAATTTTTTTTTTGTCTATATTTAATACTCCATGTATGTGCCGCAAGATTCGATGTGACAGTTTAGGGTGAAAATTTGTGTGAACTAAACCGGGACTAAATACGCCTCAGTTTTTCTTGTACTATTCAGTTCGGCATCAGCAGTAACTCCACAGGAAACACTATGACAACACCGGATTGTGAGGTCCGACTTTCTTTGAGGTTAACCTGAGCTTTTTTTCGTAGCTTTATTACATGGCTAGAGAAGGAGGAAAACAACAGCGGTACCGCACCGTGCATTCATACAAAAATTGTCTGTATATACCCGCCTGACCTGTAAGCTAAGAATTTCATCGCTTCGGGTAAGTTACCTTGATATCTCCTTAGAAACAAAATCAAATGTGCAGAGGCTCTAAATGCTGCTGCATCTAACATCAGAACAGTGTTAAAAAGTTTTTAAAAAACCCGGTAAAATGAATGCGGATGAGAAACAAAATTCAAGCCTTTCCATGTCAGTCATCAATGTCCTGGACCCATTGCAAACCTGCAGAAGACAGCATTTGAATTGAGCTTATGCGTGCCAAAATAAAAATGAGGAATGGAGGTTGAGCATTAGAAGTTAGCACATATTGTAGATACAGGGCAGCATCATACAAGTAAACCTCCCAGCTCCCAAGTAGCTACAATAATCAACAAAATCAATTTTCTTAAGAAGGCTACAAATCGTCCCTGTTGGGTTCTGACCACAACTAATACTCTTGAGATTATGAGAGGATCGCTGGGACATCAGAAACAAACCTGTTAGTACTGACTCCACTGCTGAATTTGGAATCAGCAGTCCAACGATTCGCTGACTGTCATTTGTTGTGACTAAACGGACAACACGTATTATCCTGTGAATCTGGCGTACCTGTTCAGTTACAGAAGGCAAAGGGCTATTAAGGGCATGTTTGGTTTCCACGGTTGCTCCTAAAATTTTTGTCACATCGAATGTTTAGATATATGCATAGAGTTTTAAATATAGACTAATTACGAAACTAATTACACAACTTGCGACTAATTTACAAGACGAATCTTTTAAGCCTAATTAGTCCATGATTTGACAATATGATGCTACAGTACATATGATCATGATAAATTAATTAGGTTTAAAAAATCATCTCGCAAATTAGCCTCTATCTATGTAATTGGTTTTGTAATTAATCTATATTTAATACTTTTTATTAGTATCTAAATATTCGACATGAATTTTAGAAGCAACTAAAGAACCAAAGACCCTAAGCAACATTCAGAAAGAGGGGTAGGTGAGTAGGTCAATCATTCAATCTGTAACTTTGTAATATTGTGATATGTAGGTCTCCTAGAATTACCCTATGTTTGGTTTAAAAAAAGAATACCCTATGCTAATTATCTCATGCAGTATTATTGAGGGGAAAGGCTAACTGAACGCACCATATTAAAAAAATCCTCGATTATCAAATCATGAACGCATAATAGGCTCGAAGCATAGTTCAGACAGATACACAGTAATACACCAACATGTTATTATATTGTTACACATGTTAAGCACCATGCTTCAAATGTTTCAAACTTACAACTTTACAAGGCAACGGCCCAGCTGATAAATAGAGGAACTCAATAACATCGTCGAATAGGATTACGAAGTCAATGCTCCTCTTTAGCTCCTCTTGCGGTCCCTGTTCTTCTCCCCAGATCGCTTTGCTCCCCGATGGTCATGTCGCTCATCCTCATCGGACCCACTGCTTTCTGACCGGCGGTGCCTCCTCTGCCTGCTGGATTGATTCTTGTCATCTGCAAAATCACTGCCACCATTGTCACAGTCAGATGCATCCCTCCGGTGATGGCTCCGCTTGCGGTGACGCCGATGCCTCCTTTCTTCACCTCCAGACACATCCTTCTCATCCAATGAGTCCTCGCTCCTGCGGGGGCTCCTCCTCCTCTTCCTGTCCTTCCTGCTCTTCCTGTGCCTCTGCCTATCAGAGCCACTATTGTCGCTGCTATCCTCATCTGATCTTCCATGCTTCTTCGATCTGTTGGACCTCTTCTTCCTGTCCCTGCCTCTTCTGCCTTCCTCCTCTTCATCCTCACTATCATCACTCCTACTCCTTGTGTGCTTTGATTTTCTCTTGCTGCTGCTGCTCCTATAGCGGTGGCTTGACGACTTCTCTTCCTGCCTGGGCCCCCCATTCCTGGCGCGCTCGCGCTGAGCAATTATCTTCTCCAGCTCAGGGTCGATGTCTGAATCAGAGGAATCACTGTCCTCGTCCTCCTCTTCCACATCATCAGAAGCCTCATCTGCGTCCCCACCGGCAGCAGCCTTCTTTTTTATCTCGTCGAACTTGGCCTGTGCGGCGGCCTGGGCGTCGGCGTCGTCCAGGTCCAGGTCCTTGACGGAGAGGAAATTGCAGCACTGGAAGGTGAGGTGGCCAACGCGGCCGCACTTCTTACAGGCGCCGCGTGTCTCATCGGAGTTGGAGCCGGTGATGCGGGCGAGCGCGAGGAGGCCCTGGAAGCTGGTGTAGGCGTTGCCATCGCCCGAGCCGGATCCGGAAGCTGCTGCGGCGCTGGCGGCTGCGTTGGCGTCGTTGGCGGAGACGGAGGAGGAGGGGCGGCCCGGCTGTTGCTTGTTGTTCTCGGGCGCGTAGGGGTCGTATCCGATGGCGCTCTGCCAGATGCCGTGCGTCTGCAACGCCGCGCTGCTGTGCACGCGGTTGTTCGCGGGCATGCGAACGCGCCCCGCCGTCGCCGGCATCTTGGATCGCCGCCGGTTACGCTCGGAGGAGGGGGAGGGAAAGGGAGGATACGGATTGGGATCTTGGATTGATTTCGGCTCGATTGGGGAACGCGTCGAACGGGGAAAAGGGGGAGGAGCTTGTTTGCCTCCCGCCACATCCGCACAACACCACAGCTGTGGCCGCGCCGTGAGTGTGGCGCACGAATCGTCCGGTAGACAGTTGGCGCAGCTGCGGCAGCCGCCAAACCTTAGCGATGTGCCGTGAGTGTTTGGCACTTGCGGCGTGCTGCACTTACGGCGCGGTGACCTGCGGCGCGCGTTGGACGCGATCCAAACGAAAACATATTGCAGCATGTATATGCTCAGCATGTTCTATCTTCACCGTTGAATACTGCTTTGAAATTCGTGCGGTTCACTCTTCTCAATTTTTCACACTACTTTCTCTAATGCTTCACACTACCCGTCATTTTGGTTGAGGGGATCAACTGGGATGAAGTGGGATGATCCTGGGATGAGGGTTGTTTGGATGAAAGGCAACCAGGGGCGAGTCCATCCCTCCGAGAAATATGCCGGCAGATTCGGGACGCCCTCCGTCCCCAGAAATTTCACGGACAGGGACGGCCCTAGGTGGGACGAGCCGCGAGCGTGCGCTGTCGGGAAGAAGAGCGACGCGGAGAAGAGAAAAGAGAAGGCCGTGGTCGGGCGCGGTGGAGGCCGACAGGGTGGAGGTCCATGGGCGACTGAGGTCCGACGAGCTTCGGAGGTGGAGATCCGGCGAGACAGAGATCCACAGGCACCGCACGTGGCCATGGGAGCAGAGCTCCGCCCCTGGCGCCGTCGTGGTCGGCCCCGGCGAGCTCCGCCCCTGGCGCCGGCGTGCCCGGCCTCGGCGAGCTCCGCCCCTGGTGCCATCGTGCTCGGCCCCGACGAGCTCCTCCCCCGGCAGGCGCGCGAGCTCTGGGGCCGGCCCTGCCGCCGCGGAGGAGGAGGCGCCGAACGGCTCGCGGCCAGGCTCGCCGCGCGGGGTGGCGCGCGGCCGAGCTAGCGTCGTCGGCGTAGCTCGCGGTGGAGGCGGGTTGCGGCCTGGTGCGAGCGGCTGTTGGGACAGGAGGATAAGGGGAGAGAGAGGAAGAAAAAAGAAAAAAGAGAGGAAAAATTACAAATGGGTCCCATTTGTCAGTGACAGATCCCACTTTTGAGGTCTCCACACCAAACAAAAAATGGATTGGCCCCATCTCTCGTCAACCAAACAGAAAATGAAGTCATCCCATCCCACAAACCAGGGTTGGGACCATCCCTACCCACCTTGTCTCCCAACCAAACACTACCTACGAGAACTGAGCTCAGTTGGCTAGAATAGCTGGTGTGCGTCCGGGTTTCCTGAATAATTTCCGTTGCCTCGGTGTCACAACTGTCAGATCTCAGCCGTGTTTTATAGCCTAGGTAATAGGCTATAGATTTAACTTGCGCATTAGGGATGTGAGTGAGTGGACAGCGTGTGTGTGGTGTGTTGGTGCGTGAGTGTAGATACTACAAGATACACCAGTGATTAGTCCACATGTATATGTATGTGAGCAATACATGCTATGGAGGTGAAATGGCTTGGATTTGTTGTAAGGCTCACACATACAACGAAGGAGCTTATTGCATATGAGACATGACATTGAGTCATGTGACTAAGATGGAGAAGATCAAGACAAGACTTGGCTTGATGGACCGGTTACAAGTGTGAATGATAAGTCTAGTGAGGACTTAGTGCCGTTGGACCAAGGCAACAGAGAAGAGCAAGTAAGGTCAAAGATCGAACCAACAAGGTCACGTGATGATATGAAGTGAATCATATCATTTGTGATATGGTTGGTGCATGTGTTGCATCAACACCGGAGGAGATGGAATAAAATGCGCAAGGCAAATGTATAACCTAGGGCATTTTATTTCACCAATCATAGGTGTGTAGAGAAGTTGATGACTGGGTTTAGGATAGATGGCCGACAAACTTGTATGCATATCGGTAATCTAGTGCCACTTGAGTGATCTAACTTTGTATCGTTGCTAGAATCGAGTGGCGTTGCAAGTTGAGTGGTTAACTCCTTTGAAAAATGGTTGAAAAATGCTAACACACATGTACATAATGGTGTACACTTGGTGGTGTTGGCACATTTGCAAAGGAAAAGAAGTTGGAGAAGTTTTGGAGAAACTTGAGTTGAAAAAGAGGAGTGATGGTTCTTGATTTAGAATACTGCTTTGATTCATTATGATTTGGATCAAGTATGCATGTGGGATGTGTAGCCCTCTGCATAAGCTTTCTAAAATATCCAAGATCATCGAAAACGGAGTTCGGAGCTAAGAGATATGATCGTTTTAGCGTGAACAGTCAGTGACCAGACGCTGGACCAGACTCGCGTCCGGTCCAGCGTCCGGTCAATGTTATTGCAAGGGCTGTTTTGGGGATAAGATCGGACGCTGGCACTTGGGCACGACCGGACGCTCCCGTGCCACTGCTCTAAGCCTAGAAATGCTGAGGGAGAGCGACCGAACGCTATGGTGAAGTTCGGTTAGTGTTGAACGGACGCATCCGGTCGACAAAAAACCTCTCTAGAATCTCTCTGTTCATGCCTGGACGCTAGGTGATGGTGAGTCCAATCGATCGACCGGACACGGAGTTTGTTTGCACACGTTGGAGCCGTTGGCGCTCAATGGTTCAAACGGCTAGTACATGTGGCGAGCGTAGTGTGACCGGACTCTAGGCCAGACTCTGGGGTGAGTCCAGTCAGTGAGTCTGGTCAGTGCGCAGAAATCAGGATGAAGTGGTAACTACTATTTTAGCCCTTAGGGCTATAAAAGGAGTGTGTGACCGGCCTTGACACAGGCTTAGCACCCTTAGGACTTAGTGTCCATGCTTAGGGAGTGCCGGCCTTGACACAGGCTTAGCACCCTTAGGACTTAGTGTCCATGCTTAGGGAGTGCTAGGAGAGCCTTGAACTCACTTGTGCACATAGTGGTTGCATCCGATTGCGAGTGAGTGTGATTCTAGTACGATTGAATCGTGAGGTTGCATCGAGTGGCACTAGGTGATCGAGTTACAAGCCGATGATGCTTATTACTCTTGGAGGTTGCCACCTCCTAGATGGCTTGGTGGTGGTCTCTGTCGAAGCACGCAAAGAAGATTATGCGGTGCTTTGAAGAAATAATTGTGAGGAGGATTGTGCTCACCCGTGGGAGCCATGAAGAGCAACACTAGTAGAGCGTGTCATTGAGCTACCCTCACTTGTGGGTAGGTTCTTGTGGTGCTCGACATGCAGGATTGACGGATGATGCCTATTAGCTATCGAACCACCAAGTGAGCGGTCGACACAACGGGGACTAGCGTGTTGGCAAGCACGTAAAACTCGAGAGAAAAATTGCCGTGTCATCCTTGTCTTCCCATTGATTTGCATCCCCATTACACAAGCTTGTATTTACTTTTATATATATTGCACTTGTGTAGTGGCTCTTGTAATTAGTTTACTTGTGTAGCTTGTTAGTTACCTTCTTGCTTGTGTAGCATAGAAGTAGCTCCCTTTCGTGGCTAATTTAATTTTAGTAACCTTGTTAGTTATATTACTTAGTTTGTATAGCTAAGTAATTTGCGCTCTCTAATTTAGCATTAGTTGCCTTGTTATTAAGCATTGCTAGTGAGCTTAGGAGCTTTGTGCTTTTGCTTACTAGTTGTGTAGGAGCTCCCTGTGCTTGAAGTACTAGTGGCATAGGTTTGTGTGACATTGCTCCTAGAATTGGTTAGGTGAGTAATGATGATTGGTCTATGATGATTGATCTTCACCAAGCTTATAATTAGACTTCACATTGCTATTAGAGTAATGAATTGAAATCAATTGATTATCCTCTTCTCCAACATAGCAAATGTATCATTGTAATGTGCATGATTATCTCATCCCTTACTAGTATGTGGTTAGTGCATATATTACATGTTTATTAGGATCATGCATGACAAATGAAAATTTAAAATTCATAGTCTACCACTATTGCTTGAATGGTTGATTGATCTAGTGGTAGTATATGAGTTTGTTCATGAGCTAGTGAACCCAAGTACTTGGTTTAATTTGGATTGCAAATAAGTGACAAGTACAATATTGGCAAGATAACCCTTGTAAGAGGTGTGAAGAAGCTTGTCATTGGTTCAAATCGGACTTGAAAGCTTAGGCAAATCAATTTGGTTCAAGTCATATTAGAAGCTCGTGACAATGATATGAGTACAAGAAAAAGATAACAATGCAAATTGATATCTAGTTTGTTTATTTCAAGGTATCTAGACTCAATTGATCACTTCAAGTGGTATTCACAAGTGGTGTCTAGATCAACTTACAAGTGATATCCTACAAGTGGTACCCATGAAGGTAGCAAGTGTTTAAGAAATAGTTATAATTGACAAATCCTACAAGTGGTTCCATGCTAGTTCTTACATGTGGTATATCTAGATTATCACATTATTACAAGTGGTATTCATACAAGTGGTATCTAGTACATCAAATGGTGGTTCCACAAGTGATCCTCAACTTTAAGTGATCATCTAATGAAGAAAGTTCCCTCACTAACAAGAGCTCAAGTTTATCAAATGGATGACCCATGCTATGACATAGGGGAAGGTGTCCCACCGATTGGTATCAAGGTCAAAGATCCTATTGTGGTATTTCAAGGGCTACAAATAGTGTCACTCCAACATATTTAGAAGTGTCCATAAAAAATACAAGATTCAAGTATCAACCATCTACCCCAATGCAATCCTTTGTATCAATAAGAAGCACACCATTTATGAAAATTGATGACAAAGGGGGAGAGATTGTACAAAGATATAAAAGCTTGAGGGAGAGATTGAGACAAAGAAGTAGAAGTTGGACAAGGACATGGACAAAGAGGGAGCAACATTGAGGAATGGAGAAGGATAAAAATTCTTGGACAAGAGAAGCACACAAATAGGGGGAGCAAGCTCATAAACTTGATTGTTTGCATTTGATATGTGCATATTCATGTGCTTACTTGCATTGCATAATTTTTAAATTTGATATGCATGCTTGTGTGGTGTATGCTGTTGTAGAACTTGAATGATGACTTGATAACTAGCATGCATAGGATGGTAGCTAGACATGTATTTCTACACGTGGTACTAGAACCTTGCTTATAATGTTGATCTCATAGGGTTTCTAGTATTTTTATTGTCTAGCTACTCATGGTGCTAAGGATGGTGTCAAAAGTGCAACTCCGATTGGTATCACGTATCAAAGGTTAATTCTTTACACATTAGCATCATTGGTAGTAATTACTCTACCACAATTCCAATCTATACATATGTGGGAGCTTCAAACCAAACACTCTAGCACATATGTAGGGAGAGCTAATACTACCAATTCATGTTTGTGGTACTTGTTCAAAATCATTTATACATGGTAAAATTGCTTGGGCAAGCAACATGAATCCAAAAGAAGTTAATTTACATATCTTTGTAGAGTTGTCATTAATTACCAAAAAGAGGAAGATTAAAAGGTCCCTAATGTGGTTTTGGTAATTGAGCGACAACCTAGGTGGACTAATATGTGTTTATGTGAGATACATAGGGGATTAGTCTATAGGTACATGTGTATGAGCAATACATGCCATGGAGGTGAAATGACTTGGATTTGTCGTAAGGCTCACACATCTGATGAAGGAGTTTATTGCATATGAGATATGACATTGAGTCATGTGACTAAGGTGGAGAAGATCAAGACAAGACTTGGTTTGATGGACCGGTTGCAACTGTGAAGGGCAAGTCTAGTGAGGACTTAGCGCCGAAGGACCAAGGCAACGGAGAAGAGCAAGTAAGGTCAAGATTGAACCTACAAGGTCACGTGATGATATGAAGTGGATCATATCATTTGTGATATGGTTGGTGCATGTGTTGCACCAACACCGGATGTCGGGGACCTAATACTGGGGTACCCTAGGAGGTGGAACCAATGACCATTGAACGTTAAAAACTTTTGGATGGACAAGGGCGCCGCTACGTTCCTTGCCCGAATGACGAAAGTTTGGTTCCACCTCACCTGACGCCTTCGGGATAGCTCTGCCTCGACCGAGGGCTAAAGGCTGGCCTCCATTCCACCCGATGCTTTCAGGACAGCTCCACCTCACCCGAGGACTGAAGGCTAGTCTCTGCCTCACCTAACGCCTTCGAGACAACTCCACCTCGCCCGAGGGTTGAGAGATAGACTCCTCCTCGCCTGACCCCCGAGGGGTGGGCTCGGTCACGCCCAAGGGATGAGGACTAGACTCTGTCTCACCCGACGACTGAGGACAAACCATGCCCCGTTCGATATCCAAAGGCTGGTTTCATATTACCTGATAACTTCTCCTTCGTTCCCTCGTGATGATGGGTACAGAGCGAGACAAGACGTTCAGGTCAACCATGGCTTCAAGGACCATACCCTGCGCCCCGGTAGGAAAGGTACTGCCAGGGAACGACTGGACAGATGCTTTAGACCCTTTCGGGCGCTATAGAGCCCAAAAGCTATTGCAGGCGCGTGCTCCTCGCCCTGTAGAGTTGTGGGCACCGCCTTTAGCTCTAGGACACGAAACCCGATGAAGATACACGACAACCACTACACTCCAGAAAAGGATTTGTGATCTCCACAAAGGACGGACATGCCATCACCACGTTATGGACCCAAGGGAGTGGCACCCCACTTCCCGACCCCTTGGGTCCACCCAATCAAAGGACCTTGTCCACAGCGCTACTCCGGACCTCGACCCCGTGTCCCGCCAATAGAGACTCATAGGAGTCAGGAGGCGTGCGGAGCAAGGCTGGGTCAGGTTCATAAGTCAAAACCACTATACTGTGGCCCATACCCTGCGCAGGGCAGTATTCTATAAACATCCTGACGTTCTACAGGGGCATCAACAGTATTGTAGGCGCTTATCATCCTTTCACACCCATCAGAATGGGTAACCGAGCTGGGTAGACGTGAGCCACAAGGCTAGGTGGAGTACGCATCTAAGTCCTCACTCTTGTAAAATCGTCCCCTTCATCTATAAAAGGGGATGCGCTTCCTCCGACAAAGGGACTAGAAAAAAACAACACGAGACACACATATAGTCAAGTTTCTACCAAGCTCTTGGCCTCCTTTTGACCCTTCCATCAAAGACTTAGGACATGTCCCTCTCTCGATCGTCTGTATCCCCTACTATGAACCATTCACGGTGCTAATAACACGAGCAGCAACAAACTGGACGTAGGGATATTCAGCCCGAAACTAGTATAAATCATGTGTCCTTTAGCGCACCATCCGAGCCTAATGCGTATTACTACAAATTTACTTGCTGGTGCTTGTACAAAACACCGATAGTTGGCACGCCAGGTAGGGGGCTTGCGCATTCCAAATGAGGCCTCGGATGGCCACCCACACAATCAGCTAGGCCCCTGGGCGCACATGTGCGTTTCGGTGACCTAGATTTCATCGTCATACTAGGAGGAGAACTGGCGCTGACTCACATAGACACCCAGTCTCTCCCTTCCATCAACCTCAGCCGTCTGAGGCTTGAGGGCCCGCCGGGCAACTCCCTTGGACCCCAGTCATCTAGGGAGGCCTCGCTGCAACGTCGCCCTATTTCCAGAAGGCCCCGTATGGAGCGCCCCGACTGACATTTCTGTTCGGTCTCCGCAACGCTACGGTGACTGCTGGCCACCTTCTGGCACTATGTATGGTTCAGTCACCCATGGACATCGAGTTCATGGGGGCGATTGAGCATGATACGGAGACTCTCTATGGGCTCCTCAATGAGGAGCCAAGATCGCTCTCCAGCTCGAACTCCAGTAGGGGGAGCCACCACCCTTCCTGGGAATGCTTTATTGCGCAGACCCCCTAGGGGCACATCGAAAGTGTCTCCGGGGAAGAGGTTACCCTGACAAACAACCTTGACGGTAGATTCGAGGAAGAGACGACAACCCCATCTTGCCTAAGGATGGAGCAGCTGAGGGCCCATCAGCAAGAGATCGATGAGGCCAGGGCAAGGGCTCGTCCAGGAGTACGCGGACATCAATCGCGAGATTGAACGTCGTAGAGATGGGGGGGGGGAGGCACGCGCGCCATGGCCCGCACCGTACACCAAAGGATCCTCACCGATGATGGGATCCTTCCTCACTTTGCCTGAGCAAGCCAAAACATCGCCGCAGCAATAGCCTTGCTGCATGGCCTTTCAGAGGCCGCGATGTCCGAGGATCGCCGCGCCCTGCCGAGAAATCCGCACGTTGCTCGAGCAGTGCGGCGGCGCAGCAGGTGGAAAGTTCATTGTCTCGATGATGCGAACCCAACACCAGCCAGCGCACGCCCTTAGTGCGTCCCACCAAGGACGCGTCCGTTCACCAAACACCACCAGGCGGCAGGCAGCCCTCTGCCGTCCTAGTGCATCAATGCCTTGGCCATGACCGCGACTGTACATAGCATCATCAACGCTTGGAAACTGCGCCCACGGCGACTGATGGAGAAGCAGCACACCGCGGCTACCATCCCTGACATGGCGGATGCTACGACAGCAATGAGGACCGAAGCCCGAGCCCTGGCCTACCAGGTCCTCAGGCCTTCGGCCGACACATCCTCAACGCTGCGTTCCCCCTAAGGTATCGACCGCCTACCAACATCCCTAAATATTCTAGCGAAACAAATCTTGGGCTTTGGCTCGAAGACTATCGGCTTGCATGTTAGGCCAGGTGGTGCGAGTGATGATGATTTCATTATTCGCAATCTCCCATTGTTCTTGGCTGATTCGGTGCGAGCATGGCTGGAGCACCTACCGTCCAACGCCATTCAAAGTTGGGCGGATCTGATGGAGATCTTCGTGGGAAACTTCCAGGGCACATACAAATGCCCTGGAAACCCATGGGATCTCAAGAACTGCCGCTAGAAGGCTGATGAAACCCTCCATGGGTACATCCGGCGCTTCTCTCGGCAGTGCAATGAGCTCCCTAACGTCACCGACGCCGACGTGATAGGAGCCTTCCTATCCGGGATAACCTACGAATCCCTAGTCCACAAGCTAGGATGTAGGGGCCCACGGACTACCAAGGAACTCCTGGACATCGCCGCCAGTCACGCCTCTAGAGAGGAGACGGTCGGAGCCATCTTCGATCGCTCCGACGGAAAGATGAGGCGGGACGAGGACACCGGCGAAGGCGCCTCCAACCGTCCCGCCAAAAGGAAAAATAAGAAGCAACGGCGCAACAACTCGCTCGTGGCTGCTGCCGACCGCAAAGGTGGCCAGAAGCCCATGGAGGGCACTCCAAACCACTTCGAGAAAATGCTCGAGGGGCCATGCCTAAACCACGCCTTCCTGGCCAAGCATCTATACAAGGATTGCGGCCTCATGCGCAAATACTTGTTCGGGGGCCTTAACAAAGGGGAGCAGGGGAAGGAACCTGTTCCCACCACAAACAACGTAGAGGAGAAGGACAATGCCTTCCCAACACCAACCGACGCCCTCATGATCTTCAGAGGATCAACGGCCTATGACTCCAAGCGCCGCCAGAAGGTCGCGTGCCGCGAAGTCTATACAGCCAGATCGACCACTGCCTGCCTTCCTCCGATGGTCGAAATCCACCATAACCTTCGACCGGACCGACCATCCGGATGCCATCCCACACCCGAGAATGGTACCCGCTTGTTGATCCGATCGTTGGTCCAAAGTGGCTCATGAAAGTACTGATGGACGAAGGCAGCAGCCTCAACATCATGTACGCCAAGACGCTCGATGAGATGGGCATCGACCGAATGAACCTTCAGTCCCATCTGAGCGTCTTTCCATGGCATCGTGCCTGGTAGGCAAGCCAGTGCCACTGGGGCAGATTGATCTGCCCATCACTTTCGAGGATTGGTCCAATTACCAGACTGAGACTGTCGACGAAATATGGTCGGCAGTCCATCAAGAGGGGGTGCCTGTGGTGGTAGATTATCGGTATACGGTGCAGTGTAATCAGGAATCAGATGGTGACACAAGGCATAGAGACAGCGATTTAGACAGGTTTAGGCCGTCTGATCGACGTAATACCCTACGTCCTGTGTCTTTGGTGTATTGTATTGAGGTGTATCTAGATTAACCTATCCTCTAGGGGACCCTTGTCTCTCCTTATATACTCTAAAGAGACGAGGTTATAAGTAAAGTATCCAATTTGGTACTATTACAATATCTAGTACAACTTATAATCTTGATGTGCATGCCTTGATCTTACGGGCTGGGCCACCTCGGATGGTGTGGCCCATGTACCATCTTGTGGTACCCGGGGGTATATCCCCCACAGCTAGTCCCCGAGCGCCATATATTCTGATGCGACACGCCATTTTAACCTTCTCTGAATAGTGAGGCTTGAGTTCTTGACATCTCTGACCACCGTTGTTGCCAGAGGAGTAGGTTGTCCAAAGAATGTATGGTGCTCTTAAGAAGAAAGAAAAAAGATTTCCGTCCTGGGAAGTGTGCCCACTTGTATTTCTGAAAAGAAATGTAAGTGCGTCTTGAAGCATAGCAGTCCTTGATCATCAGAGGCGTAGTGGTCGAAAAACAAGCACATTCACCGTAAGGTGAAGTGTGCCCACTTAGTCCCTGAGCCTGGTAGTAGGTGACATAGGCACATGGTGCCAGGGTCTAAAAAGAATTCCTAGTTAAGTTGAGAATCCAATCGTCGTACAAGCGATACGAGATGCGCCAGCAGGTGCTTCATACCGATGTAGTCCCCGAGCTTGCTGGAAGGCGAGGTATGAGCCTTGTAGCAAGGTCCTAAATGAGAAAGAATATCCCAACTATATGCGAGTCGCTAGTCGCATGTAGTTGAGACGCAAGTCCCCGTGCCGTGGTCGGAGAGTGGTCGAGGCAGTCCCCGAGCACAGGTCGAGGAGCGAGTGATGAAGTCCCCGAGCTATGGTCAGAGAGTGATCGAGGCAGTCCCCGAGCACAGGTCGAGGAGCGAGTGACGAAGTCCCCGAGCTATGGTCGGAGAGTGATCGAGGCAGTCCCCGAGCGTAGGTCGAGAAGCGAGCGATGAAGTTCCCAAGCCGTGGTCGGAGAGTGATCGAGGCAGTCCCTGAGCACAGGTCAAGGAGCGAGCGACGAAGTCCCCGAGCTATGGTTGGAGAGTGATCAAGGCAGTCCCCAAGCATAGGTCGAGGAGCGAGTGACGAAGTCCCCGAGCTATGGTCGGAGAGTGATCGAGGCAGTCCCCGAGCATAGGTCGAGGAGCGAGTGACGAAGTCCCCTGAGCTATGGTCAGAGAGTGATCAAGGCAGTCCTCGAGCGTAGGTCGAGAAGCGAGCGATGAAGTCCCTGAACATAGCTCGAAATTCCTACAATATAAATATGTAGAATGGTAGTACATGATATACAAAATAATAAATTATGGAGAAAAAAATCAGCGATGAAGAAATAGCGTATGACGCTCAGCAGTCATTTACAAATGAGCATGATGTGATAAAGCAGTTGGTGCTTTGTAAACATCAGTGTTAATGTGAAGTTTGTGTTTATACTTAATATAAATTATCTGACCAGTTAGTATGTAGCTGAGCCTCCAGCCCTAGCTAGCCCGTTAACCATAACGCGGGGCGCGGAACCCGTGCACGTGTAGGAAGAACAAAGCGTCGCTAAGGAGCCTGCTGCCGACCACCCATAATGCAGAGGGCAAACGCTCATGCACGTGTAGGGAGGAGCCGAAGACATGGCCTTTTCTGGAAACATCGAGCGTCAACATGACTGGTCGAGGATTTGTATTAAGTATAGCTGTATGTTATATTTAAGATTGTATACATGGACAAACATTATTTGAAGAATAATCATGACGAGGACGTTGTGGAGAAACATCAGTAATGAAAATTGTGTTAAATATAAATATTAGAAGTGTACTTATCTTTGGATAGAAATCTGGTCGATGGCGATGAAGTCGTCCGGTCCTTGAGCTTTCTGACCTGTCGTCATGACGGTGGTCGCAGGTTGTTGTAGCGCCATTCTTCATGGCGATCATCATTGCGACGTGGTCTGGTGATCGATGTGGTCGGAGCTCGGCGGAGCTGCTCGGGACGTGGTCGACGTGGTCAGAGCTCAGCGGAGCTGCTCAGGGACATGGTCGTCGTGGTCTGGTGGTCGGAGCTCCCATATGTGCATGCGTCCTTGTTTAGCTTTTTTGGCAAATAGACAAGTCGTATTGACCTCTTCTGCCCGATCAGATGGCTTGCATGTATGCTTTTGTGTAGATGTATACGTGTATATGCATGACTCTTGGCTAGCTTGCTATCTGGAGTTTTAGTCGACTCCATAACAGACGGAGTTGTTGGCTTCCTTCCATGTAGATGTGTGTATATGTAAGCACATGCAAGTTCAGAGGCTATAGAGGCCAAGGCATCGTGCATGCAACCATGCAGTAAGACTCCTAGCCGATTGGATCTATTGACGAGCGACGACCGTCGCCATACTGCTTGTGGGCCATACTGGTCTTCACACGGGTGAAGAATACTTGCAGTAGTAGATCGGTTCATGGCCTAGGTGCAGATCAATGATGAGGAGTAGGGTGGCATGCCTGGTGCATGCCGCCTGCGCTCGACCACGTTGCTCAGACGATGAGTAGCTGCGAACAACTGAGTCGCCATGGATGACGTTGATGAACAAAAGCGCCATCTGATTCACCGGAAGATCAGCACTGTACAACCCCTAAAGGGGACCCCTACCTGGCGTGCCACTATCGACGAAATATGGTCGGCAGTCCACCGAGGGGGGTGCCCGTGGTGGTAGATTATCGGTAGACGGTGCGTGTAATCAGGAATCAGATGGTGACACAAGGCGTAGAGATAGCGATTTAGATAGGTTCGGGCCGTCTGATCGACTGTAATACCCTATGTCCTATGTCTTTGGTGTATTGTATTGAGGTGTATCTGGATTAACCTGTCCTCTAGGGGACCCTTGTCTCTCCTTATATACTCCAAAGAGACAAGGTTACAAGTAAAGTATCCAATTTAGGTACTATTACAATATCTAGTACAACTTGTAATCTTGATGTGCATGCCTTGATCTTACGGGCCGGGCCACCTTCAGATGGTGCGGCCCATGTACCATCTTGTGGTACCCGGGGGTATATCCCCCACAGAGACCCTCACCTTCGACATAGTGGGGTTCCTGGGGACTTTCCACTGCCATCCTAGGACGACCATGCTACGCGAAGTTCATGGCCGTCCCCAATTATACGTACCTTAACCTGAAGATGCTGGGCCCCCGCGGGGTCATCACCATCGGCACCTCCTTCCAGCGTGCTTACGAGTGTGAAGTCGAATGCTGCGGACATGCATCCGCAATCATCACCTCTGAAGAGCTCGCCACCCTCAGGGAGGAGGTCATTGAAGAGGCACCCGATGCGAAGAGGTCATCCGGGTCAGTTCGAATCAGCGGAAGGACCCAAGGAGGTCCTCTTGGACCCCAACAACTCCGAGGGCAAAAAAGTCCGTATTAGGACCATGCTCTCCTCTGAATAGGAAAGCGCGCTCATCGATTTCCTCCGCGATAACAAAGACATCTTTGCGTGGAAACCCTCGGATATGCCAGGCATCCCGAGGGAGGTCGCCGAGCATACCTTAAAAATTCACCCAGGCTCCAAGCCGGTGAAGCAACATCTACGCCGCTTCGACGAGGAGAAACGCAGGGCCATCGGCTGAGGAGATAGCCAAACTATTGGCCGCAGGATTCATTAAGGAAGTATACCACCCAGAGTGGTTAGCAAATCCCTGTTCTTGTGCTAAAAAGAGCGGGAAATGGAGAATGTGTGTCAATTACACAGGCCTCAACAAGGCATGTCCAAAGGATCCGTTTCCTTTACCATGAATAGACCAAATAGTCAATTCCACCTCAGGGTGCGAAACCCTCTGCTTCCTTGACGCATACTCTGGCTACCACCAAATCATGATGAAAGAGTCCAACCAGCTCGCAACATCTTTTATCACCCCCTTCAGATCATTTTGGTACATTTCAATGCCGTTTGGTCTGAAGAATGCTGGGGAAACTTACCAGCGCTGTATGCTCAATTGCTTCAGAGATCTCATTGGGTGAACCATTGAGGCCTATGTCGATGACATTGTAGTCAAGTCCAAGCGAGCTGACCACCTTGTCGCCGACCTTGAACAAACCTTTGTGAAACTCCGGGCAAACGACATCAAACTCAATCTCGAAAAATGTGTTTTCAGGGTCTCGAGGGGCATGCTGCTCAGCTTCATCGTCTCTGAGCATGGCATCGAAGCCAACTCGAAGAAGATATCATCCATCACAAGGATGGGCCCAATCCAAAATATAAAGGGGGTTCAACGGATCACAGGGTGCCTTGCCGCCCTCAGCCGATTCATTTCACACCTCAACGAACGAGGACTCCCCCTTTATCGACTCCTGAAGAAATCTAACCGCTTTGAGTGGACAGCCGAGGCTCAAGAGGCGCTTGACATGGTTAAGCAATTTTTAACTAAACCTCTAGTCCTTGTTCCTCCATGCAACGGAGAATCCCTCCTACTGTATATATCAGCCACCACCCAAGTGGTCAGCTCCTGCCTTAGTGGTAGAATGAGAGGAAGAGGGGCATGCCTTCAGGGTGCAGTGCCCTGTATATTTCATCAGCGAGGTGTTATCCGACTCCAAAGCCCGCTACTCCCAAATCTAGAAACTCCTCTACACCGTCCTCATCACCAAGAGGAAGCTACACCACTACTTCGAGTCACACCCTGTGATAGTAGTGACATCGTTCCCCCTCGATGAGGTTGTCCGTAGCCATGATGCTACAGGAAGAACCGCAAAGTGGGCACTCGAGCTGATGGATCTGGGCATTTCTTATGCCCCCGAACAATGATCAAATCTTAGGTACTGGCTGACTTCATTGCGAAGTGGACCGAGGTCCAGATGCCACCAATAGTCGTCAATCAAGAGTACTAGACAATGTACTTCGATGGATCACTGATGAAGTAGGGCACCGGAGCAGGACTAGTTTTTGTATCTTCCCTCGGGGTCCACATGAGGTACATGGTTCGGCTCCATTTCCCCTCATCAAACAATACTGCAGAATACGAAGCGCTCATCAACAACCTACGAATCACCATCGAGCTGGGCATCCGACGCACGACATCAGGGGCGACTCCTAGCTGGTCGTCAACCAGGTCATGAAGGAGTCATGCTGCCATGACACCAAGATGGAGGTATACTATCAAGAAGTCCGATGGCTGGAGGATAGATTCGACGGCCTCGAACTCAATCACATCCCAAGGTGCCTCAACGAAGCAGTCGACATGCTCGCGAAAGCAGCGTCCGGCCGAGAGCCAGTCCCGGTAGGCGTCTTTTCTAGCGATCAACCCAAACCCTCGGTATGCTACGCAGGGTCGGAACAAGCCGATGATGGCCCATCTAGTCCAACCCCAAGGGCCGATCCGCCAACTGCTCCGCTCGACCCTAAGGTTATGGAGCTTGAAGAGGCCCTAGAAGCGGAGTCCGACCCTCCCGATGACTGAAGAACGCTTTACCTCGACTACCTCCTCCACGACATACTACCAGCGGACAAGACGGAAGCCCAATGGCTAGCATGACGTGCCAAGTCCTTCGTTCTTGTAGAGGGCGAACTCTACAAACGGAGTCACATCGGGATTCTGCAACTTTGTATCCCTAGTGAACAAGGAAAACTTCTGCTAAGTCAATATCCACGGTGGAGTCTGCGGTCATCATGCCGCACCAAGGACCTTAGTGGGGAATGCATTCCAACAAGGCTTCTACTAGGCCCATAGCAGTATCCGATGCCGAGCAAATTGTACGCACCTGTGAAGGGTGTCAGTACTATGCTTGGCGGACTCACCTCCCAGCCTAGGCACTCTAGATGATCCCCATCATGTGGCCCTTCGTAGTCTGGGGGCTCGACCTAGTTGGCCCACTCAAAAAGGTGCTCGGGGGCTTCACCCACCTACTGGTCACGATAGACAAGTTTACAAAATGGATTGAAGCTCGACCAATCTCCATGATCAAATCCTGAGCAGGCTGTGCTATTCTTTCTCAACATCATCCATCGCTTTGGAGTACCGAACTCCATCATCACGGACAACGGCACATAGTTCACCGATAGGAAATTCGTCCGATTCTACGATGAACAATACATCCGGATCGAATTGGGCAGCCATCGCACACCCTTGGACGAATGGGCAGGTCGAGCGCGCAAATGGCATCCTCCTTCAAGGCCTCAAGCCCAGAATTTTCAACCGGTTGAACAAGTGAAAGGGTCGAGATGACGACTAGAGGGGGGGGTGAATAGTCCTTTTTAAAACTTAATCACGTTGGCTAGCCGAAACAAGTGCGGAATTAAAGCTATCGGTCTAGTCCAAGACTACACCCCTCTATCTATGTTCACTAGCACCTTGCAAAGATACTAATCAAGCAACAAAGGTGCCGGGCTAGCTAGAGCTCTCCTAACCAATTCTAGAAGCAAGGTCACACAAACCTATGCCACTAGTACTTTAAGCAACAAGGGAGCTCCTACACATGCTAGTAAGCTAAAGCACAAAGCCAACTAAGCTCACTAGCAATGCTTAATAACAAGGCAACCAATGCCGAATTAGAGAGCGCAATTACTTAGCTACACAAACTAAGCAATATGACTAACAATGTTACGCAAACCAAATTAGCCATGCAAGGGAGCTACTTCTATGCTACACAAGCAAGAAGGTAACTAGTAAGCTACACAAGCTAACTAATTACAAGAGCAACTACACAAGCTTAATATGTATAAAAGTAATTGCAAGCTTGTATAATGGGGATGCAAACCAACGGGAAGAATAAGGTTGACACGATGATTTTTCTCCCGAGGTTCACGTGTTTGCCAACACGCTAGTCCCTGTTGTGTCGACCGCTCACTTGGTGGTTCGGCG
The DNA here is from genome assembly GCF_019320115.1 of Miscanthus floridulus. NCBI lineage: Eukaryota > Viridiplantae > Streptophyta > Magnoliopsida > Poales > Poaceae > Miscanthus > Miscanthus floridulus. Next base: position 71,171,569 of record NC_089591.1, read on the forward strand.
GCTAATTGGCATCACCCTGCCAAGCCCGCACAGTCGGGCGCCGCAAGAACCTACCCCGAAGGTGAGGGTAGCTCAATGACACGCTTTACTAAAGTTGCTCTTCGCGACTCCCGCGGAGCGAGCACAATGCCCCTCACAAGCTCTTCTCCGGAGCACCGCACATGCTTCTTACGGGCTTTGACGGAGACCACCACCAAGCCACCTAGAAGGTGGCAACCTCCAAGAGTAACAAGTACCACCGGCTTGCAACTCGATCACCTAGTGCCACTCGATGCAACCTCACGATGCAATTGCACTAGAATCACTCACTCACACAATCGAATGATCACTATCACGTATATGTGTGATGGAGGGCTCCCAAGCACTCACAAGCATAGACACTAAGTCCCCTTAGGTGCTCAGCACCAGCCATGGCCGAAGGCCACTTCTATTTATAGCCCTAAGGGCTAAACAAGCCGTTACCCCTTTACTAGGGCAAAAGTCAGGCCGATCAGACGCTCCGGTCGTGTTGACCAGACGCTGGACCTCAGCATCCGGTCACCCGATGATAGCCATGTGTCACCTGCATTCAACGGCATTCTTCCGATCTCAATGGTCATCTTCTGACTGGATGCAGCAGCTTCAACTGACCGAACGCTGGACCTCAGTGTCCGGTCATTTATAGTAAGGTACCAACCTTGACCGGACACGTCTGGTCGCATGTGATCGGACGCAACCCAGCGTCCGGTCATACTCTAGCTCCTACGTCACCATACATCACCATGACTAGACGCACATAGCCAGCGTCCGGTCACTTCTAGCGCCAGTGTCCGGTGCACTCAGTGAGACCCTGTCTTTTCTGTGTAGGGCACCGGTGGAGTTTCTTCACCAAGTTGATCCACATCAACTCCAACTCCATCTCCTTTATAAATGTGCCAACACCACTAAGTGTACACCACCATGTGTATGTGTGTTAGCTTTTCACAATCATTTCCTAAAGGATGTTAGCCACTCAACTTGCCACGCCACTCAATCCAAGCGACGATGCAAAGTTAGATCACTCGAGTGGCACTAGATGACCGATATGCAAACAAGTTTGCCCCTCTTGATAGTACGACCATCTATCCTAAACCCGGTCATCAACTTATCTACACATCTATGACCGGTGAAATGAAATGCCCTAGGTTATACCTTTGCCTTGCGCATTCCATTCCATCTCCTCCAATGTCGATGCAACACATGCACCAACACGATCAACAATGATATGATCCACTTCATATCATCACGTGATCATATTGGTTCATCGATCTTGACTTCACTTGCTCTTCACCGTTGCCATCATCCATCGGCGCCAAATCTTGCTCAAGCTTCACCACCACGCGGTCCATCACTCCAAAGCCTTCGACTTGCCCTTCACGCTTGCAACCGGTCCATCAAGCCAAGTCTTGTCTTGATCTTCTCCACCTTGATCACATGACTCAATGTCATGTCTCATGTGCAATGAGCTCCTTCATCTTCACATGTGTGAGCTTTGCAACATCTCTAAGCCATTTTCACCTTCATGGCATATGTTGCTCACACACATGTACCTATGGACTAATCACATGTGAATCTCACATAAACACAATTAGTCCACCTAAGTTGTCACTCAATTACCAAAACCAAACAAGGACCTTTCAACAAGTTCGGCGTGCGCTGGCTCACTGAGCTCCCTGGCCATGCTTTGGAGCCTAAGGACAACTCCTAGCCGGGCCACCGGCTACACACCTTTCTTCATGGTCTATGGTTCCGAGGCCGTTCTCCCAATGGACCTCGACTATGGAGCACCAAGAATCAGAGCATACGATGAACAGGGGGCTGAGGCATCTCACCAAGACGCCATGGACTAGCTAGATGAAGCTCACAATGTCACCCTCCTCCGTTTGGCTAAGTACCAATAGGCATTGCGATGGTACCATAGCCAACGGGTACAAGGTCGAGCCTTCAACGTCGGGGACCTCGTCTTTCGCCTTGTGCAGAGCAACAAGGACTGCCACAAACTCTCACCGCCCTAGGAGGGGCCCTACGTCGTCATAGAAGTACTTCACCCGAGCGCCTACAGGTTGAAAACCATCAACAGCGAGGTCTTCACCAACACCTGGAACATTGAGCAGCTACATCATTTTTACCCTTAAACAAGGGCATACTCTTCCTTATCAATTTTTGTCATTACAAAACCTCGATCCTTAGTGTCTTCTGACCCCTGCAAATCGCAAGGGGTCAGACCTCACTCGGGGGCTGACATGAATGATACAAGTGCGCTTGCAAAAAACTTCCTGTGTTATATTTGCAAATATTCTCTAAGTTTTCCATTCTTCTCATAAACAAGTCCTAAGGGCTAAGATTTCGGGAACAAATTCTAAATACGGTAGGACTGTAGGAGACCCACGCCCCTAGCGGTTGCAACCTCTTTGCTCACTAGCGCAATCAGAATTAGTTCACCCTGTGTTCCTAATTTCTTACGACTTAGACCATGAGAAGGGTCGGAGGGCACTAAAACCGCTTCTACAAAAAAGATAAAGTTAAAAAACTGCTTGCCATAAGCAAAAGATGAAAATTTGTTCATTTTTGCACAAATTCGCCACTTACAAAGTGATTTCATTACAAAAAGGACTAATATACTTGTAAATTTAGAGGATTGTTTACTTGGGGGCTTCCCCACAAAATTATTCAATTACAGTCTCTGCCTAGCTTTACTACAAGAACTGCTACGGTCGCCGCGCCACGCTCTCCATCGACAACGCTCGAGGCATGTACACGGGCCAGTTCGTCTACTATGGTCGCTGCGCCATGCTCTCCATCGGTGATGTCCCATTGTTCCGCGGGATCCTCGAAGGCGCCGTCATCTGCAACGCCGAGCACCACACCGCTGATGGTGGCGCCCCTCCACTGGGGACTATGCCATCGTCGTCAGCCGCAACCTCGACAGTGATGCCTTCGCTGGGGCATCCAGGGACTATGCCATCGTCGTCAGCCGCAACCCTGACCACGGCATCAGGGCAAGAAGCCCCTCCCGCCAAAGGAGGAACACAACAAACGACAGCAAAGTCAATGACGTACGACGCCTACCAACGCTCCTTCTCCTTCGGTAGCAGCGACTCCTCAGCAAGGGCAGCACGCACCATCTCATCTACATTGGATGACCTCTAGCTCGACATCATGCTCTAGATTCACGAGCGGATTTGTGAGTTTTCTCTCTCTCTAGCATTACCCTTCCTCACTTAGGAACCGCCGTGATGCACAGACGCATTCGGCGGAAAGGAAGAAGAAGGAGAGGTAGCGGCTCAAAGGCAGAAGAAGAGGTGGGATGAGAACTCCCCTCCCCCTCCCTATTTAAAGAGGAGACGCTGCAGCTAAGGAAAGGTGAAAGGTTGGACGAAAAACCCTCTCCCTTCCCCTCCTTAAATACGGAATCAATGCTGATAGACACCTGAGGGGACGTGCCTGAACTGACGGGACGTGCCCCGGTCGACGAGGTGTCCCCCTCCCGATCAAACTGGACACTACCTGGGTATGGCCCACCACTAACCCGCTCCGGACGTGGCAATGAAGGCGCCCACATGGGTAGACGACCCTTCGCCTCCCCATGCAGGACCATGGAACGATCCGACGACAGGACCTCTATAAAGGGGAGCCCAATGGATCTCCTAGGTCGACCATGCGGCCCAAGAGAGATGACGAACGAATGTCCAAAGAAAGATAAGCATCTCTGCCTTCTTACTTTACACTGTTAAAATTCATTACTAAAGAGTTTGGAGGGGTCCACCTATAGAATCTCCCCCCAAAGGAGAAGCTGTCAGGTTGCCCAAGTCAATCGAACGGCTCGGGCCACCACCGAGATACGAAAAACAAAGAATAGCGATTCTTATGCAGGTTACTCCAACCTCGTCGCAAACATCAGGGCCCAAACCCATCTGGTAGGAGCTTTTCTGTCACTCATGCCACCAAGGTAACGTTACCAACCCCGCCTTTATTTCGATTAAATTATGCATTCAAACATTACATATGCAAAATGTTGCATCCCAACACTTCGTGTCACATCACGAAATGGCCGTTGCCTCATTCGATATAGGTGGCAGTAGGCAGAGGTTCAAAGGCCAGCCCGCGAAGGGCTCGAGGTCGCCTCGTGCCGAACAGAGCTAGGGAGAAATAACTGAGATGAGCCCCAGCAGCCCTGCCCGACCCTGCTCAGAAGCAGACAGTGACATCTCAACCTTTTCTTGTTCGATTCTAATCCCAAGCTAAACCCACAGAATCTCCATCGAGGAGAGGCCATCAGGCCACCTGAGCCTATCGAACGGCTCGGGCATCTGCCAGGAGGCAGGTTAAGAAGGTACGGAATGCCACCAGAGGGCTCTACCAACCCCATTAGCAAATGATGGATCTGGATTCCACACGAATGTACCTGTTAGCGAGCTCATTGAGCGCAATACTCGAGCCGTCGGGGCAAGTGTCATCTACTCAGCCCCTCCGATTACGAAAATCGAGGACGGGGTAACACGCGAAACACGGCTGACCCCTATCAGACCCTAACAGGACTCAGGGGCTCAAGCCGCTCGATGCAGGGACATAGGTTCAAAGACCCCCTTTGCCGAGCCTATAGAGTCCCCATTTAGGGAATTCTGTTGGAAGGCAGGATGGGGAATAGTGGAACGCCATCCAAGGACTTTGCCGACCCTGTCACAAAACCACGGACCGAGGTTCCATCTAAACATCCCCATTGGCAAGCTCATCGGGCACACCATCGCTCTGGTCTCCAGTAACACCCGACCCCAGCAACCCCAAGGGGTCGGATCTCACTCGGGGGCTAGTAAAGGTACGGCTACCTCCCTTCCTCTTTTTGAAATAATCATTACATCATATTCCCCCCTCGCATCAAGACCAGTGGCAAGATTTGGGGGAACAGATTGGTAAGACCGCAAAAACCAAACGACCAGACGGCCACGGGCAGAAGGTGAAATCAAACAAAATGAAATTATGAAGCAAAATCATGAAATTGCGTCCAGACTCAAAAATACTGACACTTGTTCACATATTACATATAAGTTGTGCTTAAAATTATTCGACTAACTACTCCCATAAAGGGAGAACCATTTCTTTCAGATTATCCGCCAGGTTTTTCACAAGGGGAGCCACCACCTTCTCAATGGCCTCTAGCTCATCATCCTCATAGGTAGGTGGGAAACCTTCGCTCATCACCTTCAGGTTGATCTCCTTCTCATAATGAGCATGGGCGACGGTGAAGGCCTAGGTGATCCCAGCGTGAAAAGCACTCTCCTCAAGCTAACCCACCCGAGCCATGATACTAGCGGCGCGGATTGTAGGCGAGCTGGTCCCCTCCTCTTGTGCCACCTGCAGGTTGTCACAGACTGCTAGAATGGCGAGGGACAGGCGATCATATTCATCACCTTTAGCTTGAAGAAGTCGCCGCGCCTTGGCAAGATCGGTGCACAAACTAGTAGAAACTTCCTCGGCATCCAACCGTTGGGTCACCTCGACTCCAAGATCCGTCTGGCGTGCCTTGGCCTCCCGACGTGCTTCGTCATGCCCTCGGGTCGTCCGCTCGATCACTGCGGCATCCTGGTTCGCCTTCTCCTACAACGTCGTGGACCTCTCCTCAGCCTTCAGCTTGAGGTCCCGCTCTGTCTGTAGCTCCGCCAGGAGCTCGCTGGCTTTCTCACCAGCCACGGCATTCTTCTACAGTAGCTTGTCTCGCTCCTTTCAGAGCCTGGCGATCTCCTCCTCATCCAGTTTTGTCCTTGCCGACAAGTCCTCAAACATCCCATGGGCATCCTCCACGTCCTAACATGCCTAGACCTCCCACTACTAGGCGGCAGCAAGCTGCGCACCCACATCTCCTTGTAGCCGAGCTTCCTCGACAAGACGATCCTATTCTGCCTTCTATTCGCGGAGGAACTAGGATTTGTTCCGACTGCAAGCAACAATGACCTAAAAAGAAGACCGGTGTTAGAAACACAAAAATACTTGGAAAAGGAGGAAAATAAGGAAGAACAAGAAAATACCTGACTAGTAGGAACGACAATTTCATGCAGGGCCCCTCTGACCTGGTCTAGGGCATTCATCATTGTCGAAAGCCCAAAGTCAAGACTTTCCCGCTCCATGCTCTCAGAATGGTCATCGAGCGTAAAAAGGGCCGACGTTGGGTCCTAAGCGTTCATCCACTGAAGCGGCGGCTCACCCTGCACAGGGGAGTGGCTGCCTCTGAAAGGTCCTTGTTTGGTTTTGGTAATTGAGTGACAACTTAGGTGGACTAATTGTGTTTATGAGAGATACACAGGTGATTAGTCCACAGGTACATGTGTGTGAGCAACATATGCCATGAAGGTGAAAATGGCTTGGAGATGTTGCAAAGCTCACACATGTGATGATGAAGGAGCTTAAATGCACATGAGACATGACATTGAGTCATGTGATCAAGGTGGAGAAGATCAAGACAAGACTTGGCTTGATGGACCGGTTGCAAGCGTGAAGGGCAAGTCGAAGGCTTTGGAGTGATGGACCACGTGGCGGTGAAGCTTGAGCAAGACTTGGCGCCGATGGACGATGGCAACGGTGAAGAGCAAGTAGAGTCAAGATCGATGAACCAATATGATCATGTGATGATATGAAGTGGATCATATCATTGTTGATCGTGTTGGTGCATGTGTTGCATCGACATTGAAGGAGATGGAATGGAATGCGCAAGGCAAAGGTATAACCTAGGGCATTTCATTTCACTGGTCATAGGTGTGTAGAGAAGTTTATGACCGGGTTTAGGATAGATGGCCGTACTATCAAGAGGGGCAAACTTGTTTGCATATCGGTCATCTAGTGCCACTCGAGTGATCTAACTTTGCATTGTCGCTAGGATCGAGTGGCGTGGCAAGTTGAGTGGCTAACATCCTTTGGGAAATGATTGTGAAAATGCTAACACACATACACATGGTGGTGTACACTTGGTGGTGTTGGCACATTTACAAAGGAGGTGGTGTTTGTAGGGGTGAGATGGGTTTTGGGTCCCTCTCTTCTATTGCGCTTTCGGGAAAATGGAATGCCTATTTTCTATTGCGCCGGATGCAAGTTCTTGGTGGTTAGCACATTGGAGCAAGGGTGAAGAAGTTAGAAGTGAAAACGAGTTGGTCGCGAAGATGCCGGCGTCGGTCAACTCACCGGACGCTGGATCTGAATGCACCGGACGCTAGAAGGCTGCGTCCGGTCAGGCTGACGTACGGTGACGCAGAAGCTGGAGAGTGACCGGACGCTGGCTGCGTCCGATCGCGTTCGACCGGACGCGTCCGGTCATGCTCGGGAGCTTACTGGAAATGACCAGACGCTGGGGGTTCAGCGTCCGGTCAGTTGAGTGCTGCTGCGTCCGGTCAGGTCAAGTGACCGTTGGAACCGGGACACGTGGTCGTCTATGGGCGACCGGACGTTGAGGTCCAGCGTCCGGTCAACTCGACCGGAGCGTCCGGTCGGCCCGACCGTTGCCCAGTGAAGGGGTAACGGCTAGTTTAGCCCTTGGGGCTATAAATAGAAGTGGCCCTCGGCCATGGCTGGTGTGGAGCACCTTAAGGGACTTAGTGTCCATGCTTGTGAGTGCTTGGGAGCCCTCCATCACACATATACTTGATAGTGATCATTCGATTGTGTGAGTGAGTGATTCTAGTGCGATTGCATCGTGAGGTTGCATCGAGTGGCACTAGGTGATCGAGTTGCAAGCCGGTGGTGCTTGTTACTCTTGGAGGTTGCCACCTCCTAGATGGCTTGGTGGTGGTCTCCGTCGAAGCGCGCAAGAAGCTTGTGCGGCGCTCCGGAGAAGTGCTTGTGAGGGGCATTGTGCTCGCCCCGCGGGAGCCGCGAAGAGCAACTCTAGTAAAAGCGTGTCATTGAGCTACCCTCACTCAAGGTGTTGGTTCTTGCGGCACCCGACATGCGAGCTTAGCGGGTGATGCTAATTAGCCGCCGAACCACCAAGTGAGCGGTCGACACAACAGGGACTAGCGTGTTGGCAAACACGTGAACCTCGGGAGAAAAATCATCGTGTCAACCTTGTTCTTCCCGTTGGTTTGCATCCCCGTTACACAAGCTTGCATTTACATTCATATACATTAAGCTTGTGTTGTTGCTCTTGTAATTAGATAGCTTGTGTAGCTTGCTAATTACCTTCTTGCTTGTGTAGCATAGAAGTAGCTCCCTTGCGTGGCTAATTTGGTTTTAGTAACCTTGTTAGTCATATTGCTTAGTTTGTGTAACTAAGTATTTGCGCTCTCTAATTAGGCATTGGTTGTCTTGTTATTGAGCATTGCTAGTGAGCTTAGTTAGCTTTGTGCTTTTGCTTACTAGCATGTGTAGGAGCTCCCTTGTTGTTTAAAGTACTAGTGGCATAGGTTTGTGTTACCTTGCTTCTAGAATTGTTTAGGAGAGCTCTAGCTAGCCCGGCACTTTTATTGCTTAATTGTTATCTTTGCAAGATGCTAGTGAACATATATAGTGGGGTATAGTCTTGGCTAGACCGATAGTTTAATTCTGCATTTGTATCGGTTAGCCGACGCGGTTAAGTTTTAGAAAAGACTATTCACCCCCCCTCTAGTCGCCATCTCGACCCTTCAGCCTCCCGACAAGGGGGCCGGGGTAGCTCCCTCCTGATCCTATGCGGCACCACCGCCACGCTCGACGACCCTCTGGCCATGTCTGCCTCCATCCGACCCGCCTCATCCGCCACGGCCTGGGCCGCCAATGGCATCAACTATGCCACCCCCTCGGACACCATCATGGCAACATCCAGCCCCATCGGGCTTGGTATGGCCACGGCCACTTCCACCTAGGTCTTCGGTGGCACGGACTGCACTGCACCCTTAGGCACCACCTCCGTCGGCGATACCAGACCCTCGGCCGGCTGTACCACGCCCGCCACAGAAGATGCCACCTGCTCGACAACCACCGAAGGCACGGGCGCCACCACAGGCGCCGTCGGATCGGCCAACACGGCTCCAACATCGGCACCACTCCTACCCGAAACGGGGGCGACGCCGGGTAGCGCCATCTATCCCGCCTGAATGGCGAGGCTCTTCTTGGGCGCCAGCCCCAGGGAGTGGCCTGTTCGCAAGAACCTACACAAAGGTAAAAGCCATTAGGTCAAAATGAAAAAGGGGGGGGATGAAAACAAGGGAATCAGCGGCTTACACTGACGCCTTCGGCCGGCGGAAGCATTTTGGGGATGGATCCCCAGATCCCTGCCCCGACTTGTCTGGGCGGGACCGTTTTGAGCCTGCCCCCTACTCTAAGGCAGGGGGGCTCATCTCCACCGTCTCATGGGGCATGGCACCAGAGCCACTCCCCTCCACTATCTCATGGGGCACGGCACCAAAGCCACTCCCCTCCACCATCACCTCAGGGTCGGCGGTGGCAGGCCCGCCTTTCTCCATCCACTGATCCCCGGTCGGCACGCCGTACGAAGCGGTGGACTCTCCGGCCTCCACCGACCTCACCGATTCACTTCCCTCCGCATGGAACAGGAAGGGTCCCTGCACGGATGGGTGGGCACTTGTCAGCGTGTCCCTCGTCCTCCAGGATGCCCCAATCCACACCGATGGCTACCTCATCGTCATCGTCATCGTCGTTGTTGTCATCATCACTGCTCACGTCCTCTCCCTGATCCCGTGCTTCCTGCTTCAGTCGTTTCTTCTTCTTCATCTGCTCCCTTGCATTCTTATCTCGCTCGGTCGTGAGTCGTTTCGCCGCTGCCACGGCCTTGTCCTTTGGCAGCGGAACTGGACTGTCTTTGAAGACTAGCCCCCTCGGCTGGTTCCAACATCACAAAAGTGAGTATAAAAAATGGAGATTCAGGAAAAAGAAAGAGCATGGGAGGAGAAGGCTTACGAATTTGAAGAACCTAGGTTCTAGCCGCATTGGGGGATGTCCGGGCACCGGATACACAATGTCGAGGACGCCGCCTATGGAATCCTTCGTCGTCTCCATCGCCTCCTTAATGCGCTGTGCCACTTCCAAGAAAGGGAGCACCTCATCAATAAGCACCGTCCCCTCGAATGACATCCTAGGCATCATCCGATGTAGGGGAAGCGCGCGCCATCAGCGGAGCCACCCTCCTTGCATGATAGGCGCCGATAATCTTCACCCCTTTATGCCCCGTTCCTTCAAGACTTGGAGGGCAGAAAGAAGGTCGGAAAGGTGTTTCTTATCTTTGAACTGGACGCCCCAAGCCCACGACTCCGGAGCCTCTTTAATAAGGCGCCTGGTGTACCTCGGCAGGGTGGCACTCACATCATCCCTGACATAAAACCACTACGAGTGCCATCCCTTGTTAGAAGTCGCCAGACGCATGAACGGGTAACCCCTCGACCGGGTATGGCGTAGATGAACACTGGCGCATCCCATCAGCACGCTCACATCCTTCCCCCCAATCTTCCTCTTCAACAAACTGGCGGTAAAGAAATACCGCCATAGATCAAAATGGGGATCGATCCCCAGGAAACCTTCACACAGGGCAACAAACGCCACCATATGTTGAACCCCATTGGGAGTAAGATGCTGCAGCTCCACCTCATAATAATCCAGCAGCCCCCGAAGGAATCTATGCGCGGGTACCACAAATCCTCACTCATGGAAGATGGCGAAAGATATGACATACCCTTCGGGCGGCGCCGGCTCACCCTCGTCGCCAGGTAGCAGCCACTCCTGGATGGCGGACAATGGATGGAGAAGGCCACGGTGGATGAGGCCCTCCAAACACCGAGAGGTGATGCTAGATCTGCCCCACAATTCCATTAAAGCGATTGGGGAGAAGGTGGGCGCGAGCTCGATGGCAGCTACAAGGCAGGCACAAGCTTGACGGCGGCTGCAACACAGATGCAAACCCGTCAACGGTGGCGGTGCGGGCGTAGGAGGCTAGGGGCGATTGGCAGCAGATGTTTCAGACGCAAAGGCAAGGGAGCGAAATACGAAACCTTGGGGGCGAACCCCATGGTTTTATAGGGGCGACGGACACGAGAAGGGCAACCATCTGCCTTGATCTCTAGGCCTACCACGCGCACCGCCACGTCACGTCACGGGACATGCGCCCGCAGTCCCTATCCTCTCCCACCAAAAATCATGGTAGACGGTTCGCCTTCCCCAGGCGAATCCAAACTCTCTACCCATCTGGGAAACACAGGTCACGAAGATTTTTTTCTTTGGCCCACCTAGGGCCCAGAAGCTCGGTGGCCGGCCCAACTGAGGATGGATCTGCGAACGATCCAAAATCAAGGGCGCAAGCATTACTGGGATCTCGATCCATGATCAAGCCCCAGTTAGGGCAACTCTGAATGAGATCCCCACGAACGGGATACTACGACCCCCTCAAAAAATATCCAGTTGGCGAAAAACTAAGTCCTTCAGCCTTACCCGCATAGGGTCCAATACACCCCCCTGGGCAACCCTACTCGAATCACCCAGGGGCTCAAGGGCTACACCCATCGGGTGCGCTCGCGCGCACCCTACGGTAAAGTAACTCCAACGAAATCAAGAACACCCCCAGGCGATTCTATCCAAATTGCCCGGAGGCTCAGGGGCTACTATCGGGGACCTAATACTGGGGTACCCTAGGAGGTGGAACCAATGACCATCAAACGTTAAAATTTTCTGAATGGACAAGGGCGCCGCTATGTTCCTTGCCCGAATGATGAAAGTTTGGTTCCACCTCACCTGATGCCTTCGGGACAGCTCTGCCTCGACCGAGGGCTGAAGGCTAGCCTCCGTTCTGCCCGATGCTTTCAGGATAGCTCTGCCTCGCCCGATGGCTGAAGGCTAGTCTCCGCCTCACCCGACGCCTTCAGGACAACTCTGCCTCGCCCAAGGGTTGAGGGATAGACTCCTCCTCGCTCGACCCTCGAGGGGTGGGCTCGATCATGCCCAAGGGATGAGGACTGGACTCTGTCTCACCCGACGACTGAGGACGAACCTTGCCCCGTTCGATATCCAAAGGCTAGTTTCATCTTACCTGATAACTTCTCCTTCGTTCCCTCATGATGATGGGTATAGAGCAAGACAAGATGTTTGGGTCAACCATGGCTTTAAGGACCATACCCTGTGCCCTGACAGGAAAGGTACTGCTAAGGAATGACTGGACAGATGCTTTAGACCCTTCCGGGCGCCGCAGAGCCCAAAAGCTATTGCAGGCGCATGCTCCTTGCCCTGTAGAGTTGTGGGCGCCGCCTTCAGCTCTGGGACACGGAACCCAACGAAGATACACGACAACCACTACACTCTAGAAAAGGATTTGTGATCTCCACGAAGGATGGACATGCCGTCACCACGTTATGGACCCAAGGGAGCGGCGCCCCACTTCCCAACCCCTCGGGTCCACCCAATCAAAGGACCTTGTCCACAGCGCTACTTCAGACCCTGACCCCGTGTCCCGCCGATAGAGACTCATAGGAGCCAGGAGGCGTGTGGAGCAAGGCTAGGCTAGGTTCATAAGTCAAAACCATTGTACAGTGGCCCATACCCTACGCAGGGTAGTATTCTGCAAACATCCTGACGTTCTACAGGGGCATCGATAGTATTATAAGTGCTTATCATCCTTTCACACCCATCAGAATGGGTAACCGAGCTAGGTAGACGTGAGCCACAAGGCTAGGTGGAGTACGCATCTAAGTCCTCACCCTTGTAAAGCTATCCCCTTCATCTATAAAAGGGGATGTGCTTCCTCCGACAAAGGGATCAGAAAAAAACAACACGAGACACACATACAGTTAAGTTGCTACCAAGCTCTTGGCCTCCTTTCGACCCTTCCATCAGAGACTTGGGACCTGTCCCTCTCTCGATCGTTTGTATCCCCTACTACGAACCATTCACGGTGCTAATAACACGAGTAGCAACAAACTGGACATAGGGATATTCAGCCCGAACCAGTATAAATCTTGTGTCCTTTAGCGCACCATCCGAGCCTAACGCGCATTACTACAAATTTACTTGCCGGTGCTTGTACGAAACACCGACACTGGAGGAGATGGAATGGAATACACAAGGTAAAGGTATAACCTAGGACATTTCATTTCACAGGTCATAGGTGTGTGGAGAAGTTGATGACCAGATTTAGGATAGATGGCCGTACTATCAAGAGGGGCAAACTTATTTGCATATCGGTCATCTAGTGTCACTCGAGTGTTCTAACTTTGCATTATTGCTAGAATCAAGTGGCATGGCAAGTGGAGTGGTTAACTCCTTTGAAAAATGGTTGAAAAATGCTAACACACTTGCACATGATGGTGTACACTTGGTGGTGTTGGCATATTTGCAAAGGAAAAGAAGTAAGAGAAGTTTTGGAGAAACTTGAGTTAGAAAAGAGAAGTGATGGTTCTTGATTTGAAATACTACTTTGATCCATTGTGATTTGGATCAAGTATGCATGTGGGATGTGTAGCCTTCTGCATAAGCTTTTCTAAAATGTTAAGATCATAAAAAATGGAGTTCAAAGCTAAGAGATATGGTCATTTTAGTGTGAACAGTCAGTGACCGGACGCTGGTCCGGACGCGAGTCAGGTTAAAACCTATGAGTCCTATCATAGAGTCCAGTTAGTGTTATTGTGAGGGCTATTTTGGGGTTGTGATCCGGTGCTGGCACTTGAGCGCCATCGGACGCGCCCGTGCCACTGCTCTGAGCCTAGAAATGTTGAGGGAGAGCGATCGGACGCTACGGCGAGTCCGGTTAGTGTTGAATGGACACGTCCGGTTGATGAAAAACCTCTCTGGAACCTCTCTATTCTTGACCGGACGCTAGGTGATGGTGAGTGCGATCAATCGACCAGACGCAGAGTTCGTTTGTGCATGTTGGAGCCATTGGCGCCCAACGGTAACATTCAAATAGCTAGTACATGTGGCGAGCGTAGCATGACCGGACTCTAGATCGGACTCTGGGGTGAGTCCGATCAGTGCGCAGAAATTAGAATGAAGGGGGTGACGACTATTTTAGCCCTTGAGGCTATAAAAGGATTGTGTGATCGGCCTTGGCACAGGCTTAGCACCCTTGGGACTTAGTGTCCATGCTTAGGGAGTGCTAGGAGAGCCTCTAACTCACTTGTGCACATAGTGGTTGCATCCGATTACGATTGAGTGTGATTCTAGTGCGATTGAATCATGAGGTTGCATCGAGTGGCACTAGGTGATCGAGTTATAAGCCGGTGGTGCTTGTTACTTTTGAAGGTTGCCACCTCCTACACGGCTTAACTCACTTGTGCACATAGTGGTTGCATCCGATTACGATTGAGTGTGATTCTAGTGCGATTGAATCGTGAGGTTGCATCAAGTGGCACTAGGTGATCGAGTTATAAGCCGGTGGTGCTTGTTACTCTTGAAGGTTGCCACCTCCTACACGGCTTGGTGGTGGTCTCCGTCTAAGCACATAAAGAAGATTATGCGGTACTCCGAAGAAGTGATTGTGAGGAGGATTGTGCTCACCCAGCGGGAGCCATGAAGGGCAACACTAGTAGAGCGTGTCATTGAGCTACCCTCACTTATGGGTAGGTTCTTGCGGTGCCTGACGTGTGGGCTTGGTGGGTGATGCCAATTAGCCGCCGAACCAACAAGTGAGTGGTCGACACAATGGGGACTAGCGTGTTGGCAAGCACGTGAAACCTTGGAGAAAAATCGCCATGTCATCCTTGTCTTGCTGTTGGTTTGCATCACCATTACACAAGCTTGTATTTACTTTCATATAAATTGCGCTTGTGTAGTGGCTCTTGTAATTAGTTTGCTTGTGTAGCTTGCTAGTTACCTTCTTGCTTGTGTAGCATAGAAGTAGCTTCCATGCATGACTAATTTGGTTTTAGTAATCTTGTTAGTCACATTGCTTAGTTTGTATATGAAAGTGCATCTAGCCCTTTAGTGGGTTTTGGATGATTGAATGACAACGTGATTAAAGGTCTAACCCGTTTGCTAAGTGTGGACAGGTGATAGGTTATCTCACAGGTACTTAATGAAAGCCAAAATGATGTGTTGTTGTATAAACAATCTAGTTCAAGCACAAGACAACAATGCAAATAAAATTCATACAAAGGCTTATTTATTGTGGGATTTCCATGTACTGTGTAAAAGCAAGCTCGTAAGAATTAATTAATGAGACATGAGGGATTGCATATGGAATGGTCTCATATTTGAAGCTTGCTAAATTGAAATGAAAAAATAAATAATACTAATGAATGGATGATTCAACACAAGATGTGACTTGATGGCTTGAGATGGTGAAGATAGCAAGGAAAGGCTTTGAGGTACTAAACAAGGGTGAAGGGCAAGAGATGGCTTGGCGGTTGAAGAACCTAGCTAGGGTGAAGAAGGAAGTACTTGCATTTAGTTGAGGTACTAATCAAGCTATGATGATCATGTTAATATCGAGGGTCAAATCACTATTAGAGTGTTTGATGGAAGTGACTTGATACATTTGGGATTATTCAAATTTGATGAATGGAATCAAGTCACGTGCTCAAGATGGCTATGCTCAAGTGAAAAGATCAATATCAACATGTTGGCACCCTCACTTGATGAAGATTGGAATACACGGCTTTGGTTGAAAGAGATCAACTCAAAAGGTTTAAATTCGTTATACTTTTAAATTTGAGTTAATAGGAATATCATACTATTAAGAGGGATGCGTCATGTTGATAGATAATGTTTCATAAGTGCTCAAGTCAACCCATATGAGTTTTGAGTGTTTGAGAGACAAAAGAGCTTATCTATTTTTTGCTGGTCTGGCAATACTAGATGATACCAGACATGTCTGGTATTTGCCCAGCATTAGTAAAAGTGTTATTTTCGGGTTGGTTCGTTAGGAGTTCTGACGTGAGTCGGAAGTTTCAACGGTTGGGAGTTTCAGCGTAGGTCGGGAGTTCCGACGTTTCGCGCTTAACTGACTCAGAGGTTCACTGTCCTGGTCATACCGAACGTGTCTGGTATGGACGACCAGAGGCCAACGGCTAGTTTTTTAAATGCCTTGAGGATTGGAAGTTCTAGGCATGCGTCGGGAGTTCCGACACCTCACATACTTTAACTAAGTTACCTAGTTTTCAAATATGCTAAGGGTCGGGAGTTTCGACGTGAGTCGGGAGTTCCAACGGTCATCGGGAGTTCTGACGCCTCACATTGTCATTGTAACTTAGTTAACGTTGGAGCAGTGTAAGTCATACCGGACGTGTCCAGTATGACAACGGCTAGTTTTTCTAAGAGGGCTATAAATGCTCCAAGCCTCTACCTTTGGAGGCTACTGATTCTGCTAATACACACATGTTTTTGAGCCTTGCCAACTCTCTCAACCCTCTCTTAGTGAGTGATTGATCAAATTTGTCAAATCAAATTGTGGGTTGAGTGAAATTAAAAAAGAGAGCAATCCAACCACTTGAGCACTTGTGCATATTGTCTATTTCATGATTTGCATTTGTTACTCTTAGACTCTTCGGTCCTAGACGGTTAGGCATTATCGGAGAGCACTCGAGAGATTGTCGTTTGCCTCGAAAAGTTTGTAATAGTCGATTTTGCCGCCTCAGAATCAACTAGTGGAAGGAGGAAAATGAGTTGGAAAAGACTCTGGCTAGAGTGACCTTCGTGGTATCCTCTTGGGCTGACCTTCGCTAGGTCGCTCGTAGCTCCCTCAACGGAGAGTAGAACTCGAACGAGTCCGAACTTTGGTAAAACAAATATCGTGTCTCAATTCGTATTTCATTTGATATTTGTGTTGCTCTAGCTCTTGTGTAGGTTATCTGTGTATATTGTCATCTCTAATAGGTGCCTGCAGTTTGGTTTAAAGATAGAAATCGAAATGAGCAAGTTCGGGGCTGATCTGTAGAAATCGTGTATACCGGACACGTCCGGTATGTCCAGTAATAGAGCTCAGGACTGAATATTATTTGATCTCTGTTCTATCTTTGTGTTGCAGGGTTGTAGCTTCTAGATATATTCTTTATACCTTGTTAACTTTGTGGCTAACTTGTGAGGGGTGGTATTACTCTTAATTTGGAGTTTCCATTTTGAAAACTTGATTTTCTAATTGTTTTCGCATTTAAAGGTGTTAATTTTTAGAAACGCCTATTCACCCCCCCTCTAGGCGGCATCCTGGTCCTTTCAGCATAGCTAAGTAATTTGCGCTCTATAATTTGACATTAGTTGTCTTGTTATTGAGTATTGCTAGTGAGCTTAGGAGCTTTGTGTTTTTGCTTACTAGTTGTGTAGGAGCTCTCCGTGCTTGAAGTACTAGTGATATAGGTTTGTGTGATCTTACTCTTAGAATTAGTTAGGTGAGCTCTAGCTAGCCTGGCACCTTAGTAGTCTTGTTTAGGATCTTTTCAAGGTGCTTGATAACTCAGATAAAGGGATGTAGTCTTGATTAGGTCGATAATTTTAATTCCGTATTTGTTATGGTTAGTTGACAGCGATTAATTTTAGAAATAACTATGTTTCTTTTCTGGTCCGTCGACCTACACATGTATGAAAAAAAAAAACTTTCCCATCCACACGCTATAAAGACAAGAAAGAGCCTCCACTCTGAAGTCGGCACGTGTGGACAGTGAAAAGAGGCAGGCCAGCAGCCAAGACTGTGGAAAGAGGCGCCACTAATTTCAGATACACCCAGGATATACCCTGCTCCCCCTATGAAGTCTCGTCTCATTTCTTCTCAAGCCGATTCCCCATCCCTGCCTTGCCTGCCGGAGCGCGCGCGAGCGGCCGTGTTTGGAAAGTGCGTCGCGGTCGGCTCTATTCAAAATTATAAGATATTTATAGTTTTTTATATATTTAGATATATAATAAAAAATAATGTATCTAAAAAATCAAACATTAAATAATTTAAAATATTAATCTAAAATATGAGAGAGCACGTAGCTATGTAGCATATATGGTGCCTTTTGTGGTTATTAAGCTGCTCGTAAGACACTGTGAATTTGAGAGCTTCTACGTGTCATCATTTGTTTTTGCGTCGGCATAGCAGCTACTGTATCAATATGGAAGTTAGATCTTTAGAGGTCGACATTATGAAACAAGCAAAGATGATTAGTCGAGCTACGATTTGTTTTTCCTCTACCGCTGCTTTTTTTAGTTTTCCTTGTATACATCGTTGATTTGATTGAGTATTCCTTTCTAGGATATGTGCTAACTTGTGTGAGTGTCGTGTTTATAGTCCTAGTCTCGTAGTCGTAGTGGCCGACGTCTAGATGGATGGGGCGTCCGGACACCTACGCTGTTTCGCGTCCTCGCACGAGGCCCACGTCGTCACGAACGTCACCAGCATTGAGATTTCACGCGCCCATGCACGCTCGCGCCGCCCCGAACGTCACTAACATCGAGAAGAGGGGGAGGGGTGGCGGATGCCCAGCCGATGCCGGAAGGAGGAGGAGGAGACATAGAGGCGAGGCAGCAGAAAGCGAGGAGAGAGATGCAATACCTGATCTACTTTTGAACCATCCCGATAGAACATTTGCAACATGCGTCTGAATACAGATGAAACACTTGAAACATGCGTCTGAAACACTTAAAAAACACATGAAAACGCTTGAAAAACCATTGCAAAACATACGCAACATCCAGATAAAACACTTGCAACATATGTGTGAAATATATGCAGCATCCAAATAAACACACTTGCAACGTACGTCTGGAAAAACAGATGAAACATTAGGAACAGAAACTTGCAACATACGTGTACAACCATTGCAGCATATGCAACATCCCGATCTACTTTTATAACATTCTCATGAAACACTTGAAATATAGGCTTGCAACATGTGTTTTTCACCCTTCTTCCCTACGACGCAACGCAGAGCAAGGGATGAGCAGGCGGAGGACAGCGTCGTCGCAGCCCCTTCTAGAGACAAGCGGAGGGGGCGGGGACAGGCCACCGACGAGTTTTGGCCGCGCTGCGGGTTGCCGCCGTCGTAGGCGGGCAGAGAGGGAGGCAAGGACAGGCGGCGTAGGCCGCCGACAGGCTCTGGGAGGAAGGGGCTGGCCGTAAGCGCAGGCGACTACAGGCGAGCTCTGGCCGAGTGGGGACGGGAAGAAGGGGCCGACGACTAACGCTGGCCGGTGGAAGCGCTGCGGGGGATGGCACGGGATGGAGGTGCTGCGGGGAGTGGGACGAACAGATAGCCACATGTGAAGAGTTTTTTTTAGAGCACATCCGGACGAAAGTCATGGAACGGACGCACGTGGCGTGTCATTATCGTTCAACTATACGGAGTAGCAGTAGGCAAGTGTGTTGTTTGGTTGCCCTCAAGTGGCGCAGGCGCGAGTGTGTGGCCAACATGTCAAGGTCGTCGCACTGACGCATCAACCTGGAGAACCAACATCGGATAATGATGGACTAGCTTAGGTTTGATAAGAATTTACTTTTTGTTAGCAGCAACCACAATTCGTGGCTTGCGATTTCTGGTGATTTCTCCCCACGACTGGCAGCAATTTTCAAACCATTTCCCTGTCCTTTCGTCAAGAACAACTCGGAAGCTTCTGGCACAAAGTTCTATCTCAAGTGAAAGTGTATTTATGTGCGTCATCCGAGAACCAACGTCTCACAAATACTTTAGACTTTCGTGCATGGTCGAGGGACTCGACCGATTCGCAGTTGAAATGGCGGCAGCGTCCATGCGGCTGGACGCGTTCGCGTCTCCTCGCCGATCGCCGCGCCCTTGCTTCCGCCCGCTCTTCGTCCAAGGAGCACGGGGCCAACGGGCCGAGAAGATTCGCGAGCCGTCGGATGGGCGCATAAGCGGGTAGAGACTCAAACCGCTCCACCATCGAACGGACCATATTGCTTGTCTGCCTGATCGGACGGCTAATGGGCTAACAGGCGACAGTGACCCGATCCGCTGTCCGTCTTTTGGAAGCAGGATTCGAGATGGCTAACAGGAGTACCGAGTAAGTCACACTGTTAAGGTGGCGTTTTTGCAGCCGTAACTGCTGCCTCTGGCTGTTGCCTGTCTCACGCTGTAGACCTGTGCTAGCTGCTGCCAGCCACAGCAGCTGATAATACCAGTCGATGCCTATATATTATTATTTCTATGTCATCTAGAGCCATTACCCACTCATACAATGGATTGTTATTCCTTGCGCTCGTCTAATTTTCTTTTCCCTCATCGTAGGCACAAGCGCCATGTACAAGTAGCTATAAACCCTTTATTATACATCTACAATAAAAATAATGCATTATCAACTGCCCTGTTCGTTTAGCTGATAAGGCCATGGCTAAAAATACTGTTAGCAATACTACTTATAAGCAAGCATACATGACGAACGTCATTATTTTCACAAAGCTTCAAGCCGAACGTAAAAAATCAGTCCAACACTCCAACATCATCATCAACAGAGCAGACACATCTTGTCAGTTGTCGCTGGACATAAAGTTTTGCACGTACATGATTTGGTGATAATATAAATGCGCCCTAGTTTTTCTTGTGCTGTTCAGTTCAGCATCAGCAGTAACTCCACTGGAAACACTATGGCAGCACCAGATTGTGAGGTGCTACTTTCTTTGAGGTTAACCTGAGCTTTTTTTAGTAGCTTTACATGGAGTATACAACATATAAACCAGGTAGAGAACAAAAGAGGAAAAGAAAGAAGAGACAACAGCGGTACCACACCGCATATTTTACATACAAACGTTGTCTGCCTGACCTGTAAGCTAAGAATTTCATCGCTTCGCGTAAGTTACCTTGCTATCTACCTAGAAACACAATCAAATATGCAGAGGCCCTAAATGCTGCTGCATCTAACATCAGTATGAAAAACAAAATTCAAGCCTTTCCATGTCAGTCATCAATATCCTGGACCCATTGCAAGCCTGCAGAAGATAGCATTTGAATTGAGCTTATGCGTGCCAAAATAAAAATGAGGAATGGAGGTTGAGCATTAGAAGTTAGCACATATTGTAGATACAGGGCAGCATCATACAATTAAACCTCCCAACTCCCAAGCAGCTACAATAGCAAACAAAATCAATTTTCTTAAGAAGGCTACAAATCGTCCCTGTTGGGTTCTGACCACAACTAATACTCATGAGATTGAGAGGATTGCTGGGACATCAGAAACAAACCTGTTAGTACTGACTCCACTGCTGAATTTGGAATCAGCAGTCCAACGATTCGCTGACTGTCATTTGTTGTGACTAAACGGACAACACGTATTCTCCTGTGAATCAGGCGTACCTGTTCAGTTACAGAAGGCAAAAGGCCATTAAGCAACATTCAGAAAGAGGGGTGCATAAATCACTCAACCTGTAACTTTGCAATATTGTGATATGTAGGTTTCCTAGAATTACCCTATGTTTGGTTTAAAAAAAGGCTTATTCCAGATCGATCTACCTTCATCAGAGGCAGGAATAAAGTTCATCCAGAAACAGGGAAAAAAAATCTTAGGGTAAGATGTCTGAAGTTACAAATAACACAGTTCATGCGAGCACTATATGCATACTACTTTTGTAAACATATAGTACTAAAATTTAAATACCAATGCATAGATAAAATATCAGCTTAAACAAACACCAAAGGCTGTCGAATCAGAATCTATAATACACTACTTCCATTTTTAAATATATGGTGTTAGGACACTAATTAGCTTGCCCTAAACATCGTATATTTAAAAATGGAGGGAGTAATAAAATCTAGATTCAGAATGTGTCACTAGGGGCACCCATGTTGGTAATTCGTCTCCTGTCAGTCCCCAATCCACCTCAATCCTACATGGAGATTATGCCACACCCATGGGTGAATTGTCATGCCTAGCTGCCACCATGGCTTCGAAACTGCAATTGCCCTTTTTCCTGATTATCCCACAACTTCCAGCTTTTGTTATTTGAAGACCATCATTCTTCAAGAGGAATCCTTAAGACTACTGCGTCCTTACCCTACGGAGTAAGGAAGTGGTTTGCATATCTATTTGGAACTAGTAGAACATAGAGGGGCAGATACAAAAATATAGGTAAGATGGAATGTCTTGGAATTAGATCAAGCAGCTGAATATAGATGAATCACAACATTTAACTCTGAATATAGTGCAACTTGCAAGTAAAAGTAATAGGCATAGAAATAAACCTGCTTGGCCAGGGCCTTTTCTATTGTACCCCAAACTGGAAGTATGAGGCCACCCAATATATTAACCTCTTGCAACCTTCTTCCTACAGTACAGTAGTTCCCAATTTTACATTTAGATCCATGCATACACTGAAATGAGGTAAAGAAGCACCGGATCAGTGATGCACAAACTAGAAAAAAGAAAGCAACACAATAAACTCATCATCCATTTAGTCAAACTTAAATGAAATTAAGGGTGTAAATAGAATATGGAAAATAAAGTTAGTCACAAACTCAATACAAGGACTAAAATAGAATGAGTGCACAAACATATAGCTATTCACCAATAACAGCACCAACAGAGGTTTGCATATGGAGACAGACATTATGCAGCTTGAAAATCCCTTGAGACCAGACAACAAGATGTTGCTTGCATAAGAAATTAAGTCGCAAAAATATGCCAAACACTCCAGTGCTGTGACAGCATACTTAATTTTTCCATTTTTCTAAACATCAATGCCGAAAATAACTTATATTTCTAAGTGCAGCACTAATAACACGAGGAAAAGACTCTTACCAACTTACATGTCTCCAAAGTATGTAAGCTACACAAATTACACACTGGGTAAAGAACCCTCAGTACAATAATTTACAGAATAACAATACATCATGTTCTGCTAAAAAAAGCCAATACATCATGTTACGTTCATAGACCAAGGAAACAGAATTTGTGGTGTTACCTGCTTCGATGAAGCATCGTACTCTTCCTGCCATCCTTTACTAACTTTTTCTATTGATGACACCTTCCTGTACTTGCTTTTTAGTTCAGTTGAAGGCATCTCCCTGCAAAAGTAAACTGGAGTAGTAACAAAAAGTAGGAACTGCCATCCTTTACATTAGATATGAAACCTGCTAGGCTCTTAGCTATTAATTAATCATGTAGCTTTATTATTCACTGTAAAATGTTAGCACTAAACTTTGCCAAGAAAAAAAAAATTGATATGATTCATACCTCAATGCTTCACCAATAGCAGGTCTGATTATTTTGTAGATTCCTTCAGTTGAGCTGGTTCAATAAGAATTAAGAACAACTCAGGTCCTACATCTGATCAAATAAATAACAGTACATTACAGTAAGCCTCATATTTTTTATTCATGTATATCGCTGTTTCATACTTGCAAGTTTCTGTCACTCATTCCATCCCTCGTTGTTTGCAAACAGAAAATTTTAACTTTTATTCTTGCCTCTCCTCTTTTATAAAGATGCATCATAGTCCTCAAGAAAACAATAAGGCTTCTTTTTGTTTTCCTTTTCATTGACTTATCTTCCATTTTGACTTCTTTGAATAGGAGTACTTGGAAAGCAGCTATTGAAGTGCCTGAACCGTGACTTGGGGCTCTTGGTGGGTTTCAATTCTAGACTACCCCAACTTGCTTGGGACTGAAAGGCTATGTTGTTGTTGTTGTTGTATCTTCCATTTTGACTTCAATTTATGTGTGTGCTAAATTGCACATTTGAGTAAATGCAAAATCCTAAATACAGCTAGAGTATAGATATAGTTCTACAAAAAAGGGTAACCTAAACACGAAATTCTTGTTTCCAGGTCCTTACTAATCTCTCTTGCTCTTTTCATATATGTATGTGGACCACACGAAATAACTAACAAATGAAAAATTAGTCATCATACAAAGCATACCCTTCGAAAGCTAGAATGAAGTGCCTTCTCCCCATCCATTCCCTTCTGGACTCATAGAACCCATCATTGGAGGTACCAGCACCATCTTTCTCCCTTTCCTCAAGCTTCGCTTTTGCCAACTTTATACATATGTTCAAAAAAGGAATTATGCAGGTAAACAACAGTTTTGCAACATGGATTGCACTTACATAAAACTACAATGATGTCAAAGTTCTCAAGGAAAAACAAACAATGGCGCTCCTGAACTGTCTGCTTACCTCCCAAGTAACTCCCCGGTCGATGGTGAAAGTAAATAGTACCGTCGAAGCACCAGACAAGCTATCAGTGTGAACAGTCTGCATGGACAACATTCATTGATGGTTAACGAAATAGAGCTGCCAAAGCAAATGTCATCACAATAAAACTTTACCTTAGGTGATTCTGTCATTTCAACATTCTTAGCTCTGATATCAACAATTCCAGAATCTAGCTGCCCTTCTATCCTTGCATTGTGAAGGACAATATCAAGTATACTTGTAAAGAGATCAAACAACCTGTTACATAGAATGTATTAGAATGGTCCAACCAACTCTTTGAAGATATGTTGATCATGCAAACTCACCTATTCTGGATGTTTGGAGGCAACCCCAAAAGGCGGTTGAGAAAACGAGCAACATCATGCATATCTGAATCTACAATCCGACCAGAAAGCTTCCCAGGATATTTTCCATTGCCTGAGGAAAATCATCTAGTGAGCCATAATTTTTATAACTTAACTATATGTAGAATAACACATAGCCCTGGATGACTAGGGGGCAGTTCCACTTTGCAAGCATCAGGTGTTGAGGGTGGGTGGGCGGCCTCCTCAACTGGGTAATTGCTCAATTCTCACGCAGACAATTTGTAAATCAGGTGTTCTCATGTGCTGTCCAATCAATTATCAATATGCTTAATGAATTGTAGCATTTCAAGGGCTATTCTGGTAAAGAAATGTTTCAAGGGCTGCTAACAAGTCCATCAGTACAGGAGATACATAAATAAATACCGATGAAAAATTAATAAACAACACATATCATAGGAAAAACTTTTATCTTCAATTCAATAATACCAAAAGAAGTATACAAACAGATATCAAGCATTCTTATTTGTCATTATGTGAAAAAATGTGCAATATAAGCAGTTAAGTAACTTCAAATGAAGCAATAAAGCCATAACAAAAGGTTAGTAGTACGTTAGCAAATTAGCAAAACAAGCATAAACTTAAGTTAAAATGATTTTTAATTAACTTACATATGAAAGCGTCCCTAATAATTCCAACTGATACTAGAGCAGCTTTTGCTTCATTGATGAATTCTTGGATGCTAGTTTCATCATCAGAACACCCCGGAGGAACAACTGGAAAAGAATCCTGATCACCTTGAAACCAACTCTTAGAATGTTGTAGGCACAAAAAAGGAAATACCATAAAATTGATTGTACTAGTATAAACCTGTTCCATTATTCCCCTATACATCATGGTTAACGCCTTTTTCCCATAATTGCTATCATAGTTAAAAGCGCTCAAAGAAGGCCCAGCCCTGCAAAAGTAGAAATTTTGCCTCTGAAATGTTCTGGCTGATTTTTTTCTCCCAATTTAATTGAAATCAATAAAAACCTGCGATCTCCTTGTGTTAAAGCACCAAGGGACTCTAGCCTTTTTGCCACAATTGATGCAAATCGCTTTTCACCACCGAGATTTGTAAAAAGAAGCCTACAGTGGAGTTCCAATTTTTTCAGATATATAGACAATTTTATCTGGTTCATGCATCATATGAAACAGTTTGCAATGTGAAAATAGTATAAATCAAACATGTGAGAACTGAGAGAGCCATGATCCCTTTTTTTTTAAAAAAAAAACAGTGTTTTCCCCACACTAGAAAACAGTTCACTTGATTATCTCAACATTTGACTGATGCACAGCTACTCTGAGAACATCACATTTGTGGAAAAAATTTCTTTCCACATAGACAACTAAATAAGACTGCGCATAAATTTGCTGGTTATAAAACAAAAAATATTGATAATACAATCTCATATGCATTCCAACATGTAGGCTACGTAAAACAGAGACCGTCATTCAAATTACTGCATATAATGCTTTGAGAAGTCATTAACTATTCCAGGTTAGCCAGCAGCCATCAGTAGTTACCAGCACAAAAAAGGAGTCCTGCACCTACAACCAATTGTTGACAATTCAATAATTGTTCTAACTTCTAGCTATCATTGCAGGTGCTTTATTCAATTCCTCCAAAAAAAACTCCTCCGATCTGGCTCTACACCCTTTCAGTCTTCATTTGCAAGGAAATAATACCACCGACTGAAGTGCAGCAGCCAACAGTGTGCAATCAAAATTCAAATGTAGAAGAAAGAGTGCATGTAAATAAATATCGGACCTATATTGAGGGGCAGAAGTTTGATTAGAGCGATGGGTCCTCCCAAACTGCTGTATTGCACGATCTGCACTCCAAGGGAGTTCAAGTGTTATGTGTACTCTTCTTCTCTGCAAAATTAACGCAAGCAGTTTGAGCATTATTTTGATAGATTGGCTTCTGGCATAATTGTCACATATGGCTAAAATGGAGCAACATAAGACCTGGTTTTTTTCCCTTCTATCAGCATGGAGAGAAACACCAGCTGACCCTGCTTCAGATATAATTGCAATTAGTTTTTTGCCATCCATAAACTGCTGCTTTTCGTGCATATTAATCATCTCCATCGAGACTTCTTTCCTACAAAGTAATGAACAAATATACATGGGATTCGCTGAACCGTAAGCCCAGAACATAAAACATAATGGCATAAGTAATCTATCTCACGCGTTCCGCGCCTGATAAACCACGCCTTTCCCATCCGAAGCTCTTATGAGCATTCCACGACGTCCAGTTATTTCAGCAACATTGTCAGGTCCCCCTAGCTACAAGATAACAAATGTGGAAAGTTCTTAATGCATGTACAATCTGATGCTAAGAGTATGTGGGAACTAAGAATAGACTGAATTAAGATCTTATATGCAAATCATCTTGCTTATCACTGCTTCCATATTCTACAACAACATATGAAGTGAAACGATATAAAACAGAAAGATACTAGATGATGAACAGAAGTTAGAGGAACAAAGCAAAATCAATGAAAAAGCACATGTCTTCAGCCAAAATGGATGCCATAAAGCACTAATTTTTAGTTAGCAGGTGCTAGAGCTCTATACTGAGAAAGCTCGAGTTGAGATATACGAATGTCATATCCAGCCCATCAGGGCCCATAAGACACATGTTCTTCCTTGGGGATGGTACTGTTGAGTTGTTATCTATTTCCTTCAGTTTAGAGATTGGTTTTTTACGGTTCAAGCAGCAAAACCACAAGCAGCATGGGCAGAGATGATTGACTGGGACTGGGAATACCTTGCTTTATGAGAAGAGAGGTACAGGGTCATCCTTAGGATGATTTGAACCTTAAACCTAGTCGATGACAGCTTAACTTACCAAACATCCCTTATTCAGACAGTAAACAAATAGTTTGGCCCCCTCCAACCACCCCTGTTGATGCTTTGGAATGTATGCCAGGCATTAGCCTGATAGGCTGGTACCCGCATGTAACAAGCATCTACAGTACATATCATTTTGGAAAAGAAAGAAGAGCATATATATAGAAGACAGGATAGAAAAACATGAGGAGCCATAATATACAACAACAACAACAACAACAAAGCCTTTAAGTCCCAAACAAGTTGGGGTAGGCTAAAGTTGAAACCCAACAGAAGCAACCAAGGTTCAGGCACGTGAATAGCTGTCTTCCAAGCACTCCTATCTAAGGCTAAGTCTTTGGGTATATTCCATCCTTTCAAGTCTCCTTTTATTGCCTCTACCCAAGTCAACTTCGGTCTTCCTCTGCCTCTCTTCACGTTACTATCCTGACTTAGGATTCCACTACGCACCGGTGCATCTGGAGGTCTCCGTTGCACATGTCCAAACCATCTCAACCGGTGTTGGACAAGCTTTTCTTCAATTTTCGCTACCCCTAATCTCTCACGTATATCATCGTTCCGAACTCGATCCCTTCTTGTATGACCGCAAATCCAACGCAACATACGCATTTCCGCGACACTTAGCTGTTGAATATGTCGTCTTTTCGTAGGCCAACATTCTGCACCATACAACATAGCAGGTCTAATCGCCGTCCTATAAAACTTGCCTTTTAGCTTCTGTGGTACCCTTTTGTCACATAGGACACCAGACGCTTGCCGCTACTTCATCCACCCTGCTTTGATTCTATGGCTAACATCTTCATCAATATCCCCGTCCCTCTGTAGCATTGATCCTAAATATCGAAAGGTATCCTTCCTAGGCACTACTTGACCTTCCAAACTAACATCTTCCTCCTCCCGAGTAGTAGTGCCGAAGTCACATCTCATATACTCAGTTTTAGTTCTACTAAGTCTAAAACCTTTGGACTCCAAAGTCTCCCGCCATAACTCCAGTTTCTGATTCACTCCTGTCCGGCTTTCATCAACTAGCACTACATCGTCCGCGAAAAGCATACACCAAGAGATGTCCCCTTGTATGTCCCTTGTGACCTCATCCATCACTAAAGCAAACAAATAAGGGCTCAAAGCTGACCCTTGATGTAGTCCTATCCTAATCAGGAAGTCATCCGTGTCTCCATCACTTGTTCGAACTCTAGTCACAACATTGTTGTACATGTCCTTAATGAGCCCGACGTACTTCGTTGGGACTTTATGTTTGTCCAACGCCCACCACATAACATTCCTTGGTATTTTATCATAAGCCTTCTCTAAGTCAATAAAAACCATGTGTAGGTCCTTCTTCTCCCTATACCGCTCCATAACTTGTCTTATTAAGAAAATGGCTTCCATGGTTGACCTTCCGGGCATGAAACCAAATTGGTTCATAGAGACCCGCGTTATTGCTCTCAAGCGATGCTCGATAACTCTCTCCCATAGCTTCATAGTATGGCTTATCAACTTAATTCCTCGGTAATTTGTACAACTTTGAATATCCCCTTTATTCTTGTAGATCGGTACCAATATACTTCTCCACTCATCAGGCATCTTGTTCGATCGAAAAATATGGTTGAACAGCTTGGTTAACCATACTACAGCTATGTCCCCGAGGCATCTCCACACCTCGATTGGGATACCATCCGGTCCCATCGCCTTACCTCCTTTCATCCTTTTCAACGCCTCTCTGACCTCAGATTCTTGGATTCTCCGCACAAAGCGCCTATTGGTGTCATCAAAAGAGTCATCCAACTGAAAGGTTGTGTCCATATTCTCACCATTGAACAATTTGTCAAAATACTCTTGCCATCGATGTCGGATCTCATCCTCCTTTACCAAGAGATGCTCCCTTTCATCCTTAATGCACTTAACTTGGTTGAAGTCCCGTGTCTTTCTCTCACGAACCCTAGCCATCCTATAAATGTCCTTCTCTCCTTCCTTCGTACTCAAATGTTGGTAAAGATCCTCGTACGCTCTACCCTTTGCCACACTTACAGCTCGCTTTGCAGTCTTCTTTGCCACCTTATACTTCTCTATGTTGTCCACACTCCTGTCAAGGTACAAGCGTCTATAGCATTCTTTCTTCTCCTTAATAGCCCTTTGGACTTCCTCGTTCCACCACCAAGTATCTTTAGCCTCACGTCCCCTTCCTTTGGTTACCTTCGGGTTTCATCTCCATTTACAGAATTCGTAGAAACTAGCTAGATAAATGGGAATCTTTACAGAATTCAAAGGTCCAAATTTCATCAAAATCTCATCCCAAGCACAAAGCCTACACATGTATGAAAAATAACTTGCCAGAGATTTGCTTAACAAAAAAATAACCTGGAGTTGCTACATTCTCACCGTCAAGGATATAATGCTATAACTCTGCACTTTAAACTCTCGATGCAGGACTAATCCCACCACTACTCCACTACAATTGGGCCCCAAGAGCTCCTAGAATGATTCCAGGGGGAGCTCTGTCAAATGGCAGTTTTCAGGGAGCTCCTAGAGTGGGTTCCGTGGAGTGATTCCCTGAAACGAACTAAGATGCTGAGAGTAATCTATACAGTCTATCCTAGAGAACCACATAGATTATCCTTCGATACCATACATGAATAAAATGCCAAAAAAATCATAAATTTGAGAAACAGTACGGATTGTAATGTTCAACATTATTACTGCCAACAAACCAAAACTACCTGATCAATAATATCATCCAAGGGATTATTGGGGAGATCCAAGCAGCGTATTAGATCCAAAATCTTCAACCTTTTCTCTACTGCAGAATCGTACCTACAAGTCACAAAAGCAACTAGCATAAACTGGGGCCATTGAGCATAAGTTATAAGGATCGCGATTCGTCTAACAAATATGCACCTCTTTGAACAATCAGCTACATGGACATCTTGCTCTTTTTCCTCGTCTTCTACTATCTTGCATGTGTAGCATGCCCAATCATCCGTAATCATCCCAGTCCAAGGTGGTGTTAGACAATTAGGGTGAACATGCCGAGAACAACCAGAACAATGAAGCAACAGGCTCTTCTCCTGATAGATCAGATATTGTAAAGAGAATTTCACAAAAAAAGATTACAAAAGTAGAGATGGCATTAAACTTTTATTTAACCTTTTTTTTCTAAAGTTAAAAAGTGTTATATTGTTCTGAAGCATTCTACAACTACAAAAAGTTTTCGGCGTTATTATCAAGCCACAGCAAGAGATGTTCTGAATACAGCATTACAGCCAAAGGTCATGGTACAAAATATGAAAAGAAAGAATTATGAATACAGCAAAAGCATGCTTAGTAGTATACAAGAAATGGTATGGACAAATTTGGAAATCAATAATTATGAATACAGGCAAGGTCATTATGCATATCAAAAAAGTATATCATCCTCAATGAAGGTAAAAGAATGTGGAACAGAATAAATGCAAACATCTCTGTATTAGTAAATAATTAATAAATACCAAGGAAGAAAAGTCACCTCCTCTGTGTTGCAGATTTGACACATGTGGAACTCCTCATCAGATTCTGTTGATTCATGATCTGACTCAGCTGAAACATTTAAAAGTATTAGAATATTAATGTTGTTAAATGGAAAGCATCCATGTAAGAATAGTACTGAACTACTGATATGGCTACTTTGGTTGAAAGGTAAGCAGGAGGTGGAGGTGTGCTCATCCTCATGAAGAGGCTCTGAAGTCTGAACAGCCTGATTTGGTGGATTAGATAATTCCTTGCTTCACTCACAAAGTTCTGGCATACTTATCTATAGTGGATTAGATTATTCCTTGCTTCATTCACAAAATTCTGGCATACTTATCTTATAGAGTCCAGCCATAAAAAAACAGCTACTTCCTCTCATCTCCTGTAGCTAACAGTTCAAAAGAAACATGTAGAAATGAGAGGGAGAGAAGAGCTGAGGGCAACTACGCAAACAACCACAGGGCCTGGGGCCTGGCATACTTATCTTATCGAGTCCAGCCCTAAAAAACAGCTACTTCCTCTCATCTCCTGTAGCTAACAGTTCAAAAGCAACATGTAGAAATGAGAGTGAGAGAAGAGATGAGGGCAACTACGCAAACAACCAAAGGGCCTGGGGCCTGGGGGCGCCTGTGTATATATATTGAGTAGCAATTTCTATATGGTAAAGTATACTTCCTCTCATCTTCATGTACTCCCTCTGTTTGGAAACCTTAGTCATCTAGGGCATTCCTACATGGTCTACAAGATGATATTTTGAGCAGCAATTTCTATAAGGTATATTTTAAAAACAAAGTACTGTGTATTACAACAATATCACAATGGCTATTAGGGTGAAATTTGGTCAAGGCGCCTCAAAGTAGCTGATCAACAACTATGGCTATGTGGAGTCAGGCTGTAGCGATATACCATGCCACAGCAAGTGCCACTGTTGATAGCGTGCAGCAGGATCATTCAGAGAAGTACCAGTTTCTTGGGTACTACTCATTTATTGCACACTTAAGTTTTAAAGCAACATTGTATAATTTATAGTTTTTTTAAAAGATTGTACAATTTATAGTTGGAATTCTTTATTCCTATTATACTAAGTATCACATGGAAAGTCCCAATGTCCATCTGCCTACCAGGGACATCTTGGAACATTTAAACATCTAGTCATCATTCTTTTTCCTTTTTCTCGAACTCATTTTCGTCCATATATCTCGATTATTTCGTAATGGGTCTGCGATGCACCAACCTACAGGGCAAGTTAATGTTCTTTTTCATCACAGAGTTAACTTTTTTTACCTCATTATTTATATTTTCATTCATTTTTTTCCCAGTATTGCATTCGAATCATATCTCATACCTTTTAATTCCTTCACTGATTACTTTCTGTTCCTCTGAGATATTTTCTTCCAGTTAATACATTTTATTTCAATATAAAGCCATACTTGTAAGCGTAAGTGACACACCATGTAACTAACGTTTGTTTGCTACATGGCGAAAAACATGAAACAAAAATCCATGTCATTACCAGGAAACTTACATGGAGAATAATCATCGGTGTCGTCATCACTCACATCTACCACTTTCGCCACTTTCCTAACTCGCCCTTTAAACGATACATCCAGTGCAGAATGGCGCTTACGCTGGATCTCTGTGACTTTTTCTTCACCTAATAGAAGAATTTACATTAAAAAATCACAACAGAGCAGGCAACAGGAAAAATCATAAGGATTGAGAAAAAAAGATGCAGCAGAATTTTAATATAAATAAGTAGGCACAATGAAAATATTGAATCTCCTTTTCTACCAGATGTTAACCCCTATTAGCAAGATGAGAAAGGACCAAACCCCAGAGCATGACTTTGCTTACGCAAGTGGGAATGGATTTTAGAATATGGCATGCATATTTAGCAGAAGGAAAGACCATTGATCGTAAACTGACTTACAAGTACCAGCATTTTAAGCATTACACAGTAGTTTGCAAACAAGTTGGACCCAAGGATGGTAAAAACTGGATGAGATTTACATGCTGAATAACAGCAACAAACCTTGCTGAAAAGAATCGGGTTTTGGAGGTAAAGGGTAGTTTTCTTCTACCAACTTAAGAAGGAGCTCCCGGGGGCCAGAAACGAAGTCTTCCATTTCAACTCCCTGATTCAAATTTCAAATAATCAAGTATTCAGATTTTTGTAGCAGTAATCTAATTTGCAAAGATCTGTGTTTGCTACAGATGAAAAGAAAAGGAAGTGTTCAGTAGAAAATGTGAACAGACATATTTTGTGACAGCTTCTTCAGTTCTAGCTTCTCCAGTGCTCTGAAGACCAATCACAACACATTTGTTCTCTGCCAAGGCCTCTTTAGCTAACCTCGCAACAGCAGGTACCTTTGCAGACATGCACATGTGCCTGAAGAAACGCTGTAAAACGTAGTTCATCAGTTATGAAGCATAATGAACAGCAAGTATTTAAGCATGTTAGGTAATTATTATCTACCATAGGGGTCATGTTTTCCATGTGTGTATTATTCACACTATACAAATTTAGAATTTAGAATTATTTCTCAAGTTCAACTACGCAAAACATAGGGGTCATGTTATGTTGGAAAACAATACACACATGGATTGTCAAGGTGAAGTATGCAAAGGCCATAAAATTTCATACAAGCTCATTTTGGAGAGGTAAGGAAGCAATACCTGATGGCTGGCCCAATACAACCGCCATATTTGATTTGAATTGCCGTCAGCAAATAATTCACTTGCTGATAGGAGTTCAAGGCGCAATTCAGCCCAAAATTCAGCTGCCTTTTTGTACATGTTCTGCATTACAAATAAGATTAAGAAACTTTATCATGAGCTACATATAGATCCACAGCCTAGGAATAGTTACATAAGCTGAAGTTGCACTTGCACATGGATGTTACTAAAAATTGAGAAAACTTTTTAGTCCCAAGCAAGTTTGGATAGGCTACCACAAAAATAAACAACGAATAGAGTTAGATATGATGTCCTGCATTTGCACAGGATAGAGGAAGACTTTCATTCGTTAGTCTTTCGATGGTTAGGCACGCTATGTAGATACAATATAAAAATATTCCAGCATTTAACTTGCTGTACATACACCTTTCATGTTATAAATTCTTTTGTGCGGAACTCCCCAGAAACTTTTGGTAAAAGAAAAATAATAGGAAGAGTTCAGACAATGGTTCCTCTCTACAAAAAACACTCATAGAACAGAAGAAAAACACTGATGTGGTAAAACAAATGAAAGGGCAAAGTGCCAACGCCAGTCGTAAGGCTGAGAATACAATTCAATTTAGTTTAGTTTCAATGCAGAAAGGTTGTCAATACCGTATGGTCTTACCATCATTCTTTCCTCAAGTGGAGCCTCCACTATATCAAAATCAGCCCCTTTGTAACTTAACGTACGGCATACATACATACCCCTGCAACAGTTTAACGATAGAAGTACTCAACAAACTGCACTGATAAACAGAATGCACCAGCCAGTACTTATACTTAAAGACAAAAGGCTGGATAAAAACTAATCAGTTCCCATTTAAAGAAAGCACGACTGGGACATGTTACCCATTACAGATGGGCTCTTCATGTACATAACAATTGAAATTTGGCAGAAGAAAAGATACCTAGCTTTCATGTCCATGGCAACAAGTTCAAGTGCTCCCACACCACCTTTCTCAAGAGCACCTAAAAAGTAAGTTTAAATCTGAGCAACTGCATTTAGATTTATAATGAATCACAGAACGTACAGAAATAACTCAAGGCATGCGATTCTTCAAGTACAAAGACTAGTCCTGAACGAAACATGAAGCAATAAGTGACAAGCATAACATAACCTAACTGAAAATACAGCACTAGACCCACTTCTTAAATGATACTCCCTCCGTTCCTTAATATAAACCATATAGATTTCTAAAGAAAATTCCAAAATATAGGTGCGTATCAGCTCCCACGCCGATTAGTTTAGAAACCTTCCCACCGTACATAGCACATGCCCCAACCAATCCTTTAGATTTATGAAGCAATCTGATTGGGAGAGAGAAGATGGTCTGATTTTTCTTTTTTTTCTCGGTCCCCTATCCTTTCTCAAGCCGTGCGTTAATATTGGTGCTAAAAACTATATGGCTTATATTAAGGAACGGAGGGAGTAATTTAAACTATCAGTGCAGCTTGAGTTATTAAGAGAACAGGTCAACCAAACTTGTCCCTACAGCTCTGCTAGTATGATATGTTCCAGCGATCCGTAAAAGATATGCTCATTCCAACTGAGCCATCCTTTACGCATCAAACCGGCATGCTGTTACAGCTGAAATTCCTATTAAGGTATATTGTGACCATAATTTAGGGTCCAGTATTGGGTTTGGGTCTAATACTCTAGACTCTTAGTGCCACTAGTATGTTTGCGCTGTTAATGGAAATAGGGCCAATCTCAATTGGGAAAAAAGAAGTATGTTTGCTGCTAGCAATCTAGCATGGACGCACCAATTACTTATTGTCTTATTGAGTGCAAGATAACTTGATAAAAAAACTTAAAACAAAAGGAAAGATTCACATAAAAAGGATGAAGCAACAAACCTAAAAATTGTGAAAAATTATGAAATGATGTTCCTTCACCCCAAAGTCCAAGCCGAACCATATAGCCCAAATTTCGTGGTTCTGATGCACCAGTTGCTGAGCAGTAAACAACCCGAGCCTCAGGTAACTTTTCCTGCCATGTTTGGTCATGTTACAATGATAGTTTGAATCCTGGCTAGCGCAAATAAATAAAATAATTGTTGCTCTATTTAAGAGTAAATGGTTTCTATGGGTCTGAAGTCTGATTGGTTGTCTGCACAGCCCCTTATCCATGCCCCTGTAGTGCAATTCACCCCAATTCGGCCAAATCGTGCATATCCAGGTCTGCACCCTCCCTTCCGCACCCATTCTACAGCCCAAGGCTCAGTCTGACCACTTACGCAGGAAATCAATCACACGCATAACACTGTTAAGACGAACCAAACAACAGCTAATTACATAGCCTTATGCAGGTTAAAGGTATGCTGCATAACACCTAATACAATGCAATACTAATGCAAGGAACCAATCAGACCCTATAAAATAATTCACTAATGTATTGTGCCTTGAATTTCCTTTAATTATGCACCAAAAACTTGACAAACAGAATCAGATTACACCATCTTCTTGAAATGATCCTCACAAACTGAACAAACAGAATCAGATTAAAGCATCTTCTTAAATGTATTGTGCCTTGAATTTCCTTTAAGTTATGCACCAAAAACTCTATTTAAGAGAAAACAATTCCTATAAGGGTAATTCACTAATGTAATAGGGCGTACCCAGTGCAGAGAGCTCTCGCTCTGTGCGGGGTCTGGGGAAGGGTGTTAGTGGCAAGCCTTACCCTCGCCTGTGCAATGCGAGGAGACCGCGACTCGAACCCGGGACCTTCCGGTCACAGGCGGTAAGACTCTACCGCTTGCACCAGGCCCGCCCTTCTAATTCACTAATGTAATCACAAACAATTTTTTTCAGTGCTAAGCATAGTTTCTCTAATATTTCGTGATGACTAAGACTCACTAAATTGGAAATAGAAAGATCAAAGGTTTTCTTCCCAGCCAGATTACGATAAGCTCAAGCTATAAATCACACACCTGGATCTCAAGAACTGCTTTACCAGTGCGAGTGGGCTGGCTACCGGCATCAGGAATCAGATTTTTGGCCTTGTGGCACTGCAAGAGACATTGTTTCAGCATACATCACATATTCAGGTATGCAGATCTGGCTATAAAATGCATATTATACCAAATGATGATAATTCAAGTGAAATACATTACCTCATCAAACACAAGGAGACCATCAAACTCTTGCCCACACCACTGAACCAATTGCTGCAAGCGGGAGCGGCCTCTCTCAGACGATGCTATTAGGCTACTATAAGTTACAAAGATTACCCCATTCTTAATTCCAATGGCCTTCGAATCTAACTTAGAATACGGTAACTTATTTAAAGGGTGCACTGCATAATACATATACCAACATCAGTTGTAAATACCAATAATAGATATAGATAAATCAATCTGCTTAACGGCTAGAAAGCAAATTCTTCTGATAATTAACTAATTGCGTGTGCCCCTTTGATGGTACGAAGCACTAGACCAGACTAGATGCTTAAATGTTATCAAAAAATGTTACTACTGAAATTCATCAAGGACCTCCCAACTCCCGGAAATTATAGGGGGGGAAGAGGTGTGTATCAGGAGATTCAGGCACTTGTTATTCAATAACTTTATTTCCTCATCACTGTGTCACACTAATCCAAGCATTCTAGATAAATATTATATCAAAATCACATACTGTTGAAGGTGCAATATAAATCAAGTTGCAACTCGAAGTGAAAAGGTCTCACACCTTGGACACACTTTGCACCAACATCATCCAAATCTCTTCGAGCATCATACTTTAAGTCAGAACCGACAGATACCCACCTGGAATTGCAACCAACAGCTAAGATCAAGCAATGAAGAAGGCAGCCATAACTTAAGAAATTGTTGGAAAATCATCAAGAATAGCTGATGAATATGATTTTTCAAGTCTTACACTGCCTTATGCCTTCCCTGCTGCCAATTTTCCCAGATTAATCCAGCAATTGTTCGGCCCTTACCAACGCCAGCCCCGTCACCAATGAAAAAACCTGCTCTATGGCCAGTAGGGAGATGATGAAGGTGCCTCTGTCATACAAACAAAACAAATATTTACAAGAAGTGCGATATTATAAAAGCTTCATAGAATAATCATAGGATGGTAACCAACCTGACAAGCATAAACTATTGTTTCGATTTGCAAACAAGACAATGCCTTTGTCTCATCCAATTCATCCATGATATTCAAGCAGTAAGTTGGTTCAGGAGGTTGTACAGCTGACAAAGAAGAAGTTTCTACAACTGGATCTGGATGAGATAGACCAAGTGATAGCTTGGGAGGCCTCTGGAAATAAGTGCAAACATAGCAAAATTCACAATCAGTTGGACAAAACATATCTATAGGCACAGAAAGCAATTCTGCAAGTGAGTACTCAGCATCTAAGTCAATGGATAGAGTATTTACATAGTCAGTGAAAGTTTCTCCAACAGTGCCACCTTCATCTTCATCACGCTCAACATCAATGGCAACCTGCTTGACAAAGTCCCAGTAAGTTAAAGGTTGAAAGCTTCTTGATATAATTATGAAGCAACATTGGGACCTGAGACACTAGTACGATAAAACACAGAAAACAAGCTGGATGTTTATGACAAAACCTTGTGGAAATTTTGCATGCAATGATCATACTTTAACAATTACAATGGAGAATGCTACGCATAAACCAAGAAACATATTGTGCACATTCGCAACATTATACAAATCCTTCAACCTACAACAAAAAAAAGGTGCACTAAGTGCATAGATAATCTGAAAACTGTCTAATATGAACTGAGCTAGCTTGCCCCATCAATTTAAAAACTAAAAGTGCTTACTGACCGTCCAATTCAACTACCTCAAATGAAAGAAGAACACCATGGAAAAGAAGCAGTGCACAATTCAGATATTTGTTACCTGTGTTGATCACTACAAATTGACAAAACATCCTTCAACTAACAACAACAACAACAACAAAGCCTTTAAGTCCCAAACAAGTTGGGATGGGCTAAAAAGGGCGTACCCAGTGGTCTGGGGAAGGGTGTCAGTGGCAAGCCTTACCCTCGCCTGTGCAATGCGAGGAGACCGCGACTCAAACCCGGGACCCTCGCCTGTGCAATGCGAGGAGACCGCGACTCAAACCCGGGACCTTCCGGTCACAGGCGGTAAGACTCTACCGCTTGCACCAGGCCTTCAGCTAAGAGTACAACAAATAAAACAATAGTGCAAAATAGCATAGATAATCTGAAAGGTGTCAAATATGAACTGAGCTAACTTGCCCGTCAATTAAAAACTAGAAGTGCTTACTGACCAGCCAATTGAACTACCACAAATGAAAGAAGAGCACCATGCATTGCTGAAGGAAAGAAGAATGCACAACTCAGATATTTGTTCCCTGTGTTGATCACTACAAATTGACAAAACATACAATTCTGCCCACAAAGTATATATAAATGAAACTCTTCAGATTATGTCCCCCCCCCCCCCCCCCCCCCCCTTGAATTGCCCTCTTTTATACGAAAGGAAAATTTGCAAAATGCAAAGCAGAATTCCTCCCTCCAACATTTTCTGTTTCAGTATAGAATTACTGCAACGTATTATCGTATGGAGAGTACAATGCCACTCATCCCCACCGTTCACCCTTCGTGTTGACTGTCCAGACGATTACTTCACAAGGTACTGACATGATCACACAACAGCGTACCTCATTGATCTCCTCGGGTGGTTCGGCGGCAGGCAGCACCATGGGAATTGTTGCGCCAGCCACTAGCTGCAGCGGCTGGGCCACGCCAGGCGGCAACACGGGGAGGGATGTCGCCAGAGGCGGCTGCGTCTTAGTCACCGAGGTCGGGGCGGGGCCCGATGGCGCGGCGCTGTGGGAGGAGGCGAGGAATTTCTGTAGCTTGGCGTGGTCCACGGCAAGGTCGACGCCACACTGCGGACAGCGGAAGCGGGCGAGGCCATGGGGCACGTTGAGGACGGCTTGGCAGCCCGCGCAAGGGAGCTGGATCTTCGTGGGGTCCACCCCCTGAGCCGGCGGCGCACCCCTCCGGGGCTGCGTAGGAGGAGGGGGAGAAGGCTTCGCGGGGGATTTGGGCGCAGGCGACGAGGTCGAGGTGGACTTAGGCATGAGCTGTGGTGGGAGGCGCTGCTCCATGCGGCACTTGGGACAGATGAACTCGGTCACGCCGGGGCCGACAGCGAGGACGCCGCGGCAACCGGCGCAGAGCACCTGAACGGATGCGGAGGCCGGGGAGGGGGACGAGTCGCCGGCCATCGGCGGCGACCGCACGGCGAGGGTTTCGGGGCAGCGGAGCGGGGGTGTCTTGGTCTCCTTCCACGCTCGGGAAGAGCAGAGGAGAGAAACCGAAACGTACAGCCAGAGTGGGATGGTTGGTCTGGCCCGGTATTTGAAGATTCCGAGAATGGTTGGGTGACAAATGGGAAACTGAAACATATAATAAATATATATATTGATATGATGTAAAAAAAATACGATGGAGAGAATGGTTGGTCTGGCCCGGTATTTTTATGTCTGCATGTATATAATATAAATATATATATTGATATGATGTAAAAAAATAAAACAAGCATACTTCTTCCGTAATAAAATAATTAACCTTCTAGCTTTAAGAATTAAAGAGAAATAAAGAAAGATATGATGCACAAAAAACAAAAAAGAAGAGATAGAAATAGAAGAAAAAGGTACATTGAGAAATGAGAATGATGACCTTTAAGTATTTTAGGATTGAGGAAATACTACAAGTCAGGAATTTTGTGGTTTAAACAATTTTAAAAGTAGGTTTTGCCTAAATACCGTACCAAATCCAGGTTTTGTCAATGTGCCATTATGAATGCAGGCTCGCACGCTATAATGTATTTTGATGAGTTTTGAAATTGTTTGTCATTCTTGATATTTTGTAGACACATGGCCTAACTATTTAAGGGCTACTTAGTTTCTTTTGCTACGCACGGTTACGTCTTGCCCAACGAGAATAGCGAGCGAGCCCTACATTTCCTTCGAAGCACCTCGGGGACTATTTGGGCAAGGTTCAACTTGTTCTCGCGGGAGAGCCAAATTGGCTCCGACGAGCTCCTCGTTGCTAACACCAGCGTAGTGAGGCGAGGCGAGGCAAGCCTCCACCAAGAACCGAGTAGCCCCTTACCTTTGACACTCTATGTCTCTATCCATTCACTGACCAGGTGACGGACGCCTATGCGTATGGAGGAACAGGATGGACACGCGCGCCCGCTGGTGCTGCCTCGCGGTAGCCCCTTTGTCGACCCACCTCCACCTTCTCGCCGACACTCCTCCAACCCAATGCAAGCTCGGCCCTGCCGCCCAAACCAAGCCCGTCCCAAGTTTACTCTCATCCTCCACTCCTTACCGTCCCCTCTGACGTCACCATGGTATAGGTGCAATTGGCCCTAATTGCAGAGAGGTTAGGTCAGTTTGATTTGTGCATCGATTGATTTTCTAAACCTCATATATGGGCTCAAGAACCTTAAAGTCTATAGTCTTAGCATGATACAATAGCCATTGAATGACATTGGCCTGGTCTCGTTCCTGCAATGTGGGTAGTGTAACATGCAACTTTTGTAGCAACTAACTCCAGGTGGTGTTACCTAAGTTTTGTGGAAATTAGTAGTTTGCACATCTAACTTTGCTCCTTATCAGCTATTTTCTCCAGGCTTGATGTGAGCCCGAGGCTAGTTTAGCTCTTGTTGATCTCCTGTTGTTAGTGGTAGTGTTACAAAATGCAGAACACCAACACCCAGAAGCATAGCTTTTTTACTAGGATGGAAATCATTGGTGATGAGAAGTTGTTTGAGCTTTTGGGATTGCGAAGAAGGCCGAGGAGGTTGCCAAGGCAACTCCCACTGATGGACAAGGGATAGTGTTTGTTGTGAAGCATACTTTTGGTACTACTATTCTGATTGATGATGACAATCTTGTACGACCTAGGCCAACATAGATCTTAGTACCGTGCACCCCTGCATGAAGGAGTTTAACGGCCTGTTCGCTGGTTGGTTTCTGGGCTGGTTTGGGCTGGCTGGTGCTGGTTTATTATGAGAGAAAAACACTGTTGGCTGGCTGGTTTGGGCTGGCTGAAACCAACAAGCGAACAGGCTGTAAGTTGGCAGTAAGACAATTTGCTATAGATGGATAAAATTGAATTAAAATTGTTAACACACACCAAAAAATATTTACTAGGGGTTGTAAAGCATAAGGTTACCCATGGCATATTATCGAGCAGGAACAACTTTGAGAATACCATAATGATATTGACTTGTCTAATATGTTCATGTATGTTTTCTGTTTCATTATGTGTTCTTGATAAACAATTTAATCTAGTTATTTATTTTAGGTCGTAACATCGAGTGCCGGGAGGATTACTGCACCTACTACTGCTTGTGTTGTGTTCAAAGATTGTTCTTATCCTTAAGAAGAATGCAGATATAGTCGGGAGTAAGTAGTTGAGGGACAAGCTGCATAAAGAGCATAAATGTAAAATTTTTTATGAGTTTATGATACAATATGAAAAGAAAAAGACAAGTAGCTCAGAGAGAGTTGTATGGGAGTAGGAATGACAACTTTCACATGTTTACCATGTTTGCTTGTTGGTTTCAGCCAGGCTTATTGAACTAGCCAACAGTGTTTTTCTCTCACAACAAACCAGCACCAGCCAGCCCAAACCAGCCAAAAAACCAACCAGCGAACACGTCGGTTGTTTAATTCAAAGGCTAGGGCCATGAAGAGGCCATCATGTTGTGTTATTGAGATTGGATTAAATAGGTAGAAAAGTTTTTAGGGATGAAAAGAGGACAGGACAGAAGGACAACTTTCAATGTTGTTTAGTTGAAAGGCTAGGGCCATAAAGAGATCATCATGTAGTATTATTGAGATTGGATTAAATAAGTAGATGGAAACTTCTTTTTTCTATAGGTCATTCTTTTGTGCACTAGGGCCTTTCATTTCATTAAAAGTATCCCAAAGTCAATTCCACTACACTCAATAGCCATTTTCACTATAAGAACCAAAAGCAATTAACATTAAACTCTACATTTAGGGTTTCTCATTTAATCCACAACAATGAACCCATAATATAATAACGTGCGCTAAGGTTACCTTGGTTTGTTAGCTTTTCAACGTCTTGGTATCCCACGGTTATATAATATAAATATTAAAATTGAATGAAGCCCTAAGTAATGATGATTCTTAAGTTAAAAAAATCGACTAATATATACCGAATCGATATGAAAAAAAACTAGGAGGGAGCAAGGATACCTTTCTCTCGAAGATCTACGGATCAAATCAAAGTTTCCAAGGTCTAATATGCCGATTTATGAGGTAGGACAAAGTGGGAAGAGAAAAAACCCGAGAGGAGGAGAAAGAGGAGGAAGAAGGTTCGGGCAGGAAGGTTGGGCACCGGGTTAAAACACCACCTCGGCGCCATAGATCTTGGCGCTGAGAACGGCGCCAATAACCACGACGCCAAGCTCGGCTCCAATACCCTCGACGCCGTGCTGCCTGCCAGGTCAGCGTCCACGCCGTCAACGTGGCCCCGACCTAGGCGCCATCTCGACGCCACCAACGATGGCTCCAGATTTTGAAAGCATACCTCAAAAGGCATATTTATGAAAAACTTTCAAAAAAGAGCTAAAAATAAATAAAAAAATTCGGAACGGGCACTTAGGGCGTCCCTCACGGTGTTAAAAGTCGCTAGCTCGGAAGAGTACCTGCCCAATCGGAGGAGAGACAGTACCGAAAATTACCGCGCCAGCGAGCCCTCGAGAGCCTAGCTCGGACATGTCCCGAAATCTTCTTGGTCTCTGCAACCTCATTACACTATCTAACCTTTTCCTTTTTCTAATTATTAACTATTTCTAGTTTCCACGCCAGATCATCTCTAAGAGTACCCTATTTTTCTTCCTAATCCTTAATTTTTGGCAAGATAAGAAAATATCCCTCTTCAACGACTCCTAATGCTTCCTCCTAAAATTTACGCACCTGGGAAATCATCCCCGTCGGCCATCGCGCGTAACTTGCGCGAAGTCATGGTCGTGCGGATACACGCGTATTCATCAATCAATTAAAAGTGGAAGGGCGGGAAAAGAATACATAGTATGGAAAGGTTCCAGATGCAAAATGTACAAGAGAGAAAGAATATATAAAATTGGTTAAAATAATTTAGAAATAGTATATGATTCATGATGTAAAATTGTCTTTTATATTTTAGGAGTGGATTATTGAAAATTATTGGAAATGGCTTCTTTTTTCCTCGGTATATTTTTAGGAGTCGAAAAACATAGATTTTTAGAAGAAAAATTTAGGATATTCTTAGAGATAGCTATTCTTACGCGCTATTGGAGACGAGCAAGTCCAACATATTGGCTAAAATTAATAGCCAAATTATGTTGTTTAGCAATTTTATAAAATATAAAACTCCTTAAAAAAGAAGGGATCCACAATAGTTTGCTATTTTACAAAGTTAGATAGCCAGCGTTTATGGTTGGTTAAATTACGGGATAGCCAGCTTTCTATTACAAAGTCAGACACATTTGTTGTCTTTTTTTTTTGCTAGCTGTCGGAGTTGCTACTAGCTGTAGCCACTGCTATAGACGGTCATAACCGCATATATTCAGTTGCCTCG
Source organism: Miscanthus floridulus (assembly GCF_019320115.1). Taxonomy (NCBI): domain Eukaryota; kingdom Viridiplantae; phylum Streptophyta; class Magnoliopsida; order Poales; family Poaceae; genus Miscanthus; species Miscanthus floridulus. The sequence continues at coordinate 71,215,649 of NC_089591.1, forward strand.
GATGACTGGACTTGGTCGATGGTTCATCTTCGTATCTTCCCCCAGGCTAGTGCCGCTGCATGGTTCATATTTGAGACTTTTCCATGTGCCATTAAAAAAATCGTAATTTTTTCTGTGCCTTTAAAAAAAATTCAGCGGTCTTTAGCGTCACTACTCTAACTTTTTCGTATTCTCCATGCCACTTCCGTCAGTTTGGGTTCTAACACCGTCAAACTGCAGGTGTGAAAAGACGAAAATACCCTAAGTCTAAATATGTTATTAATTTTTTTGAGCATCTTAACGACTTCAAATGAAAAAACTCAAAACTAGAAAATTGTAGATCTCGTCGAGGCCTATAATTTTCATATAAGATTTATTTTCATTTAATTCCGCAAAAAAATATGATTTGATATGATTAATATATCTTAGAAAAATCACTATTTTTTACGGAATTAAATGAAAATAAATTTTATATAAAAATTATAGATCTCGACGAGATCTACAACTTTCTAGTTTTGGGTTTTTTCATTTGAAGTCGTTAAGATACTAAAAAAAATTAATAACATATTTAGACTTTGAGGGTATTTTCGTCTTTTCACACCTGCAGTTGACGGCGTTAGGCCCCGTTTGGCAGGGCTTCACTTCACTAGTGAAGCCATTTTTTTGCTTCAGCTCCACGAACAGTTCCACCGGTGGAGCTGAAGCGATTTTGATAAACCATTTGGCAAAATAGCTTCCCTGTGAGAGTATGTTTTTAGGGGCCTGGAGGAGGAGCTGGGAGAAGCCACTTTTTAGCTCTATCCCACCCCAAATCACTGTGAGAGCATGTTTTTAGAGGCTTCACAAGTGAAGCTATTTTACTTTACCCCGTTTGGTAGAAAACGACTTCAAACGGTTTCTGAAGCCGGTGGAGAAGCTCTGCATTAGACCCTGTTTGGCATGGCTTCACTTCACTAGTGAAGCCATTTTTTTGGCTTCAGCTCCACGAACAGTTCCCTGTGAGAGCATGTTTTTAGAGGCCTGGTGGAGGAGCCGGGAGAAGCCATATTTTTTTGGCTCCATCCCATCCCAAATCACTGTGAGAGCATGTTTTTAGGGGCTTCACAAGTGAAGCTATTTTATTTTACCCCGTTTGATAAAAAACGGCTCCAAACGGCTCCTAAAGCCGGTGGAGAAGCCCTGCCAAATGAGGCCTTAGAGTCCAAACTGACGGAAGTGGCATGGAGAACACGAAAAAGTTAAAGTAGTGGCGCTGAAGAGCACTAAATTTTTCTAGAAGCACAAGAGATTACGATCTTTTATAATGACACACACGGAAAAGTCTCTTCATATTTGCCAAATCAAAATCGAAATTTAACTCTATATTCATCGTCGGCTCCTCGCCCAAAAACGACCTCCACGTCCGATTTTCCATCGTGTGCCCTAGATCTCTCGAAGCGAATTCCTCTAGGAGCGGCTTCCCGGTCTTCTCATTCACTTCTCCGAAATCTCTTCTGCTTCTCTTTCGCTTCGCCAGCTTCTCCTCCGAATCCGAGCAAACAAATATATACCGCCGCTTCCGCTTCTCATTTCTGAAACTTCTGCTTCCCACCCATCTCCTCGTCGCTCTCTCTCATTCTCTCCCCGACAAGGGCAGCGGCGACGGCGCCCTCAGCATGCGGCGCCCCGCCGGTGGCCGTCCCTGGCTACAGAGCGGCGCAGCTGGGACCCACCGGTGGCCCCCGCCGTGGCTCCCCCTGCGCTGCCTCCTCCCGGCGATCCGCAAGCGCTTGACGAAATCCTAGCTGCGTCTTCCTCGTCGTCGGCGGCAGTGGCTCAGCTCAGCTGCTGTATCTGCCGGTACGTCGCCATCTTCTTCCCCTACTTCCTCTCATGGCTCCTCTCCTAGATCCCCTCTCCCTCCAAGATCCCCTCTCCTAGATCCTCTCCATTACAATTTTCAATAACCTGTGTGTCACTGTCCTCCATGTGCAAGTGATCTGTTCAAAACGAATACCTATTCATAGTGTATATTCTCTACAAATAAGATAGATTTAGATTACATTGGTTCTGAAGACTTAGGGCCCGTTTGGCACGACCCACAGCGGCTCTGGCTTGCCTGACAAAAACACTGTAGCAAAAAACGGTTTTCTCTCTCCTACTTTTCTATCTTACTGTAGCAAAAACACTGTAGCGCACGGGGAAAAACCAGGATACCAAAAGGCCAATTTTCTCTCTACTACTTTTCTATCTTACTGTAGCAAAAAACACTGTAGCGCGCCGGGAAAAACCAGGAAAACTGGCTTCTCCGACTTCGATGAACAGCGCCGATGTCAGTGAGAGGGGAGGGGAGGAGAGAGAAAATCGGCTTTTTGCTACAGTGTTGCTACAGTGTTTTTATCAGATAAGCCGGAGCCGCTGCGAGCCGTGCCAAACGGACCCTTAGATGGTACCGTACGAATGCAGCTGCAGCAACAGTTCTACCATACCGCCACTATGCAGCTACCGAAATCTCAAGCGGCTTTATATCCTACTGATGATGTTGTTGCCATTAGTTTTACCTCCTATAATTATTAATTTTGCCTACAGCTTCATCCGCAAAATTTAGTATTTCATGTTTGTGATTTGTGGATGAAGCTGTAGGCAATAATTTATTAGGACAGTCCCAATGGTGTATTGATAATGGTTTCTATCCCCATTATATGATTTGTCACGTAGGCAAAATGCTGACATGACAACGTAGTTAATAAAGAAAGAGAGCAAAAATCATAGAAATAGTTTCCTCATGAAGAAATAAGGTATTCTCTTGATCCAATGCACCAAGAAACCATGAATGATGGATAAGTCTCATGTGTGGCTGGTCTTTGTGGGGCTGTGCTGCTCACATAGTCCTTGTGGCTGTTTTTCTATTTTTAGGACATCATCTTAGACTAGAGGACATCATCTTAGACTAGAGGACAACATCTTAGCTAGGACATCATATTAGCATCTCAGACTAGCATCTTAGACTAGCATCTTGGCATATGCTTGCTGGCTACCAGCCTATAAATATGTAACCCCAACCTCTCAGGTTGGTGTGGCATTTATGTGAGTTTGTGTGAGAAATAGACAAGAAAATTGCCCTAACTTCTAGTGTCATCCTCTCTTGATGAGAGTAAGAATTCTCCTACTACCAAGAGTGAGAATTCAGCGAGTAACAACTGGTATCAGAGCCGTATTATCCTATAGCCTGAGCATCTCTTGCTCATCTTCTCTCACAGCCCCACAACAGCCCCAGTTGTTGGTAGCAGCAGCTCCTCCAGCCGCTCCTGTTCACTCCTCTCCCAGCTCATCTGAAGCAGCCCTCTCCCCACGCAGCAGCCCTCCGGTAGCGCGTCATGTCCGTAGGGCAATCCCAGTGCTCGGTCGCCTCGAGCACGCGGCGTCGGTAGGAGGCCGAACTTATCGTGGCAGAGGAACGCGAGCGAGCGGCGGTAGAGACCGCTACGACGGCGACAAAGGCATCGAGGCTGGCAGCGGTGGAGCTAGCAGCAGCTAGAGCGGAGGCGGAAGCAGCGGCGATGGCGGATGCAGCGCGTGCGGCGGTAGCGAAGGTCGAGTTTCTACGCGGCAGCGTCAGCAGCTCCGTTTGTGCTGACGACAATACCGACGCGGACCTCAAACTGCTAGAAAAAGAGGCAGCGCGAGCCCGGGCGGCGCAGTGGGTAGCCACGCATGCCCACGAGCGTGGCGGCAGCCTAGACAGGCGCGGACATGCTGGCGGCACTCCTGGTGGAGGCACGCACGACGGTGGCGCTCCTGGGGCAGCCGCGCATGTCCACTAGCATGGCGGCAGCCCAGACAGGCACGGACGCGCTGGCGGCGCTCCTGGTGGAGGCACGCACGGCGGTGGCGCTCCTAGGGCAGCCGCACACGTCCACAAGCGTGGCGGTAGCCCAGACAGATGCGGACGTGCTGGCGGCGCTCCTGGAGGAGGCGTGCACAGCAACGGTGGCGGACGGGTTGATAGAGATCGCGGCCTTCATAGGCAGCGTGGCTCTCTCTCCCCGGATCGGTACTGTGGTTACCACAGGTTCCAGGCTATTGTCAGGGACGTCGGCCCCGGCGGTGGGTGGCCTACCCTCACCAAGACCAACTACGTCGAGTGGGCTGTGGTGATGAGGATAAAGCTACAGGTGCGACACATGTGGGAGGCAGTCCGGTATGGCAACGTCGACTACAACCTAGATCGACGGGCGCTGGATGCTCTCATCGCTGCAGTCCCGCCTAAGATGCAGTTCTCGCTTACCAATAAGCAGACTACCAAGGAGGCTTAGGACGCCATCGCTGCAGCACGCATCGGCAGCGACCGCGCCCGCAAGTCCACACTGCAGGCACTTCGCAAGGAGTGGGAGAACCTGGCCTTCAAGCCAGGTGAGGATGTTGATGACTTTGCTCTCCGTCTCAACACTCTGTTGCAGAAGATGGTGCAGTTCGGTGATGACACCTATGGCGAGGAGAGAGCTATCGAAAAGCTCTTTCGCTATGTCCCCGAGAAGTACAAGCAGATGGCTTGCTCGATCGAGTCCCTACTGGATCTCTCCACGATGTCGATCAAGGAGGCGATAGGTCGTCTTAAGGTCGTCGACAGCGATGAGCCACAGTCTCTCTTGGGGCCCATCACCACTGTCGGGAAGCTCCTTCTCACTCGGGAGCAGTGGCTTGCCAGCCAAGGTGATTAAAAGAAGGGGGAGCCTTCTTCCGCGATAGGCGACCGCAAGCGTGGCAAGCCACGCAAGGCACATAGAGACGCCCAGGCTAGGGCATGAGGACATGCCGAGGGTGATGCCCGTGGAGGTGCCTAGGGCGGCACCGCTGGCACGAGACGACGCATGCCGTAACTGCGGCCAGCTCGGCCATTGGGCCAAGGACTGCTGACAGCCACAACGCGGCTATGCCCACGTCGCATAGGCGGAGGAGGAGGAGCTTGCTCTGTTCATGGCACATGCAAGCATTGAGCTACCTCCAGCGGCACCGGTCGTAGCAGCTCTCCTCCACCTCGACGAGCCAAAAGCACATGCCCTCCTCGACGACAGCTCCAACAACGACAAGACTGACGGGTGGTGCCTCGACACCGGTGCCACCCATCACATGACCGGTCGATGGGAGTTCTTCACCGAGCTTGGCTCTAGCGTCCGAGGCTCCATCAAGTTTGGGGATGCCTCCGGCGTGGAGATCAAGGGCGTCGGTTCTGTCATCTTCACCACCGTGTCTGGTGAGCATATGCTGCTCATCGGAGTCTACTACATCCCCACATTGAGGAACTCCATCATCAGCTTAGGACAGCTAGATGAGAACGGTTCACGCGTGGTGGTTGAGGATGGAGTCATGAGGATTTGGGATCGTCATCGTCGCCTTCTTGCCAACGTATCTAGAAGTGCAAATCGACTCTACGTCCTTAACGTGCAGGTGGCATAACCCCTCTGTCTCGTTGCTCGTCGGGACGACGAGGCGTGGCAGTGGCACGAGCGTTTCGGGCACCTTCACTTTGAGGCCCTAAAGCGGCTCAGTGCCATGGAGATGGTGCGAGGCCTGCCATGCCTCGACCATGTGGAGTAGCTCTACGACGTCTGCGTGTTGATGAAGCAGAGGCGACTTTCCTTTCCACAGCGGGCTAGCTTTTGAGCCAAGGAGAGGCTCGAGCTTATGCACGGGGACTTGTTAAAAGCTCTAGTTTGGTTTTGGTTAATTGATGAAACCCTAAGTGCTAACCTAGTTTATCAAGATGATTATGAGATATGTAGCACTACCCTAAGTGATGAAGCAATGACGAAGATCATGACAATGGAGATGGCATAGTGATGGTCAAATGCTTAAACTTGGAAAAGAAGAAAGAGAAAAACAAAAGGCTCAAGGCAAAGGTATAAAATATAGGAGCCATTTTGTTTTAGTAATCAAGACACTTAGTGAGTGTGATCACATTTAGGATAGATAGCCGTACTATTAAGAGGAGTGAAACTTGTATCAGAATGTGGTTATCAAAGTGCCACTAGATGCTCCAACTCATTGCATATGCATTTAGGATCTAGTGGAGTGCTAACACCTTTGAAAATGTTTGTGAAAATATGCTAACACTTGTGCATAAGGTGATACACTTGGTGGTGTTGGCACATCTACAAAGGAGGTGGTGTTTGCGGGGTTGAGATGGGTTTGTGTCCCTCTCTCCCTCCCGCCTCGCAAGCTCGGTGGGATTCGGCGCTTTCGGGAAAATGGAATGCCTATTTTCTATTGCGCCGGATACAAATTCTTGGTGGTTGGCATATTTGAGCAAAGGTGAAGAAGTTAGAATTGAAATGGAGTTGGTCGAAATGATGCTGGCGTCGGTCTACTGATCGGATGCTGGGTCACGCAGTGACCGGACGCTGAACGGCTGCGTCCAATCAAACTGACGGGCCTGCACAGTACCGAGGGTATTGCACCGGATGCTGGTCTATGTCCGGTCAAGGTGGACCGGACACGTCCGGTCGAAAAAATATGCCTCGCGGAGCTTACTGGAAACGACCGGACGCTGGGGCTTCAGTGTCTGGTCAGTTTTACCGGAGCGTCCGGTCAGCTTCGTAGCCGTTGAAATCTGACGAACAGTGTTTGAAGCTGGTGACGCGTGGCGTCCATCGGGCGACCGGACGCTGAGGGCCAGCATCCGGTCAGTATGACCGGAGCGTCCGGTTAGTATGACCGAAGCGTCCGGTTAGAGCGTGTTTTGCCCAGTGAAAGGGTATAACGGCTCTATTTGATTAGGGCTCTATTTATAGCCCCATGGCCAGCTCAAGGGGACACTCTTACAAATTTTCATTGATATAACAACCTTGTGAGCTTAGCCAAAGTCCTCCCACTTATCTCCATCATTGATTCATTATCTTTGTGAGATTGGGAGAGAATCCAAGTACATTGCTTGAGTGATTGCATCTAGAGGCACTTGGTATTCATGTTGCGCTGCGGATTTCGCTTGTTACTCTTGGTGGTTGCCACCACTTAGATGGTTGGAGCAGCGGTGGAGGATTGGCACGAGTCGGTGATTGTTCGTAGCCGCCTTCGGTGATTGTGAGGGGAGTTGTACTTTCCCCGGCGGAGTGCCGAAAGGTAACTCTAGTAAATTGGTCGTGTTATTGAGTTACCTCACTTGTGGGTCGGTTCTTGCGGTGTCCTATCGTGTGGACGAGGTTTGTGAAACACCTCTTAGTCGCCGAACCACCAAGTGTTGGTCGACACAACGGGGACATAGCGTGTTGACAAGCACGTGAACCTCAAGAGAAAATCGATTGTCTCTTGTCTTTGGCATTCTCCCAGTGATTGGCTATATATTCATCTTGTGATTGGTTCATCCCCTACATGTCGGTATAATCACTCTACTCACTTATTTATATCCTTGCAAACTAGTTGATACAAGCTCTTTAGTGTAATTAGAATTGAGAGCTTGCTTTATTATTTATATTTATCTAGTTGAGCTCTTTAGAGTAGCAAGGTTGAGAGCTCTTAGTAAGTAATTACATAGCAAGTTTGTGTGCCTAAGTAATTATTGCAACTAGAACCGTTGGATAGGTGGCTTGCAACCCTTGTAGAGCTAGAGCAAGTTTATATTACGCTATTTGTCATATTAATTAAATTGCTCTAGTTGATTTGTAGATTTTAAATAGGCTATTCACCCCCCCTCTAGCCATATTAGGACCTTTCACTTGTGTGGCCCGGTGACACCGGCCACACCAGGAGGACGACGCTACTTCCTGCTGCTCGTTGATGGCCTCTCCCGCTACATGTGGGTGATGGTCCTCAGCAGCAAGGGAAAGGCTACATACGCCATCAGGCGTACGCAGGCTGCTGTGGAGGCGGAGTACGGCCGCAAGCTGCGCGTGCTGCGCACCGACAACGGTGGCGAATTCACGACGGCTGAATTCGCGTCGTACTACGCTGACGAGGGCATTCAGTGCCACTACTCCACGCCGTACAACCCATAGCAGAACGGCGTCGTCGAGCGGCGCAACCAGACGGTTGTGGGGATGGCTCAGGCCCTCCTCAAGCAGACGGGGATGCTGGCTGTTTTTTGGGGAGAGACAGTGGTGACGGCCATCTACATCCTCAACCGCTCGCCTACCAAGGCGTTCGACGGCAGGACGCCGTACGAGGCTTGGCATGGGCGCAAGCCGGTGATCTCCCACTTGCGGGTCTTCGGCTGCCTTGTGTTCGCCAAGGAGCTTGGCCATATCAGCAAGCTCGATGACAGGAGCACTCCGAGAGTGTTTATCGGCTACGCAGAGGGCTCGAAGGCCTACCACATCCTTGACCCGAAGACACAGCGTGTGCGCACGGCGCGCGACGTTGTGTTTGACGAAGGACGAGGATGGGCGTGGGACAAGACGGTGGACGACGGCTCGGCTCCGACATACGACTTCTCTATCGAGTATGTCCACTTTGAGGGAGCTGGGGGAGTAGGTGGCTCTTCTTCGGCGAGCGCGTCTACCCCAGCCCCCGAGCCTCCACCGACCTCGGCGCCTGCTACTCCGACAGCACCATGCTCTCCAACTAGGACCTCGGCTGCGATGAGTTCTTCACCGGCTCCACCATAGCCGGCAACGCCACGCACTCCAGCACCGACAGGCACCACTCCGGGCACATCTACTCCACCACCAGCTCGTGTCGAGCATGGCCTGGTTGAGCTCGCTACTCCGCTCTCTCACGACGAGGAGCGCGTCGACGCGTACCACGACGGTGAGCCGTTGCGGTACCGTATGATGGAGAACATTCTCGGCGACCAGCCGATGTCGGGACCGGTGCCTTATGACCTGGAGGCGTAGTTGCACCTTGCGTGTGACGACGGTGAGCCTCGGTCGTTTGTAGAGGCCAAGAGACACGCGGCATGGTGCACCGTAATGCAGTTGGAGATGGATGCGGTTGAGAAGAACCGCACCTGGGAGCTTGCTGACCTTCCTCGTGGTCATCGTGTGATCACCCTTAAGTGGTGTACAAGCTGAAGAGGGATGAAGCCAGAGCCATCGTCAAGCACAAGGCTCACTTGGTGGCACGAGGTTTCGTGCAGCAGGAGGGGGTCGACTTTGACGACGTCTTTGCTCCCGTGGCACAAATGGAGTCCGTGCGACTCCTCCTTGCGCTAGCCGCCCAGGAGGGCTGGCGTGTTCATCACATGGACGTCAATCAGCGTTCCTTAATGGTGACTTAAAGGAGGAGGTCTACGTGCACCAGCCATCGGGATTTGCAATCCCCGACAAGGAAGGCAAGGTGCTCCGCCTGCGCAAGGTCCTTTATGGCTTGCGGTAGGCACCGAGGGCGTGGAATACCAAGCTGGATTCCACGATGGGCTTCGAGCAAAGCCCACACGAGGCGGCCATCTACCGATGGGGCAGTGGAGGTAATGCTCTGCTGGTGGGTGTCTACGTCGACGACTTGGTGATCATCGGCACCAAGGATGCGGAGGTGGCGGCATTCAAGGAAGAGATGAAGGCCACCTTCCAGATGAGTGAGTTGGGGCCTCTCTTCTTCTACCTGGGAATCGAGGTGCACTAGGATGACTCTGGGATCACGCTTCGACAGACCGCCTACGCCAAACGTGTCGTTGAGCTAGCTGTGCTCACTGATTGCAACCCAGCTCTCACTCCGATAGAGGAGAGGCTGAAGCTGAGTCATGATAGCACGACGGAGGAGGTGGATGCTACGCAATACCGGCGTCTTGTGGGGAGCCTTCGCTACCTCGCCCACACACGGCCGGACTTAGCATTCTCCGTCGGCTACATTAGTCGGTTCATGCAGCGACCGACGACGGAGCACCAGCAGGCTGTGAAGAGGATCATCCGCTACATTGCGGGGACTCTCGACCACGGCCTCTACTACCCGAGGTACCCTGGGGCGGCACACTTCGTCGGGTACAGCGATAGCAAACATGCCGGCGACATCGACACCAGCAAGAGCACGAGCAGGATCCTCTTCTTCCTCGGCATGTGCCTCGTTAGCTGGCAGTCGGTCAAGCAGCAGGTGGTGGCCCTGTCCAGCTGCGAGGCCGAGTACATAGCGGCCTCCACCGCTTCGACTTAGGCGCTCTGGCTCGCTCGACTGCTTGGTGATATCCTCGGCAGAGACACTAGAGCAGTGGAGCTCAGGGTGGACAGCAAGTCCGCTCTGGCCCTAGCAAAGAACCCCGTGTTCCACGAACGCAGCAAGCACATCCGGGTGAGGTACCACTTCATCCGAGGCTGTTTGGAGGAAGGAAGTATCAAGGCGAGCTACATCAACACCAAGGACTAGCTTGCGGACCTGCTCACTAAGCCCCTTGGGAGGATCAAGTTCCTTAGCTCTGCTCTAGGACCGGGATGGTTCAACTCTCACACAAGACGACGCACAAGACTTAGGGGGAGAATGATGGATAAGTCTCATGTGTGGCTGGTCTTTGTGGGGCTGTGCTGCTCACATGGTCCTTGTGGCTGTTTTTCTATTTTTAGGATAGCATCTTAGACTAGAGGATATCATCTTAGAGGACAGCATCTTAGACTAAAGGACATCATCTTAATTTGGACAGCATATTAGCATCTTAGACTAGCATCTTGGCATATGCTTGGCTAGCTAGCAGCCTATAAATATGTAACTCCAACCCCTCAGGTTGGTGTGGCATTTGTGTGAGTTTGTGTGAGAAATAGACAAGAAAATTGCCCCAACTCCTAGTGTCATCCTCTCTCGATGAGAGTAAGAATTCTCCTACTACCAAGAGTGAGAATTCAACGACTAACAATGAAATCGCCATTGGGGAGAATCCACCAGTTTTCAAGGGGCTCGTGCCACACTTCCTATTGGAGGAAGAAGATAGAGTTGGAAGAGAGAAAGATAAAATAATTATTACACAAAGACACCTTCACTGTGGAAGGTAGTTTCTGTAGATGAATTTCTTGTGCTATGGAAACCGTATCAGTTTCTTCCATGGGTCTGCCCTTAATTCATCTCTGTATCTGCTGGTTCTAGCATAATTATTAATTTTGGCTACAGCTTCATACCTGCTGAGTCCATGTACATCCAGAGCAAATATTTATTTGAGAATTTTCATTTAAATATAGAAACTTAAGCTTTCAAAAAGGGAACTTTAGACTTGATAGGTTGCGTGTTTATCACTTAAATTTTACATTGTTAAGTCGGCTGCAGCGCAACCCCCCCCCCCCCCCCCCCCCACACCCCAGGCCTGTATGCAGTAGGCTACAGCGACGGTACCAGTTATGAGTTATAGGCCACCGGTCCCTCCGCTTGCTGCAACAGATAGCAGCCCAGGCCTCTCTGTGGCAACATTTATTGTGTTGCCAATTTCTATTAAGAGTTTGATGATTCAAATAGAAAATTTATCTTGTTTCTTCGTGATTGGTAAGTTCACTTTTCAGTCCTCCCGATTTTCAGGCTTGCCCAGTGGAGCAACAGGCCGCATAGAACATAGGTCCTCCATGAAAATCTGCCTCCACAACTCCGTTGTCTGCGAAGGTACATGCTCACTGCTTAACACCCATATTTATTACGAAACAACTTATACCTCCAACAATCATGCTGCTTATACTTAAAAAAAATGAAATACTCATGGTTAGGACCCTACATCCATTTGTAAAGGCGAGCAAACTATTTTGCATCGAGACATTGCTGCAATAAATTGATTCTTCATTTGGAAAAGATTCAGGTACCTATTTCAGATATCTACTAATTCATCTCTTTTTAAATCCTTTGGGTAATGCAGCACACTAATCGTAATTTATAGCCACATGATTCTCGTTGCTCTGCAGCTCCTTGGAAATTGGATGGAATGCATCGCATTGACGATAACACCTGGATTACGACTCTGATGCCGAGCCTTCTTGCTGACAAATAAAAAAAGGAATAACATTATTTGAAAGAGTAGCAAGGTCAGTGTTTTTTTCCCTTGTTTGATTCATGGCAGTTATTACTTAGTTCAATACCTCAAATTCACATTACAAGGTCAGTGCTTCACATTGTTTGCCTTTTTAATTAGTGTTCAATAGCTCCATATAGTCAGTGCCGCTTGTTGTTAGATTTTGGAAGAACTAATTCATGGATACTTTTCCTAATGTGTCTGTCATGTTTCTCAGTGGCATATTATTCTTCAAGATTCAGACATATATATACTATGGAGAGCGACCCTCAAATTAGTGTAGCCTCGGTGCAGCTACAACCTATGTGTGTCCACAGTTTCAAATTTGGATCTTGTCTAAATATTTTTCTGTTTTGCAGCTCATCGAATGCCTACAATGACTGCGTCCCCCAACATGGCTTGCAACGGCCCATCGCTCCTCACTACCCTCTCCACCAGCATGTTGTGCTAACCAGCTCCAGAATTGCAAGTAAGCAATGGTTCAGTCCAATACTGATGGAATATATTTCATGAGTTTACATTTATATTTAGGTACATAGCAATTTAAGATGCTCTGAGCCGGGTAATGATTACCTTTTACTCTAATTATATGTTCAGCTCTTCCTTCTTTTGGTCAATTTCGATTTGGCGGTTTGCCTTGTGTCTGTTAGTTTACTCAGTGTGTTACTGAAGTCCCAAAAGATCCGCTCTACACTTTAGTAACCTGCCCTGATCTTATTAGTTAGCTGTTTTCTACGACCGCTAGCTTGGCAGCCTGCATTCCTACATTGTAATTTTATTTTCAGTTCTCACTATTCACAAATTGCCTACCTGGTTTACCAATGTACGTGCTTATTGTTTTAAAACAAGCACTTATAGGCATACATGAATGGCGATGGTTTCCTACTTAGAGTTCTTGCTTGGCAGCTTCTATTCCTCGAATGCGACTTTATTTTCGTTGCTCACCATTCATAAATTGCCTTGTTGGTTTGCCAATTAGGTGCTCAGCGTTTCCATTTTTTTTTTTTTGCAGGCATACATGGATGGCAAGCAACACAACAAAATGATTTTTTTGTAGGCACACATGGATGACAAGCAACACGAACAAAAAAAAGTGATGACGATTTCAACCAGGTTGAATTAAGAGTTAACGTTCGCTTGCTTCTGCAGAGATTAGATAACCGGTAATGTCACCTATTTGCTTTTCTTTGGATTCTGCAGGCTACGAGATAAGGCAAGGAACTTTCTCCCAACGTGATTACTCTGAATTTAAATGATCGGTTCATTGCTATATCATCCTGAACTTGACACAGCAATGGTAAAATTTTATAATCAATGGTCCAATGGTCCACTAATTCTCAGGCAACAGATGATGTGAGACCCCTCCCTCCCTCTTTCTCTCTCTCTGCACACAGTACCAAAAGTTTCTTCTATCCAGGTCGAAAAAATGGAGTTGTTATACTGCCAGCTATTCTTTTAGATTCCTATTCCCTTTTGGCGTCCACAACTTTTACAGAATTTTCTGTAATTGGATTGTCTTATACTCATTCCTATCGTCATTCTACCACAAGCTGAAGCTGTCGGGGGAGCAGCATAATAACAGTGGGGATCCCGGCGCAAAAACTAGACGGGATTCACACACCAACGACTGCCAAAACAAAAGAAAATTTCACCGCAAAGTTTTGTGGGTCTCGTACTATAGATCGATACTTGCTTTTACAAACCATGAATTGTTTATTTGTTTTTCTGTAATGTTAAGATGCCTGCACCGGATGCGCGGAATGGTGCGATGATGTACGATAAATAGTTTCGTTGTGTAAATAGTTGTTTGTCTTCATTGATCTACTTCCATATAGGCTATTATTTCCATGCTCTACTGTTCAAAGAACGTTCTACAAGCATCTGTACTTGATTAGATTGTTTATTTGTTCCATGTCACAGATTTCATGGTACGACCAAATGCCTTATTCGAGGGACGTGAAGACATCCAAAGGTGCAGATTTAATATCATGTAAAATAGACATACCTCTTTGTTCCAAGGGAGTGCCTTCTTTTGTTATATTGTTTCAGATGGGAAAGCTGAGGTGACACATTAAAAAATATTTCAGCTTTAAGGAAATGAAATTGGGGGTGCATCCTGGAGCTCGGGTTCCCTGTCTTTTTAGCTGTATGCTGATTCTGAGAAATCTACTGCATGCAGCCCTTGTTTTTACCGATCCCCTTTATAGGCTTAAGCAGTAGTAGTCCAACTCAATGTAAGCAAGCCTCTTCCTGATCTGGTCTCTGCATTCTGATGTTTTTTCCAATCTCATTTCATCTTACTGATTTTTTACAGCTATGTTGCTTGGGCTTCATCAATTGAGCAGGATTAATCGCTCCACTATTTTTTTTCTTTTGATAACCCAGTCAATACCTACTACTTTTAGGTACTTCTTTGGATTAATCTCCTCACCCTCTTTTTCAAGGTATATTAGGTTGCTCCTCTCATTTAAGTTGCTTTTTTCCCATGGAAGTTTTTGCCATAGATGCAATTGACAACTGGCTAGCCACAGGACCAAGGTATTTTCACCCATTTTTTCCTTGTTTCTTTCTGGTATCTATTCATGGGGTATAAATATGACCTGTTTCTTTTTGTTCACCTTCCATTGATCAGTGATGTTTCAGAGGTTACATATCTTTCTATTACAACAATTATTTCTTAGCTTACAAAAATAATGGCCTTCATATCATGTGTGTTTTGATTCTGCGAATAGAACAAAGCCCGATAAAACTTAATAGTTTGGTTTGTTCATACACGGATTGGCCTCGAGCAGTGCTTGCTAGAATAGTGTCAATGCCAAAATAGGACTATACATATTTTCGGTAATACAGATATCAGGTATTGCATTACCAAGGATAGAACATTTGAGTGCATACGAATTACACAATGCGTATTTGCAGAAGTAATAATAATCAATAGCAGCTCTATGAATAAAAACAGTTGCCTTTTATTTTCTCTGCTACCTTATATTTATATTTCAAATGAAGAAGTATGCCAGTGCTTAGGACCAAGCCTTCCATCAGGAGGCTTCAGCTTGACTGCCTAAGCAAGTAAGCCTACTAAATCAGGAAGTAACTACCTCATGGTTTAAAAAAAGTGTTCATAAAACAGACTTTTCCTGTCATGATTCTACTGCTCCAGGTTAGTAATATGGTAGTTAAATTTGTTCTATGAAAAGCTACTACGCCGCTGCTATTATTTTCCACTGCAAACATCTAAATTCACTGGCAAGTTAGCATTTGTAATCGTAACTTTTGCTTCTGCGAAATTGTACTGCCAAACCCATAGCAAAAATATATTTGTCCACATAGCAAAATTCTAAGTTTTTCTGGTTATGCTTCAGTACCAAATTGTAGAATGTATTAGGCTCCTGTATTCTTCATAGCCACAGAATATATCAGGCTCCAATATTTTAGACTTATGATTTGTTCTTCTTCACGGATGATTTGTTCCCGGTTACTTTCCTCAAAGTAGCCTACCTAGAAACTAAATTCAATTCATTATTTCTGCTAATGCAGTCATGTCACTGGTGAGTCACTGTAAAGTAATTCAGCTTTGAATACCAAAATGTCTGAAGCCGTTTAGAGCTCCACTTATATACACTGGCCTTCTATATTGCCTTCCATGCTGCCCACACATCTATAAGGCAATTTTCAGATTTCCTTGTTCACTGTAGCATTTTCAGCGAGAGCCCATACTATATCAATAAGAAATTATTTGCCAATTATTTACCGTTTACATGTGAAGGGCGGGCCTGGTGCAAGCGGTAGAGTCTTATCGCCTGTGACCGGAAGGTCTCCTCGCATTGCACAGGCGAGGGTAAGGCTTGCCACTAACACCCTTCCCCAGACCCCGCACAGAGCGGGAGCTCTCTGCACTGGGTACGCCCTCTTTATTTACCGTTTACATGTACTTGCCAACCATAGCTCTGGAGTTGGTAATTCATGTCCCATGCTCTATTACATTAAGTGAATGTGGGGCTACACAGCTTATTACCTTTGAAGCCCCATTGTTATATTGCTAATTCAACAGCTATCTTCATTCACGCACCATCTGACAGCTGTTTCTCAATATCTCATTCCATCATTTGTTTTAATACAGGGTTATCCCACACTGTCTTATATTGATTTTAACTACTATTTCTTATGGGAAAATAGTTTCAGTGTAGCCTCACTGTTCTCCATTTTGCCGCAGGTTCATGGGAAATGCTCTTTTAATTCCAGTAACTGAGGTATGCACGAGTTTGAGCTCTAGCTTTGATAACCTGTCTATGGCAATTAATAGCTCCACCTTCCTCCTATTTCTCTTCTGGTAAACAAGATGCGGGTTGTTACACACCTTCATCACCCTTTTAAGTGGTTGGTGTTCATACTGGATACTTGATGCTCAAACAATTTGAAAATCAACCTTTTAGCCATAAATCGTCAGCTTCTACTATCTACTTTGCGTCTGAAGTCACACAGCACAGTTCATACCTGCCAGCATTTCTTGTGAACTATAGTGTGTGTTGATAAGCCATTAAAATTCCTTGTTGCACATAAGCGATTTTATTGTTCAGAACAATAGTCCTTTCAACATTATATCACAATACTCATAGATAGGGATATTGTCATAAATGGTATGATATAAAATATGTTTCCTCTTCTTTTGCTTTACATAGTCTTTGATGGATGCCAATAAGCTTAAATTCTTGGCTCCAATAGCTGCATTTTTTTATACATTTTTTAAGATTATTATTGATATGTCAGATAGTCCTAGGGAAGAAGAGATTAGGAAAGTTTTAAACTTATTTATATGGAACGCTAAAAGATACAGCAACCTCATGAATAGGTAAGGCATCATATAGTAAGAAAAGATTGGTGATATGTGTCTACAGGATTCGGTCACAGAACTACGTACTATTTTACTCTATTTCCCTATAGAACCCATAATTATTCGTTATTGTTGCTAGGATACTCATGTGTTGTATGTGTGCCCCCAAATTTGCCTCATGTCTGCATTGTATCAGACCTGTGTGCTGTATGAGTTTATCCTCCTCTGCTTCCATTCTGCAGGGTTGACTCCCTCCTCTTTCTGCCACTGGATTATATCTCTCTTTTGATTTGGATTTCCATGGATTAGTTCCTGTCTGCCGCATGATCCCACCTAATGTACCATACAAACTATCAGCACATGTAATATATCTCTATGCATGTAATGTATATGTATGCTTCATCCTCGACTCTTTGCAGACTTCGACATGTGTAATATATACATTCTATATATATCTATATACTTTGTTAGTCACCGCACATTCTCCACATTCAAAATTTTTAAATGACACATTTTTGTTTATTGTGTGTATATTCAGTCTGCTCCTTCAATTAACATCCAGCATGTTCTAACTTATTACATCCCCGAAGACAGCATATCATATACGGCATGAGAATTGTACATTCAAAAACACTGAGCTTATCCCCTTAGTGGCGCGCGCGAAGGTGCGCGGCCTTCACTAGTTGAATAATTATGACGCACCCCTGTCCCGCCGCGTGTTGTCTGCTTGCTTGTGCCGCACCCCGGGCATGTATCCTGTCGCACTTTACGGCGTCTCGGGGCTCATATCCACGCCTTGCCTGCTTGCTGCGCCTTTGCTGCGGTGTTGTCGAGCTGCCAAGTTGTGCCGGCACTCCATGCCGTCGTGCGCTTGTGCGACTGTGCCTTCTACTTCTACTCGGCGCCGCTCCATTTGCGCCACCATTGGCTGCCTGCTGCAGCTGGGCGGAGTCTGGACCCCGACTACGACTAGGGCTGCCGGCTGCGCAGGTTGCAGACAACAAGTAGGTTTTTAGTGTGATGAGAAGCTCAAAATTTATTAAAAAAAAAAACAGAAACCAAAAGCCAGCTTTTTAAGCTAAAAACTGCTCACACAATCAAACAACGAGACCATCCATTCAACACTTCCGCCGTGGGGGATCGCTTTCGTTCTCTGGCGTTCCTCCCCATTGCCTCCACGACTCCACACTGTAGGAGCCATGGCCGGTCTTCTCTGCATCTCTTCTCTGTTCATTCAGTTCATTTGATCCAGTTCCACCCGTCAGGCCATCACGCATAAACAACTGAAGGAATAAATCATCCACGTACAAATAATGAAATGAAAGTGCACCTATTAATTAAGCTATCTAGTTACTAATCATGGAGAGGAAATGACTTAAAGAATGAACCGATGCCTGCCATGATGCCATCACAAACTGTATCATCATCATCATTCGATTTGAATGGACTTTAGGTCGATTGGAACAACGTCAATCTTCATAGACTGGGCTCAAGGTTCAGAGAGTCAGCTTTACACATGTACTTGGCTTCTCAGCAATGTTATCAAAGTAGTCCAACTATTCACAGCTAGTCATGATTAGTCGGGCTTAACAGTGCCATGACAATCAGTTATGCACTAAGATTAGTCACGATTAGTCAGGCTGATCGGTGCCATAGCAACTAGGGTCGATTAGATGATTTGAAAACATTGCTTCACATGGGGCTCCAAAATTTCATCAGAGCTTGGTTTTGGACCTGCATGGATGATGTCGAATATGGTCCCGTCCGAATCAGAATACGTGGTAGAAGCAATGATAATGGATGGATATTTTCTAGAAGGTACAGCTCAGAATTATAGCTGGATGTTACCTGTAGAAAACCTGGAGGTGACGACGGTTCACCTTCTAATTCCTTCGGGTCCGTGAAGTCTTGTTCCTCAGGTTACCTGCGCTCTTCTTGATGGCTGTAGCCTCCTGCAGCTTTTTCTGACTTTCTTCCATAGCAATCAACTTCTCCCTCAATGCAGCTGTCTCGTCTTCAGCCTTTCTCTTAGCCTCCATGGCTTCGTCCAAAGATGCCTTCAAGGCTGCCTTCCCCCGTCGGCGCTTTGGGCCTTCTGATTGCTTTTGACGTAATTCATGGAGTCTCCGTGCCTGGATGTAAAATGAAACCTCAGCTCTTCCATGCACGTTCCACATAAATAAAAAAGAAGTCATATGAATTTAGTTTCTCGTGTCTCACAATGGCATCAGCTGCAGCCTTCGTCACAGGCCTCCCATCCTTGGGTGTGTGAGTCAATATGAACAAGTCCTCAACAGTTGGCTCATCCTTATTTGGCCATTTTTGTTTCTGTTGCACAGAATAACACAATTAGTGCATTACTGACAGTGAAAGCAAAGGAACAACCTTAAATTACCTCCTCTTCAATTCTACGTGCAAAGCTCTTCGTCCCTGAGGTCTGATAAGTGGTTACTTTTGCCTGAATAGCCTTGTTTTGAGCACTTAAAGCCTGATCAGAGATAAACAAACTAATCATATCCAACAAGCAACAAAATCACAAATCACAACGGCAGCAGAAGCTATGCACAGGAAATGGAACATTAAGTATTACCTGTGCTTTTTCAGTACTCCAATATGCAACTAAGAATCGCCAATGTTCTTCGAGGACACGAGGATTCCGATCGGCAAGGCGCTCCTCTTCTGTTTCATGAGTATCAAAATGCTGTTGTTTTAATTGAAATTTCCAAGTCCTCCACTTCTTTGCCAAATTCTTCACAATCCATGACTTTGGAAACGGAGCAATGTCAAATTTGAGCTACACAAATAGATAAAGTGTGTAAGAGAACTAAAGACAGTGGCTAAAAACAGAAACCATATTAGTGCATACCTTGACAATGACACATCACATCCTTATTTTTCTCAGGAACAAGTTTCCAATTATGGTATGTAAGAGGTGCCAGTATTCCATCCCGTGCTAATGCACCCAGAAAGGAAGTCAATGTGGCTGCTTGTTTTCCAATAGGCTGACCTGAAGAGTTCAATGAAACTGGTATGCGCATGCCCTTATGCATGGTCCACACCTTCAGACATAGTGTTAAACCACGAGGACGTCTACCTATTTGGAAGGTGGCAAAATATCAGAAGTCTTAACAGCTGTACAATCATTTATCTGAAATCACACACAACCTGACTCAACATGGCTTGAACCCAGAGTCCTGTAACTTGCCATAATGATGAGAAAAAGAAATGTCCAGACTCAAGGTCCATTCAGCCAAGAAACAAAAGGGAACTGCAGTCCGCTTTATATCAAATCTCCCTCCTGTGTTCGATTGGATCAAGTCCAAACACTCAAGTTTTGTATTCGATATGTTGGACTAGCCCAAGTTAATTGTCCTCATGAACTATAAGATTTGGGGAGACCAGGAAAGAAAACAAAACCACTAGCAGCTAGCCATTCTCAGTTCATGTACTGTTGTTGCAAGGGTGTAAAACATATTTACAGGTTAAAAAAACGGTATTGCTAAATAAAAGGCATACAGGTTTGCAGATTATGCTCAGTCAGTGTCTCAAATATATAGATCGCGGTTACTGTAAAAATACCAAAAAGATTGACACCCATGAGTTCCTCACAATCACAATGAAAAAAAAAAATCCACGTGTAATGATGCATATTGTCTTCTATTACTTCCATATCACAATTTTCCATTAATGTCAAACTAGCTGTTTATCTCACCGGAGTCACCATTCAGAAGTTAAAAAGAGACCAAGAGGAAAAGTTAAACTTCAACGTTGACTTCAAAGTATTAACCCCCGATAAATTGGTTAATAAGAGGGATTCATCAGACAACGTAGTCAAGCAGTCCCCAACAGGTCACTTTTCTCCTAGTGTTATGATTCATCTATTACAACAACAACAACAACAACAAAGCCTTTAAGTCCCAAACAAGTTGGGGTAGGCTAGAGTTGAAACCCATCAGAAGCAATCAAGGTTCAGGCACGTGAATAGCTGTCTCCCAAGCACTCCTATCTAAGGCTAAGTCTTTGGGTATATTCCATCCTTTCAAGTCTCATTTTATTGCCTCTACCCAAGTCAACTTCGGTCTTCCTCTGCCTCTCTTCACGTTACTATCCTGACTTAGGATTCCACTACGCACCGGTGCATCTGGAGGTCTCCGTTGCACATGTCCAAACCATCTCAACCGGTGTTGGACAAGCTTTTCTTCAATTGGCGCTACCCCTAATCTCTCACGTATATCATCATTCCGAACTCGATCCCTTCTTGTATGACCGCAAATCCAACGCAACATACGCATTTCCGCGACACTTAGCTGTTGAATATGTCGTCTTTTCGTAGGCCAACATTCTGCACCATACAACATAGCAGGTCTAATCGCCGTCCTATAAAACTTGCCTTTTAGCTTCTGTGGTACCCTTTTGTCACATAGGACATCAGACGCTTGCCGCCTACTTCATCCATCCTGCTTTGATTCTATGGCTAACATCTTCATCAATATCCCTATCCCTCTGTAGCATTGATCCTAAATATCGAAAGGTATCCTTCCTAGGCACTACTTGACCTTCCAAACTAACATCTTCCTCCTCCCGAGTAGTAGTGCCGAAGTCACATCTCATATACTCAGTTTTAGTTCTACTGAGTCTAAAACCTTTGGACTCCAAAGTCTCCCGCCATAACTCCAGTTTCTGATTCACTCCTGTCCGGCTTTCATCAACTAGCACTACATCGTCCGCGAAAAGCATACACCAAAAAAAGCTCAAAATTGCACAACTACCCCTTGATATGAATGTGCAACTAAGTTCTCAGATGGAACTGCCACAATGATCCCATCAAAAAGACAAAAACACAGGTGACTATTGCCATTTTGCCATGGTTTCAGCATAACAAAAAAATTATCTAACATGCAGCATTGAAGAGGGGAGGGAATGAGAGAGGAGTAAGGCCATTTTCCATCCTTTCTTTATGACATGTTCTGCGGCACACACAATAAGGATGATAGAAATGCAAATTACCTTTTCTCTGAGATGCTAGCTGCACTTCCTGCCCTTCTGAATCCATTAAATCTCGCAGGTATGCCTCGCCAGAACTTTGCTGGGACGTCATATGATGAGGGGATGACTTGGAATCTTGCTTTGCGAGGGCCCTTTTAACATCTAAAGGAATATAGGTACAAGCAAAATCCTCAGGATCAGCCATGTCGAGGTTTGAAGAAAAATGCTCAGCATCCGACATGTCATGGTTTGGAGAAGGTAGCGTAGTTATATGAAGGTTCTCCGATTCATTAGAGCATGTTTGAAGAAACTCAGGTGAAGGCAATGAACTGTTACATAAATTGTCGATGATTCTATTAGTATCTGACAGATCAGACGAACGTACTGGAGACTGCTCATCAGGCTCACTTTCTGTTTGTTCAGCATCTATAATGGCCGTTGGCATGAGGCCATTTGGAGAAACAGCTTGACATCCAACATTTTGCCTATGAATTACTTCAGTGTCCATGACAAGTTGTCTGTCTGTGGCAGCAGATGAATCTTTTGCCAAACGTTTGCTACGCCTAAGCTGAAGAACTGAATTTGAAGCAGCAACCAAGCCTTTCCGTTTCCCTGAGTGAACTCTGTGGCTGCCTGGCTGTTCCGATTCCACGTGAGTTACTTGATTACCCATTTCCCTGCGAATCACAGATTCAGAATGTTCCCTTCGCACCTCTTGAGTGGCACCATTTGTTGTCTGTTCTTGTCTCCTCTCTGAACCCATAACATCGAGGCCAATCAACTGCCTCCTGCCCCTGTTGTCGTTGCCTGCAATAGTCTCATGAACCAGTTGAGTGCATGCCCCTTCTCTGTGGTTTGTTTTGCTTCCAGGTTTTTGTTGCTTTTCCTGAACATGAATTGTCCCATTTGCTGATCCTGCCTGAGCAAGCCCAAGAGATGTCACGTAACAAGAATGTTGTTTCTGTGACTTATGCGTAATCTGTTGGGCAGTCTGCATGATTCCCCTCTCGACACTTACAGTTCTGGGGCAAATGGATCGCCCAACTGTCCCATTTATATCCGTTGAGGTAGTATCGTTAATATCTGCAACACACCCTGATTCACTAAAAAGTGCAGAATTAACAGGATTTTGCAGTGCCTCAATAACTCGATCCGGATTCTGTTGATATGACTGCTTTGCAAGAATAGCATGGCTGGAAGTAAGATCTTGAGTCTGGTGCCTGACCTGAGATATAGGCTCACCATGTCTCTTTTCTGCAGAAACAATTCTGGAGCTGCCTGGATATATGTTCCTCTGCTCCTGATACCTTGCAGTATCGTCGGGGACCCCATGTAACTCTTCTCCATCAATCGTGTAATCAGGATGCCCTGATTCTGGATGCTCTGATTCTGCCGACTCTGGAATAAACTGGCCAGCATGCTCTGTATGTGCCTGTTTGATCCAAGTTAGCTAAATGTTAGCTATTAGTCTTGCAAAACTTGCAAAGTTTGGATTCTCTTGCTGAATCTGAAGCGCATAAGGAGCAGCCAAAAGCTACGATGATTTTCTCAGATTAAGCCTCTAAAGCACTGCACCACCCATCAGGTCAAGCTAAGAGTTCGATATGTTTAAACATTGTTAAATTGTACACTGAGTACATAGATGATAGAAGCTCACTCTAGATTTTGTTATTACCAAATTTCTAAAAGAAACCTAATCCTAAGAATAAAATTCCACAAGGGGGAAAACACAGTTACACAGCAGAGAAGTATAGCACAATACCTGCCGGATTTGGAGGATGGGAGGCTCCGAGGACGAGGCGCCGAGCGGCACCACGGGGACGGCATCCGCCGACGCGGCGGAGGAAAGGAGGTAGTGCCTGAGCCTCGCGGTGTCAACGGCGAGCTCGGCGCCGCAGAGCGGGCAGGCGCAGCGCGTCATCCCGACGGGCACGCTGAGGAGCGCGCCGCACGCGCCGCAGGGGAGCCGCGCGCCACGCACATCCGCGGCACCGCGGGGCAGCGGGAGTGCCTTCCGGCGGGGCGGCGGCGGCGGCATGAGCTCGGGGGGAAGCGACTGCGGCGTGGCGCAGTCCGGGCAGATGAACTCCGTCAGGCCCCGCTCCACCTCCAGCGTCTCGCCGCACCCCGCGCACCGCACCTCCAGAGACTCCGCATCTACCGGATCCGCCGACGCCGCCCACGCGGCGGTCGGCGGGGGCGCCATTGCCCTACCTGGCTCTCTCGACGAGGGTGGAAGGGTGGTTTTCGTTTCTGCAAAGCTTGGGGAAAAGCGGAGACGGAGAGATGCGTCGCAAGCTGCGACTGTCTAGATTTTGGAAGCGGAGAAGTAAAATTGAGACGGAGGGCTTATCCTAAACAGCTCCGTCTCAAAATTTGCATAACTGGTCAGGAGGAAACACGTCACACGAATATTGTGTCAATGGCAATGCTAGTCATAGTCGTGCCACAATATCTTGTTGTCGTCGGTGCCCTAAGCGTCAGTGCGTCACAAATAATAAACAAGTACCGCTAAAAATACCAATTGCTAAATCAATAGGTTTTCCAAAGCGGACTTGAGCGTCCGGCCGATCCGAGCACTAGCGCCTAGTGCCCGCACAGGGAGGAAGTGCGAGCACATCAGCAGTGGGCCCGCATCGCCCTCGTCCGTGCCGCCAGCCGCTTCCCAGGCGCATCCTACGTGCAACACCCTGATCTACTTTTGAAATATTCGGATGCAACAGTTGCAACATAAAAAAGACAGATAAAACACTTGAAACAAAGCGTCCGAAATAGTTGCAAAAACGTCTGAAAAACATTTGAAAACCATTGCAAACATATGCAACATCCAGATGAAACACTTGCAAACATATGTATGAAACACCTTAAAACACTTGAAAACATATACTTGCAATATCCAGATCTACTTTTACAACATCCAGATAAAACACTTACAACATACGTCTGGTACAGATGAAACATTTGGAACATACACTTGAAACATATGTATATAGTCATTATAACATGTGCGGCATCCCGATCTGCTTTTGAAACATCGATATACAACACTTGTAACATATCTCTGAAACGTCTGAAACAAACATACTCTTGCAACATGCGCTAGTAAGGGGGACGTCAAAGCCCAGCGTACGCCCAGACGCAGGCGCATGCCTCACCTTCCTGCCGACGTGCGAGGTTGATGGGGGCGCAGGCGCATGTGCATGCCGCCCCTGCTTTCTCTTCCGTGATGGGTGAGGTGGATGGAGGCGCGGCATGGGGTGGTGCCGCAGACCGCAGAGCAGCTAGGGATGGGGCGTAGGTGCGGCGCCGCTGCACTGGAGAAGGCCACAGCGGGCGGGTGCAGGCCTGAGGCGAGTGGCCCTACGCAGCTGCTGCTAGAGAAGGACGAGCGATTTTTTTTGTAGAGATACAAAGGCGGAGTGCGGACGCGCTCTGAAGCAGCGAGCGAAGTACGGGTGTAGCGGAGGGACGAACGCCTGCATCCTATCATTACCGTTTCCAAATGGCTAAGAAAAAAAGTTATGAGCATATTTATTGAGTTTGTGTAATAGTTTTCAAAATCCCACTCCAAAGCCAATTTTACACCAGGAATCTCAAATTATTTCCTAATCACCATAACCATCTTTATACTTTCTTTCTCTCACGCACATTTGCATTGAATACCCTATCCTACTGTTTATTCTTCCCTGCATCCTTCCACCTCTGTGTTTTAAATACCATGCGGCTAGCTTTATTGATTCATAAGAATAGTTACATTGTTTACGAGCTCTTCTAAAATAAAACTGGGTGACACATCAACCAAAATACAAATGTTTTTTTCAAACTAAAAAACTCGCCTAGCTAGCTCATGCGTGTTCGATGGAAATATTGACCATGTCCCTCCACAACTCATAGCATTCATCATAGATCGCAGCTACCGCAGTTTCCGAAAAAACTCCACTCTCCATTGTTTCAACCACCATCGAACAATCTGACCGAATGATCACTCTACTGGCACCAATTTATTGAGCTAACAACAGGCGCGCATATTTCCGCCTCTAGATTGGCTGATAGATACACGCCCGTATACTTCTGCGCGATCGGGTCGATTTTCCCAAGTGCGAAAAGATTGGGAGTCGAGATAGGGAGTTGTTGGAGAACATATTTTTCAATTTGCAAAAAAATCAAGATTGGGAGTGGGTTTTGAAAACTCTTGGTCTCCTGGAGATCCTCTTAGAAGCAACTAGTATGGCGCATCCCCGTGAAAATGGAATTAAGGTTGAAAACTTGAATATGCTTGTTTTGACCTTTTGATTGATGAGCAAAACGTGTATGTACGTTGCAACAGAACAAATACGTATAGAAATCAGACATCGTATCATCGCTACACACGAGTTGTTCTAATTTGTTTGAGAATGGGTCATGAGTCGGATCACATATGAGATATAAGATTGTAACCCAATATGTATTGGAATCAAACTTTGTCTTCATCATCACTAGATAAGAGTTGAGTATAGGTCATAAGTCTAGGTTAGGTAAAAAAAGTAGGATGAAAAAAACTTGTGAGCTTAGCCAGTGTTGTGCCCAGTGAAAGGGTACAACGACTCTATTTCGTGGGGGCTTCTATTTAAGCCCCATGACCGGCTCAAGCTTACTCTCTTGGCTATTTGCATTGACATAGCAATCTTGTGAGCTTAGCCAAACCCTCCCACTCATCTCCATCATAGATTCAACATCTTTGTGAGATTGGGAGTGAATCCAAGTGCATTGCTTGAGTGTTTGCATCTAGAGGCACTTAGTATTCGTGTTTCGCTACGGGATTCACTTGTTACTCTTGGTGGTTGCCGCCACCTAGACGGCTTGTGTAACACCCTAGGTGTTAGCCTTGCATAAATTGACTTGCATAGCATGAGCACAAGCATCAAGCATTCATAATTAAGCTTTTGCAATTGAAACATTTGATTGAAACATATACAACATTGCTTGTTATTTCATGTTTCCTTGTATATATGCATATGATCATGAGTGAATACATGTAAATGGTTTATGTGAGTCGCTAAAACATATTAGCTACACTTAGGTTAACAAATGGAACATTGTTCATGAAGGTCACCTTTCATGATCAAGCACTTAAGTGATGTTATATATGTTGACATGGATAGCCCTATGTGTGACCAATGCATGAAATGAGTGTGTGACCTTGCAAATAGCTTAAAAATGTTTAGAAGATCATTATGAACAACTTTGGTATTCATGGTTAGGGGCAATTTGGTCACTAAGCCATAGTTTGAATGTATACCATCATTTGAATGTAGCATGTTTGACCAAGTTTGAACTATATGCTAGAGACCTTGCATGGAAGTGGTCACTAAAGCAAAGTTGTACTATTTGGCAAGAGGAACAACTTTTATTTTTAGGTCATAGACTGGTTTAGCTCCTAACATGCTTGAATTAGGCTCAAAAATCATCAAATCACTATTTGCAACACTTAGCAAATTTTGCTAAGTCAGTTTAACTGACAGTGTTGATGCAGCCACCTTTGAGATGACATTGCTCTTTAACCATTGAGAATTAGGTCTTGATCATTTAAGAAGAATTGTAGGTGGTATGTAGGTTTACAATTTTCGTTTAGGTTGCTTGCACGTTGGAGCCACGGATTAGCTGATTCATCACCGTGAAATCACGTCGTCAGGCTCAGGCTTCGGGGCACTGAATGAGCTGAATCAACCGATTCAGTGGCCGGCCGTTGCTAGAGCAGAGCCGCCGCGTGGAGCTAGAAGCTAGCCGCGCGTCGCCGGTGCCCTGCCCAGTGCGGCCAAGCCAGGCCTAGAGCCGGCTTTATCACCCCAACGCCCGCCCGATCCATCCCACGCTCCCATTTCATTTTCCCCGGCTTCCTCCTTCACCATTCGCAGCAGCCACCGCAGCATCAAACTCCACCGTTGCCCTTGCCGGCGCTAGGTCAGCCCTCGCCGCTCCTCCGTCACCACAGCCTACCCCGTCGTACTCGCTCAGTCCCACCACACCTGCCTTGCTAGCCAAAAACGCACGATAAGCTTCCATGCCATGCGCGGTCCTTATCGGTGTCCACCGCCGAGCTCCGTCGATGCGGCCACATCGCCTCCGACCGCCACTCGCCGCATTAGTCGGTGATATAGATTCGCCGTAGCTTGTATTTACTTGGCCGAACCCTATTTCGAGCCTTCACAGCCAGCTCCGGCGTATTGCCGTCGTCCCGCCACGTCGCGCCATCGCAGCCATCCGCCATGGCCGTCGGTGAAGAGCTTCTGTGCTCCTTCCAGCCATACAAAGGCCACCACCGGGTGCGAGTGAATGAATAGATCATGTAGGTGTAGTCGCTACCGCCAGCGAGCTCACCGGCGATGAGCTCTGGCCGCGTAGGCGTTGTGCAGCGCCACTGCCCTGTTTTGTTTCACTGACGCATGGGGTCCACTGTTATGCGGGTCCCGCCTATCATCGACTATAGAGTAGTAGGATAGCTCATTTAATTTCAGATTTCATGCTGTTTTGTAAAATTTATATCTGGAGTTTGAGAGATCCAAAATTGGTGGTTAAAATTTTATTAGGATCTTGGTGAAGTGTAGTATTTAGAAAAAATATGATATTAGCATATGTAGTAGAGTTTCTGGAAGATTAAAAATGAAACTTGAAATGTGTTTTAAATGTATGTAAACTTGTTTAATTTATATCTAGAGTTCCTGTGCTCCAAAAATTATGAAATTTATGTGGCGAGCTGTTCTTGACAAGTATAAGCTCTGGTAAAAATTTGAGGGTCAGTGCATGAGTAGATTTTTAGTGATAGATTTTCCTTTTATAATTAGGTGATCCTTGTATGAATTTTTATAAATTATTTATGAATCCAATATTCATGAAATTTGTTGGAGATTATCCTAGTACCATATGGATGCTAAGAAAAATATAAAATCTATTGCTTGACACTTTTCACTAGGATTTTTCTGTTTATGCTATTTTAAGCCTTTCTGCCTTGTTATTTTTGCATAGGATGTTTTACTTGGTAAAATAGCATGAAACTTTTACAGTAGTCTTTTGGTAGCATTAGTAAGGCACTGTAAAATTTTGAGAATTTATGAGGCACATTTGGTATATGTTTATTATTTACCCTATTTATTTAATTAAAATAAAAAAGGCATTGAAATAGTTAGATTGTAATTAAGCATGATGTTTTCTATGGTTCTTATGATGCATAGTAACTATTGATGTCAATGGTAAAATTTAGAAGCCATTGGTTGTATACAAATAACTAATTATTGCTTTATCATTCAAATATAGGACTGCATGTATAGTTTTGATTGTGTGGATGATTTCGTATGGATAATGGCCGCTACTGTAAAACTTGTTAATAACAAAGCTGTAGATAACTTACTAATCTACCTTGTGTTAAATTTTTACAGCCATGGGACTTAGGGTTTATGAGTTCTAGCTGTTACAAGTTTGCTGTTTGAAAGATTTACTTTCTGGACAGATTTGGTTGAATGATTTGTTTGTCCAATTTAACTCTTGAATCACAGTGAGAGTATTAAAGGAAAGGTGTCGATAAATTCTTCATGTATCTTGTGTTAAAATTTTAGGACCATAGGCCAAAGGGTTTAGGAGTTATAGCTATTTAAAGTTAGTTTTCTGAAATGCTTGCTCTCTGGAATTTCTAGATAGCACTGGGATAATTGCCTGTTTTGGTTAAGATAGAATACGAATTAGCTTTTGGTGATTAAATAAGAGTTGTAGACAATTTTATAAGCTTTCCATAAATTTTAAGGTCACAACATTTGGATAAGTAGAACTCCAGTTATGAGTAAAACAAGTAGCTGCTATTTTGTAGTGTAGTACATGAATTGCTAAAGTGTTTGATTGAGTAATTAAGAAGAGATATGCCCATACTCAGTAAAACATGATACACTTGTTATTACTTTAATACCATGCTATTAAGAATACTTACAAGAATGCATTCTTCATGTACCATCATACCATACTTGTCAACATGAATGCATTCACACTATCTCATATCATACTCATGCATCTAGGATCAACGGAGGAGGTAATGTTGCTGGAGTTCAACGAAGGAGAGGAAGGGAACCAATAGAAGATTCCTCAAGCCACAGCTCCCTGAAGGTGAGGAAGCAGAACCCTGAAGAGCTTTTAGGAGTGCCCTGACGACCGCCCCACTTCCTTTCTGAAAGGCAAGCCCCTAGAGCATTCTAAGTCTCCCAGTGTTTTATAAAATATTACTTGAGTCCTTATGATTGATGCATTAGGTATAAGAGTTGTCTGGAAACACTTGATGCATGGAACTACCTTGCCCAGATACAAATACTACCTTTAACCCTATGTAGGTCTAGGATCGAATATATGCTTAGCCATGCTTAGACCGGTAGAAGTTGGGTGATTTCCTGTCACCTGCGAGATTTAGGTGGATACCGAAGCACAGTTGGCTATATTTGCTATTAGTGGAACTAGAACCATGGGGATGATGTAAATTGAGGCCGAATGGAGTCTATGTGTAGGTTGACTCATATGATTCCGCCTGTGTCGGTTAAGGACCATACTGTTGTTGGCACTTCTGACAAGATTGAACGCATGCATATCACTTAGCTGGCCGGATAATTTGTTCTGACCACGAAGCTAAGTAGCTCAACTCTGGTCGGGCCCCGTTCTGTTGTGCGCTCCTTGTAGGGAGCCAGAATGAGCCCAAGGGCAGGCTAGGCCTGAACGTCCTGGCATTTGGTTGTCCTTGATTGTGCGGCGTGGTACGAACCCGCGAAATATGTACCTGAGTTGTACCAAAGGTGACCTAAGGTGACCGTTGATCTGGTCTGCCTGGGTTTGTGTTAGGAATAAATTCCCAGCTGGTTGAAATCGATTCGAATCACCATCTCTCCCAGATAGTGAGAAACTTGGCTAGCCCCGACATCATAGTAATTGTACTATGAAATATGATGGTTCAGATAAAAATGGAATTACAATACCTACTATAGTTACTATTGTATGCTTTTAAAATGATATACCACATGTTTGGCATATGTTAGTTGCTAATTTAGAGATTGATAGTTATAATTAACTTGATAACAGAATTATATTTGTATAACAGAGTTAATCGCTTTTGTGCAAAATGTTGTCAAGCTATCTCCACTTATACAGCCTTGCATGATCCTTGGAGTCATTTTATTTCTGGTTTATGATGGGTAAGTCTAGCTGAGTACCTTCTCGTACTTAGGGTTTTATTTCCCATTGTTGTAATGGAACTGTGTATCATGGTTATTGCAAGAGTTGCTTCTATCCCATTGTGGATGAGGAGTAAGCCTTAGGCAGGCTTCTTATTTAATCCTTCTATATGCTTTTGTGGATTGTAATCCTAGCTTGGCACTATATCAAACTATGTTGGCAAATGCTATTTCCAAACTTAATTTGCTTCCGCTTTATCTATCAAACTCGGTTTGTAATAACCTTAATTCATACTCTGATGATAGAAATGTATCTGTGAACTTTATGTAATATGTGACATGTATGTTGAATCCTGTACGATCTTGGTTGTTGTAAATCGTTTATCGAGACCCATTGTGGTACTCGACTGTACTATCGGGTTTATATGGGTTCAAGTATGATAGTGCGACTGCTTACGGGCCACCATTGTACTTGTACTCTTATAAATTGGTTGGTTCTGCAATAGCTTGGAGCAATGAGGATCAGTCGAGCGAAGGTTGGTGATTATCTCCGGCTCCGATCATGGTGATTGTGAAGGGTTCTTAACCTTTCCCCGGTGGAGAGCCAAAAGGTACTCTAGTGGATTGCTCATGGCTTGTGTGATCCTCATCTTGTGTTGGTTGTGCGGCACCCTATTGAGGGTTTGGCATGTGATGCCAATTAGCGTGTGAACCTCTAAGTGAGTGAATCACCACAACGAGGAGCAGCTTGCCGGCAAGCAAGTGAACCTCAGTAAAAATCATTGTGTTCATCATTTGATTCCGAGGTGATTGGTCTTCATTGATATTGATTCTTGTGATTGATTGGTTCACTCCTTGATATGGCGGTATAACTATCTTGCTCTCTCTCTTTATATTACCACAAACTAGTTATCAAGCTCTTTAGTGTAGCTAGTTGTGAGAGCTTGTTAGTTTGGTTAGTGTGGCTCTTTAGTTAGTCTTTGAGAGCACACTAACTTAGTGTAGTGCCATAGCTATTGTGTGGTTAGAGACAATAGAAACTAAATTTGTGGTAGGTGGCTTGCATTTTTTGTAGGCTAGCGCAACACTTGCTTCGCCTCATAATTGTCTAACTGGTTTATTAAGTGTTGTTGTAGAATTTTTAAAGGCTATTCACCCCCTCTAGCCATTAGGACCTTTCAATGTAATGATCCGATGATCAACACCATAAGCAAGACCTTAGAAACACAAGAGAAGACCCAAGATATCAAGCAAAGTCTAAGCACGAAGATAGGAACCAAGCCGGACGTAAGATCGCGAAGAAACAAGCTCACAGAGGTGACTGGATGCTGGACCAGACACTGGTAGCATAGTGACCAGACGCCCCGATCAAGAGGCTTGGCAGCAGCAGTGACTAGATGCTGAATGAGCAAATCGACTGGACATAGGACACCAGAGTCCAGTCGAGTACAAAGAGGTTCTAGAGCGGCGAAATTTGACCGAACGCTGGCAACGTCCGATCAGTTGATCGTGGCTCTAACGGTCGGGATAACCGAACGTGTCCAGTCAGGACGTGATCAGCGTCCGGTCAGTAGCAGAAAAGAGGGATTTCATCCCCAATGGCTACTTTCTCAGTGGAGCTTATAAATACAACCCCCAACTGGCTATTTGAAGAGTGTGGAGCTGAGGAAACATATCAAGGGTGTTGATACAACATTTTAGTGATCTCCACTTGCATAGTGCTTAGTGATTCATTAGGTGATTAGCGTAGGTGCTTTGCGAAGTGCTTAGGTGAAGGGTCGAGATGGCGACTAGAGGGGGGGTGAATAGTCTTTACTAAAACTTAATCGTGTCGGCTAACCGATATAAATGCGGAATTACAACTATCGGTCTAGCCAAGACTATACCCCACTATATGTGTTCACTAGCACCTTGCAAAGATAACAATTATGCAACAAAGGTGCCAGACTAGCTAGAGCTTTCCTAAACAATTCTAGGAGCAAGGTTACACAAACCTATGCCACTAGTACTTTAAGCGACAAGGGAGCTCCTACACATGCTAGTAAGCAAAAGCACAAAGCTAACTAAGCTCACTAGCAATGCTCAATAACAAGGCAACCAATGCCTAATTAGAGAGCGTAAATACTTAGCTACACAAGCTAAGCAATGTGACTAACAAGATTACTAAAACCAAATTAGCCACGCAAGGGAGCTACTTCTATGCTACACAAGCAAGAAGGTAATTAGCAAGCTACACAAGCTATCTAATTACAAGAGCAACTACACAAGCTTAATATGTATAAAAGTAATTGCAAGCTTGTGTAATGGGGATGCAAACCAACGGGAAGAACAAAGTTGACACGATGATTTTTCTCCCGAGGTTCATGTGTTTGCCAACACGCTAGTCCCCGTTATGTCGACTGCTCACTTGGTGGTTCGGCGGCTAATTAGCATCACCCGCTAAGCCCACACGTCGGGCGCCGCAAGAACCTACCCCTTGAGTGAGGGTAGCTCAATGACACGCTTTACTAAAGTTGCTCTTCGCGACTCCCGCGGGGCGAGCACAAGTACCCCTCACAAGCACTTCTCCGGAGCGCCGCACAAGCTTCTTGCGGGCTTCGATGGAGACCACCACCAAGCCATCTAGGAGGTGGCAACCTCCAAGAGTAACAAGCACCACCGGCTTGCAACTCGATCACCTAGTGCCACTCGATGCAACCTCACGATGCAATCGCACTAGAATCGCTCACTCACACAATCGAATGATCACTATCAAGTATGTGTGTGATGGAGGGCTCCCAAGCACTCACAAGCATGGACACTAAGTCCCTTAAGGTGCTCAGCACCAGCCATGGCTGAGGGCCACTTCTATTTATAGCCCCAAGGGCTAAACTAGCCGTTACCCCTTCACTGGGCAACGGTCGGGCCGATCGGACGCTCCGGTCGTGTTGACTGGACGCTGGACCTCAGCGTCCGATCGCTCGCAGACAACCATGTGTCCTGATTCCAACGGTCACTTGACCTAACCAGACACAGCAGCTTCAACTGACCGGACGCTGAACCCCCAGCGTCCGATTGTTTCTAGTAAGCACCCGAGCATGACCGGACGCATCCGGTCAAACGCAATCGGACGCAGCCAGCGTCCGGTCACGCTCTAGCTTCTGTGTCACCGTACGTCAGCCTGACCGGACACACCCTGCCAGCGTCCGGTGCATGCAGATCCAGCGTCCGGTCAGTTGACCGACGCTACCATCTTCGCGACCAACTCATTTTCACTTCTAACTTCTTCACCCTTGCTCCAATGAGCTAACCACTAAGAATTTGCATCCGGCGCAATAGAAAATAGACATTCCATTTTCCCGAAAGCACCACCTCCTTTGTAAATGTGCCAATCACCACCAAGTGTACACCACCATGTGTATGTGTGTTAGCATTTTTCACAATCATTTCCCAAAGGATGTTAGCCACTCAACTTGCCACGCCACTCGATCCTAGCGATAATGCAAAGTTAGATCACTCGAGTGGCACTAGATGACTGATATGTAAACAAGTTTGCCCCTCTTGATAGTATGGCCATCTATCCTAAACCTGGTCATAAACTTCTCTACACACCTATGACCGGTGAAATGAAATGCCCTAGGTTATACCTTTGCCTTGCGCATTCCATTCCATCTCCTTCAATGTCGATGCAACACATGCACCAACACGATCAACAATGATATGATCCACTTCATATCATCACATGATCATATTGGTTCATCGATCTTGACTCTACTTGCTCTTCACCAGTTGCCATCAGTCCATCGGCAGCCAAGTCTTGCTCAAGCTTCACCACCACACGGTCCATCACTCCAAAGCCTTCGACTTGCCCTTCACGCTTGCAATCGGTCCATCAAGCCAAGTCTTGTCTTGATCTTCTCCACCTTGATCACATGACTCAATGTCATGTCTCATGTGCATTTAAGCTCCTTCATTATCACATGTGTGAGCTTTGCAACATCTTCAAGCCATTTTCATCTTTATGGCATATGTTGCTCACACACATGTACCTGTGGACTAATCACCTATGTATCTCACATAAACACAATTAGTCCACCTAGGTTGTTACTCAATTACCAAAACTAAACAAGGACCTTTCATTAGGTTGATTAGACCACCTGCTTATGTGCTTACTCTAGGTTTAGGCCTAGTGTTTAGTGAGGTTTGCATACCTCTTACCACTCGGTGCTTGCGCGCACCATTGTTGTACATTGGATGGGCTTGTAGTCTTGCGAGATCACACCAACCACATTTGTGGTGTGCCCGCCACCGTGTACCGGAGGGAACAAGGCCCGTGGCTGTTTCGGTCGGAAGCTTGATAGTGAAGATGACGGGGAACATTCGGGAGAGGCTTGCCGGAAGGCACGTCGGAGACCCACTTGCGCATGGGGAAGGCCCGAGGCTATCCACAGAGTTACCCGGCCAGGAGCTTAGCCCTTGTGAGGAATTCCTTGCGAGGGGCTCCAACGAGGACTAGGGGAAGCTTGCGCGCTTCTCGATACCTCGGTAAAAATACCAGAGTCGTCGATGGGAGTTTGCATATCTCTACCTTGCTCTTTAGCTTCCACATTTACATTGATTACATTACTCCTTTTGCGGTAGAGATAGCAACACTATTAGCAAAACCTGTAGTTGCACATTTAGATAGTTTATCTTTTGCATATGTTCTGTTAATGGTAGAAAAAGAGGCCATAGTTTAGAAGTAGATTTTTAAGTTGCCTAATTTAAACCCCCCCTCTTAGGCGTCACAATCCCCTACATAGCACAATGCTTCCTAACCTTAGTGCAATGAATCCAAACAATAGAAGCAACAAATTTCCAACCTTAATAGTTACCCCATAAGAAACTCCATGTGTTTCGCTGCTTCATCCTTGAACTCGAGGATTATCATGTTACTTGATAAGGTTATGATAGTCATTTGAATGGAATTTTACTTAAAACTATCACTTATTTTCTCAATAAGTTTGAATGATGAATATCAAGTACTGACCCACTTGCGCGTGGGGAAGACCCGAGGCTATCCATGGAGTTACCCGACCGAAAGCTTGGCCCTTGCGAGGGGCTTCAATGAGGACTAGGGGAAGCTTGCGTGCTTCTCGAATACCTCAGTAAAAATACTAAAGTCATCGACAAGAGTTTGCATATCTCTACCTTGCTCTTTAGCTTCTATATTTACATTGATTATATTACTCCTTTTGCGGTAGAGATAGCAACATATTAGCAAAACCGTAGTTGCACATTTAGATAGTTTATCTTTTGCATAGATTTTGTTAAGGGTAGAAAAAGATGCCATAGTTTAGAAGTAGATTTTTAAGTTGCCTAATTCATCCCCCCCCTCTTAGGCATCATGGCCCCCTACAAGTGGTATCAGAGCCGGTTGGCTCAATTTGGACCTTTGGGTTAACTGTCGTTGAGCCGACGCTATTTAGAGGGTTAGGGATGGATACCTCTAGGCCTTCATAGTTTGACGACACTAACTTCCCCTATTATAAAGCTAGAATGGCTTGCTACCTTGAGGCGATTGATTTGGGAGTTTGGAGAGTCACTCGTGACGAGATGAAACCCATTAAGAATCTCGATAAACCCACAAAGAGTGAAGAAAAGGAAATACATTTCAATACTAGAGCTAAGAATTGCTTGTTTGAATCTTTTAGCATGGATGTGTTTAACCAAGTGTTTACTTTAAATATGGCACATGAAATTTTGTTAAAACTCCAAGAGCTCCATGATGACACATCTAATGTCCGTAAGCAAAAACATTGTTTAGCTAAACAAAATTATGATTCCTTTACAATAAATGATGATGAGCTTGTTCGTGATATATATTCTCGTTTGAATCTAATTATCAATGAGCTCTATTCAATAGGACTAACAAAGCTAGATGATGCGGACATCGTGAGGAAGATCATCTCCATACTACCACAAAAGAAATATGCAAGCATCATTGCCATCCTTCGCAACATGGAGGACTTGAGCACCATGACCCCAGCCATAGTCATTGGTAAGATAGTGGCATTTGAAATATCACGCAAGATGGGTCAAGAAGAAGCCTCTTCATCAAGCAAAGGCAAGCTCTTGCATGTAGCGAGAAAAAGAAGATGAAGGGCAAATAAGTTGAGACAAGCTCAAGCTCAAGCTCAAGCTCCTCAAGTGAAGATGAAGAAGAAGATGAGGATGATGATGATGATGATGATGAAGATTCAAGTGATGATGATCAATCTTCCTCCTCCACCTCCGACCTTGATAAAGAATCAATCAAACTTATCAACAAGGTGAAGAAGATGATCCAAAGGCTCATTGTTAAGGGTGTGCACATTCAAATTCAAGATCTCATTTTAACCAATCAAAGAAATGAGCAAAGAAAGAGAGGATGCTATAGATGCGACTGAGTTGGGGCACTTTGTAGAAGTTTGTCTAAACAAGACTACACCCAAGACAAAGAAGAAGGCATGCAAGAACCAAGCCCTCACATCAATAAGGTCATGGGATGATTCTTCAAGTGAAGAAGAACACCATCACAAGAGGCGAGGCCGCAAGCACTCATCATCAAGCTCTTCTCGTGTGTGCCTTATGGCATAAGGTAATGAAAGCTCATCCTCTAGTGAGAGTGATAGTGATGATGAAATACCTTCTTATGATAAAATTGTGCAACAAAATCTTAATTATTCTAAAGTTTGCACTAGTCAACAAAAGAAGCTTCGAAAAATTAAAAGAAAAGCTAGATAGTTCATAAGAAGCATATAAAACTTTGCTTGAACAATATGAGAACTTTGCTAATCTCAATGTTGAACTATCTACTAAAATTGAGCAACTTGAGGCTAGTGCAATAACAAATGCATGCATAATCAATGATGAGCAACTTGTGAAGAAAAATGGAAAATTAAAAGAAAAATTAGTTAGATCACAAGATGCTTATAAAAGTTTGCTTGCTAAAATAGAAACCATGTACAAACATTGTGATGATCTAACTAATAAAGTTGCTAATCTTGAAGCCATCAGTACAACCCCCACCAAGGCATCTGAAAAGAAAAGTTCTATCTTTAACATGCCTAAAAAGGATGCTTCTACTTCTTGTAATGATTTATGTTTAGACTCATCTTTGTGCAACCAAGTTTGTGTTGAGAAAGTTGTTGTAGATATATGCACACAAGAGGTTGCAAAGGAGAATGAGCAACTCAAGCAAGAAATAGCTTGCCTCACCAAGGACTTGACTCAAGTAAAAGGCAAGGTGAAGCAAGCTCAACTTCATCAAAATAACACCATCAAGGGAGTGAAGAAGCTTGATGAAGGACAAACCATGGTTTGCTATGTATGCCACAAGGAAGGTCACAAGTCCAATGAGTGTAAGGTGAAGAATGGGGGAGGAGCAAAGAAGAAAGAGAAGAAGCAAGCAAGCAAGCTCTCCAACACCTACACCAACAAGGTGGACAAGAAGGCCCCCACACCATACTTGTTAAAGAAGAAGAAAAATGACAAGGTGGTGGCCATCAAGGTGAACAAGCAAGCCAACAATGGGGTCAAATGCTTTTGGGTACCAAAGGAAATCATTTCCAACATAAAGAGCACCAAGAAGGTTTGGATCCTGAAAGGGAAGTAAGAAGTCCAATGCACATTATGGAATTTGGAGACTTGGCAAAGTATGGATGCATTTAATGGGGTGCATCATTGAAAGGTCCTAATATGGCTAGAAGGGGGGGGGGTGAATAGCCTATTTAAAAATCTACAAATCAATTAGAGCAATTTGATTAGTATGACAAATAGCGAAATGTAAACTTGCTCTAGCTCAACAAGGGTTGCAAGCCACCTATCCAATAATTCTAGTTGCAATGATTACTAGGCACACAACTTGCAATGTTACTACTCACTAAGAGCTCTCAATCTTGCTACTCTAAAAAGCTCCACTGGATGAACTTAAAATAACAAAGCAAGCTCTCAATTCTAACTACACTAAAGAGCTTGCCATAACTAGTTTGCAAGAATATAAATGAGTGAGTAGGGTGATTATACCACCAGTGTAGAGGAGTGAACCAATCACAAGATGAATACTAAATCAATCACCGAGAGAATACCAAAGGGCAAGAGACAACAAATTTTTTCTCTCGAGGTTCACGTGCTTGTCGGCATGCTAGTCCCCATTGTGTCGACCAACACTTGGTGGTTCGGTGGCTAAGAGGTGTTGCACGAACCTCCTCCACATAATTGGACACCACAAGAACCTACCCACAAGTGAGGTAACTCAATGACACGAGCAATCCACTAGAGTTACCTTTTGATGCTCCACCGGGGAAGGCACAAGATCCCTCACAATCACCGTGATCGGAGCCGAAGATAATCACCAACCTCCGCTCAACGATCCTCGCTGCTCCAAGCCATCTAGGTGGTGGCAACCACCAAGAGAATTGCTTGTTTGAATCTTTTAGCATGGATGTGTTTAACCAAGTGTTTACTTTAAATATGGCACATGAAATTTGGTTAAAACTCCAAGAGCTCCATGATGTCATGTCTAATATCCATGAGCAAAAACATTGTCTAGCTAAACAAAATTATGATTCCTTTACAATAAATAATGATAAGCTTGTTCATGATATATATTCTTGTTTGAATCTAATTATCAATGAGCTCTATTCAATAGGACTAACAAAGCTAGATGATGCAAACATCATGAGGAAGATCATCTCCATACTACCACAAAAGAAATATGCAAGCATCATCGCCATCCTTCACAACATGGAGGACTTGAGCACCATGACCCCAGCCATAGTCATTGGTAAGATAGTGGCATTTGAAATGTCATGCAAGATGGGTCAAGAAGAAGCCTCTTCATCAAGCAAAGGCAAAGCTCTTGCATGTAGCGAGAAAAAGAAGATGAAGGGCAAATAAGTTGAGACAAGCTCAAGCTCAAGCTCCTCAAGTGAAGATGAAGAAGAAGATGAGGATGATGATGAAGATTCAAGTGAAGATGATCAATCTTCCTCCTCCACCTCTGACCTTGATAAAGAATAAATCAAACTTATCAACAAGGTGAAGAAGATGATCCAAAGGCTCATTGTTAAGGGTATGCCCATCCAAATTCAAGATCTCATTTTCACCAATTAAAGAAATAAGCAAAGAAAGAGAGGATGATATGGATGCGGTGAGTTGGGGCACTTTGTGGAAGTTTGTCCAAACAAAACCACACCCAAGATAAAGAAGAAGGCATGCAAGAACCAAGCCCTTACATCAATAAGGTCATGGAATGATTCTTCAAGTGAAGAAGAACACCATCACAAGAGGCGAGGCCGCAAGCACTCATCATCAAGCTCTTCTCATGTGTGCCTTATGGCATGAGGTAACAAAAGCTCAGGTGGCGCTGCTTTTGCGTATCGGCAGAGGTCGGTGCCCTTGGTCATCTTGTCACCTTGGCTGCTATGGAACTCGTCCTTGCTACTCGACCCTGCCTACCTCGTCTGTTCTTGACATCATCGCATTGCTGGCCGCATCGCTGTTGCGTTTGACCACGCGTAGGCGCACCTCTTTAGAGCTGTCCATGCCAACCGACATGCTCTATCGGCCACCTTGGGCCAGGCCAAATCCTCTCTGTCCTTCTCCGCTCTGGACCGCAACATCATGTCGCTGTCCCGCAACACGCCATGGCCGCTGGGCCACGGCCGACACCGCCCGCCTGTTGTCTCTTTCCTTTTCGCCTCGTGCTTACGCGTCCTCTGTTCCCCATGCTGGACGCAACCCTAGCTCTTACTTTTTTTTCCTCTACTCCTCTGTAGCTCCACCATACGCCAGCACCAACGCCCTCCTCGCTTCTCCTCCCATGCTCCCCCTCTGGGTTGCACTGTCCACCCAGGCCACCACCAAGCCATGTCCGCTCGGCACCCCGGCGCTGCACCCTGCTGAGCCCCTATGCCTCGCCAGCTCATCCACGCTAAGCTCGGCCAGCACCACAGCACCATTCCCTAGCTCGCCCATCCGAGCACCTAGCTAGGGCCACACCGCCATCGCCCTATCTTTCCACGTTCGCACACGCGAGCTACCGACCCTAGCCCCACCGTGCCTCCGTCGTCGTTGGCCATCCCGTGTTGCTGCTGCCATGGGGTCCCACCCCCATGGCTCCTACTGTGCTCACCTTGGCTCCACGCGGGCTTGCTACTCCTCGGCCTATGTGGGTCTTGCAGCTACAGTGCGTCCGTGTCGTAGTGCCTCGCCGGCGTCCGCGCCCCTCCCCACGTGACCGTGTGTGAGCACCGCTGCACCAGGTCGCCTCGCTGATGTCCATGCACGGCTCCGCATCATCCTCGCCATGCCGTCCTAGAGCCGTTCAGTGTCGCCCCCACCTCTACTGGTCGAGCCGAGTGCGGTGCCTCGCTGTTCGCCGGTACCCCTCCCCTAACGGTGCTCTGCTTGGAGAATGAAGAAGATGAGTTCGAAGGGTATGCATCCAAGCCATAGTTTTGTACATGGTGTTTACTGCAAAATACTTGACTCGACTAAATTGTGCCTGTGGACCTTGAGTGGATTAGATAAAAGTGCAGGGGCCGCTTTGTATTTGTGGCGTGTCACCTGCCGTGGGCCGGTTGCCTAGGCCGTTTGCACCGCGTCTAGGGCTGCGCGCAGCTGCTTGCCGCCTGGGCCGCTGGTCAGCCAAGCTGTTGGGCCTGGCCGCTTCCGGTTTGCTGGGCCACGCCACTACACACCTGGGCCTGTCCGCGCCACTACCGCACATTGGGCCACCGACCACGCTCCTGCTGGGCCAACCTGCTTCCGCACGTGGGCTGCCTGCTCAGCTGCCTAGGTCACCAGTTGCACTCACCAGCTAGGCCGGCCTGGCACCACCGGTCTCCACTGGGCCGATTGGTGCCTGCTGGTCCCTTTGGTTTTCTAAAACAAGTAGCTAATTTAGTTCGGGAATAAAATTATAAAATCAATATACATTTGTGTAGTTGTCCAAAAGTTATGAAACTAGTTTTGTTGAGTCTCTAAAATCAGGATCTACCTATTAGTATATTTTGTTCACATAGTTCGATAATATTTTTGGGAGCTATATAATTAATCTAAGATGCTTAATATTGCAAAATATAAACTTGTAGAAACTTCAGTGATAAATTGGTAATAGTATTGGATCTGAAATTTCTCCAGTAGATCCTTAGCGATATTAGGTACTCACTGTAATTTTTGTAGCTCAATAATAAGTAGTTGCTAGGTAGATAATGGTGCTCTATTTCGAATAAGGATTAAATCGATAGAATAAAATAAAGAAACACCTTGGTTTATATAACTAAAATAATTGTGGGAAGTAACGCCTTATCCGACAATGTGTACATGTAGCCTAAGTATGGTCGTCGTTAGAACTAGCCCTGTTAACTCGAGAGGTGTACGTCGTATTTTACAAGTCACGATTGCAGTTGATTAATTACATCTTTGCATTGCATCGCATTGCATATTATATAGGTACGATGATGGATCAACAGATCAATTGAAGGATGATTGGGAATCCAAAGATGGTGTAATGGTATTCTCTTTAGGAGATGATGCAATGGGCTTTCTATCCGGTTGATGATGGATGATCTGAAGCTGCAAATACCAACTTTTAATATATATCTTACCTAGGCAAGCTCCGATGCATAACCCCTACTTTCTACAATTTAAATTATATTTGTGCATTAAGTTTTAAGGAGTTGAATGAAACCCACTTGCATATATATCTTTATCCTATGAGTCTTACTAGTATGACACGATCGTGTAGATTGCTATGCTATAGGACTTCGGTAGAAGTCGAGTGATTGTCTGTCACTCGCGAGAGATAGAAAATATATTACTGTATTATTATCACTTGGAAAATATAAATGGTGGAAAGGAAAAATGGTGACTGGGTAGGGATATGGTTTGGGTATTGGTGGGTGTAAGAGGTTGTGTCGCTGTGTATGCGGGACATGGCTTGGTTACACTGCTTTCCCTGTCTGTGTCAATTAAGGACCGGTCGTTGCATAAGGCTCTAGGCAAGTCACAGACTTATTATCCCGAGCACATACATGGGATATGAGCGCTTGGAAGACTTGTCGCTCTCTTGTCATAGATCCGGCTCTTTCCGGACCGACTGTTAGGGTTTCTTTTTGGTGGAGGACGTCCTTGCACCGCACTAAGTCTAGGACTCAGGGGCGGGGGCTTGGAGTCCTAGTTTGGATAGGGACCTAGACACCTGGGATAGGAGAGTGATGAGTTGGTCCTACTTATGCCTAGGGTACAAGTAGGGCATGTATTTTCAGGAGTACCCAGCTGGGGGCATTGATTCACGAATCACCGAGAAATCCAGTACGGCTCGTCTACGGCCTAGCATCATAGTAAGAACTAAAAGATGAAAGATAGAATAGGAAAGAGGAACTCTGATTGCTCACCACCTGCTTGAAAGTAGTACAGGTGCTTATATAGAATGGTTAGTTAATGAACCCTAATGCGGCTATTAATAAAAATCGAATATAAGGACACACGCTTAGTAATGCTTCCTGCAAATGCAATAAACTCACAAGCCAAATAGCCTTGCATATCCTTGGAGTCTTTTCTTTTCTCCTATCAGGTAAGTCTTGCTGAGTACAATTGAGTACTCAGGGTTTTATTCCCTCTGTTGCAGGTGACAGGTGGATGCGAGAGCTGACTCTTGTGTGTGGATTCCTCCTGGTGGGCTTAGAGAGGGTTTCCTTTATGCTGCGATCGTAGTTTTTACTTACAACTCTCACCAAATATTTTTATAAATGAAAGCTTACAATTTGTTGTCATAGTTCAATTATCAATGTTTCATTATGCTGTGAATAGATATTTCTTTCCGCTGTAATTCTGATCACGTGTTTATATTCCGCTATCAATTTTAAATTGTTCATAACTCTAATAGCATGATTACATTCTATTGTTACAATAATAAATATTATACTCTGATGTTGTATTAAAAGTGATGTAAGAAATGGTTAAATGATGTAAGCTTTATTCTCTCATTTGTGATCCTGATGGCTAAAAATGTGGATTTTTGGGTTCTCCCCTGGGATGTACCCGATAGGAACTACGTAATTTGGTGTTCTCCCTTGAGTGCTTAGTGTCTAATAGAAGACAAGCACTCCTGTGAGGCATTAGATTAGGTGGTTCTACCACAGGTGGTATCAGAGCATAAATGAGAAGCTAAAGCTTCCAAACCCTTTTCTAAACTAAAATTTGACAACCCATTTTTGCAAAAAGTTAGGACGTTTGTATGTGAAGTTATAAGTAACCCTATTACTATGGCTATGTATCTAGGATAGATAACACTCTACTGACTGAGTTAGGCTTAATCAATTTTTCTACTGGTACACTGACTCAAGCATAGTCCGATAGTATTGACTAGCTACAGGGAGAGAACGATGTGCCAAAAATCTAAGAACGGTTGCCCTATATGTTGGCAATAGTGAAAGGACGTATAGGACGTGCATTCATGCATATCCTGTTTGTGCATTGTCGTGTCATATTGCTTGCAGATACGCTATTCATAGGTGTCACGCGTGTCGTATTGTGCATGATGAACTTGTTCCTATTCCCGAGTTAGGTCTGCACTGTGGCTTCAGTGTTACGTGTTCACCCATGGTTCGCGCCTATTGTGACCCACATCTCCCCATACCTCTTTTCTGTGCTCTTGTTGGAACCTTACCCTGCAGTCGTACTAGTCGATAATGGCCTCGGACATCGCTCGCCTCGAACACACAGGAATTTGGTCGATTCATCATAGTGACCCCATGCGGGAACCCTGGTGAACAGCGCCAGGACCACTGAAACGCTCTGTCTTTATAAGTAGAGCCTAGCT
Source organism: Miscanthus floridulus (assembly GCF_019320115.1). Lineage (NCBI taxonomy): Eukaryota > Viridiplantae > Streptophyta > Magnoliopsida > Poales > Poaceae > Miscanthus > Miscanthus floridulus. The sequence goes on from NC_089591.1 coordinate 71,260,330, forward strand.
TAGCTATTGGTATCACCACTCGACGTACTTTAGCTCGCTTAGCTTTTCCTTTGAGCCAGCTTTTTGCTTAGCCTGCCTTACAACCACCGCTAGAGATGGCAGGAGCCTGGGTTAGTACCTACTACTTGAATGTTGAGGGTTTTCCCAAAATCCTGCATGCCACCCTACAAAAGCTCAGAGTCAAAGATCATCTCGAGTATGAGGGCCAGTGAGTATGAGGAGCATGGCACCGAGTGGTGTGAGGTTACTGTCTACATCAGGAAGAGTGAGGAGTTCCCTGACCTCACTGAAGCTTGGAGTGTGATCACAACCTGGGTTTCTCTTCGTCGACACCTATCAGATTGTGGCCCGCAAAGCCTTGTGGTACCTCTGCCAGATCTATGAGGAGCCCATTGCCCGTACCCCCATGTGATTCTTTCCACCTTTGGATAAGAATCGATGGGCATGGAGGGCTCGCATGGAGGCTTTGCAAGGGCGGGATGCGCAAGAGGATGTTCCCACCATGGTGCACTTGACCACGTACCTGCTCACTCTCGATGAGCAGTACGACCGTCAAGCCTTAGAACTAGGGGCGTGCCTTTGGCGCGCCGGGGAAGCCGAGATCTTCAACCGAATGCTCTAGGTGCAGCTCACCAAAGCGCATGCCAGTGCCGCAGCTACTGAGAGCCAGGAGACTGCCATGTCGGAAGCCCTAAAGGAGGCTGAAGATCGGCATGTCCATTAGCTTCGGGTGGCCTATCTTGTCACCAGGGCTGAGCGGAGGATGTTAGCTGCTGAAATGCAGGATGCCCCTGATGAGGACATGACACCCATTGTGGGGGTATGGCCCCCAAGACATGGGTCGCACCATCGGAGGTGGCCTAGCCCACAAGATCAAGGCGTGCACGGTGCTGCTCGGCGTGCACCGCAAGACATTGTATAGTACCTAAATAGGATACTTATCTTGTAACCCTACCTTCTCTAGAGTATATAAGGAGAGGTAGGGGGTCCCCTAGCGGATATGCTACATCAAGCTACTTGGTCGTCCAGATCAATACAATACATCAAAGATACAGGACGTAGGGTATTACGTCGATCAGACGGCCCAAACCTGTCTAAATCGTTGTCTCTGCGCCTTGTGTCACCATCCAGTTCCTGATTACGCGCATCTCCACCGACAAATCTACTATCGTGGGATACCCCTCAGTGAACTACCGAGCATATTCTGTCAACAGTTGATACGCCAGGTAGGGGTGTGCGCTTGATCCATGGCAAGCCAGATGGACCTCAAATCAACAACGCGTTCTCATCATCAATCTCGTGGAGATCCATGCCAGTCCACGACGATGATTCATCGCTGCTACACCAGCCCCTATAACAGCAGATCCGATCTCAGAACCACCTCCAAGGTCATCTTCACCAACAACTCACTGCCCGCCAGGTGCTCGCCATCAATGCCGACCAGACAACACCATATGCCACCGACCAGACGCTCCGTCCAAAGCTAAGTCACGCTTTAATATTCTTCTAAATATTCTCCAATCTCCGTATATCACCATAATATTTCTCCAAACTATTTTCTCCATATTTGCTCTCCAAACGATTTTCTAAACCCTTGAACAGTCACGTTGATGCTCGGACGCCTCCAGAGATGGCCCTGTCTCCAGCTCCTCCCTACACGTGCTACGGGCTCCGCGCTCTGCATTACGGGTGGTCGGCAGTGGCTCCTTGGTCACGCCTATTCCTCCTACACATGCACGGGCTTCACGCTCGATGTTATAGACTATGGGCTAGCTAGGGTTGGAGACTCAGCTACACACTAACTGTTCGGGTGGTTTATATTAAACATAAATATATTTTCACGCCAACTGATCGCCAAACTGCATACGCCGTTTCATCACCATTACTGATTTTTCTCCGGAGTTTATTTATTTTTACATCATGTACTACCCATTCTACAAGTTTGTATTACAGGATCATCATCTAGGTGATCGGACCACCTAGTGCTCGGACTTCTCCACCGATCAACTGGTTGGACCGCTTGGTTCATGGACTCTGTCGCCGACCAGTTGATCGGACTGTTCGCCACCCGTGCTTCATCGCCAGCTACACCGGTTACTCCTCGGCCCTTGGATTCTTCGTGCTCGAGGACTAAGTGGGCACACTTCACCACACGGACGTCGTCAGCTACGTCGGTGCTCAGACCTCGCCGCCTATGCCGGGCACTCCTCGGTGCTCGGACCTTGCCGCCTATGCCAAGGACTCCTCGGTGCTCGAACATCTCTGCCTACGCCGAGGACTCCTCGGTGCTTGGACCTCACCACCTACGTCGAGGACTCCTCGGTGCTCGGTCATCGCCAGTGACGCCAGGGACTCCTCGCTCCTCGGTGCTCGGACATCGCCAGCGATGCTGGGGACTCCTTGCTCCTCGGTGCTCGGACATCACTGCCTACGTCGGGACTCCTCGCTCCTTGGTGTTCGGTCATCGCTAGCGACGCCAGAGACTCCTCGCTCCTCGGTGCTCGGTCATCGCTAGCGACGCCGAGGACTCCTTGCTCCTTGGTGCTCAGACATCGCCGCCTATGCCGTCATCACTAGCGACGCCGGGGACTCCTCACTCCTCGGTGCTTGGTCATCGCCAGCGATGCTGGGGACTCCTCACTCCTCGGTGTTCGGTCATCGCTGCCTACGCCAGGGACTCCTCGCTCCTCGCTCCTCGGCGCTCGGTCATCACCGCCTACGCTGGGGACACCTCGCTTCTCGGTGCTCGGTCATCGGCGCCTAAGTCAGGGACTCCTCGCTCCTCGCTCCTCGGCGCTTGGTCATTACCGCCTACACCAGGGACTCCTCGCTCCTTGCTCCTCGGCGCTCGGTCATCACCGCCTATGTCGGGGACTCCTCGCTCCTCAGTGCTCGATCATCACCAGCGATGCCGAGGACTCCTCGTTCCTCAGTGCTCGGTCATCGCCGCCTACGCCAGGGACTCCTCGCTCCTCGGTGCTCGGTCATCACCGCCAACGCTAGAGACTCCTCACTCCTTAGTGCTCGATCATCGCCGCCTACGTAGGGGACTCCTCGCTCCTCAGCGCTCGGTCATCGCCTCCTCGCTAGGGACTCCTTGCTCCTCGGTGCTCGGTCATCGCCGCCTACACCGGGAACTCCCTAGGTGGTCGGACATCGCCGGCTATGCCGGGGACTCCTCGGTGCTCGGATCTTGCTATGTCTCATTGGTGTGCTATCAAGCTGCTCCATGCTGTTCGGATCAGGGTGCTAATCTTAGGCAACACATCTAGGGTCTTGATACGTGCATGTCAGACGGTGTCGGCAAGCTTTCAGACTTCTTTGACCCTACTAGAAGATTCATTCTTCATCTTCCAGCAGGCTTGGGGACTAAGTGGGCACACTTCACCTTGCGGTGAATGCGTTTGTTCTCATCTCGAGGCTACGCCCAAGGACTGGCTGCCTACTCGGCTGGTCTTCTACTTTATGACCCTAACACCACATGATTGCATCACCTACTATCAGGCTCGGGGACTAGCTGTGGGGGTATGGCCCCCAAGACATGGGCCGCACCATCGGCGGTGGCCCAGCCCACAAGATCAAGGCATGCACGGCGCTGCTCGGCGTGCACTGCAAGACATTGTATAGTACCAAATAGGCTACTTTACTTCTAACCCTACCTCCTCCAGAGTATATAAGGAGAGGTAGGGGTCCCCTAGTGGATAGGATCCATCAGGATCTATCAGATTGGATCTACATACAGATCAAATACAATACACTAAAGACACAGGACGTAGGGTATTACGTCGATCAGACGACCCGAACCTATCTAAATCGCTGTCTCTGCGCCTTGTGTTACCATCCGGTTCCTGATTACGCGCATCCCCACCGACAAATCTACCATCGCGGGATACCCCTCGGTGGACTACCAAGCATATTCTATTGATAGTTGGTGCGCCAGGTAGGGGTGTGCGCTTGATCCATGGTGACCCAGATGGACCTCAAATCAACAACGTGTTCTCGTTGTCAATCTCGTGGAGATCCATGCCAGTCCACGACGATGATTCATCGCTACTACACCAGCCCCTGCAACAGCAGATCCGATCTCGGAACCACCTCCAAGGTCATCTTCACCAACAACTCACCGCCCGCCAAGTGCTTGCCGTCAATGCCGACCAGGCAATGCCATAGGTTGGACCGCTTGGTTCATGGACTCCGTCGCCGACCAGTTGATCGGACTATTCACCAGTCGCTTCTACTCAATGTTCACTTCGTCACCGACCAGTCGACCAGACTGTTCATCGCTCATGCTTCATTGACAGCTACATCAGTTACTCCTTGACCCTCGAATTCTTCGTGCTCGAGGACTAAGTGGGCACACTTCACCGCACGGACATCGTTAGCTACAGTCGGTGCTCAAACCTAACCGCCTACGCCAGGCACTCCTCGGTGCTCGAACCTCGCCGCCTATGCCAAGGACTCCTCGGTGCTCGGACCTTGCCGCCTACGCAGGGTCTCCTCGGTGCTCGATAATCGCCAGCGACGCCGGGGACTCCTCACTCCTCGGTGCTCGGAACATCGCTAGCGATGCCAGGGACTCCTCGCTCCTCGGTGCTTGGACATCGCCGCCTACGCTGGGGACTCCTCACTCCTCGGTGTTCGATCATCGCCAGCGATGCCAGAGACTCCTCGCTCCTCGGTGCTCAGTCATCGCTAGTGACATCGGGGACTCCTCACTCCTCGGTGCTCGGACATCACCGCCTACGCTGTCATCACCAGCGATGCTGGGGACTCCTCGCTCCTCGGTGCTCGATCATCGCTAGCGACGCTAGGGACTCCTCGCTCCTCGGTGCTCAGTCATTGCCGCCTATGCCGGGGACTCCTCGCTCCTCGCTCCTCAGCGCTCGTCATCGCCGCCTACGCCAGGGACTCCTCGCTCCTTGCTCCTCGGTGCTCGGTCATCGTCAGCGACGCCAGGAACTCCTCGCTCCTCGGTGCTCGGTCATTGCCTGCCTACGCTGGGGACTCCTCGCTCCTCGCTCCTTGGTTCTCGGTCATCGCCGCCTACGCCAAGGAATCCTTGCTCCTTAGCACTCGGTCATCGCCACCTACACTAGGGACTCCTCGCTCCTTGCTCCTCGGTGCTCGGTGATCACCAGCGATGTCGGGGACTCCTTGCTCCTCGGTGCTCGGTCATTGCCACCTACACCGGGGACTCCTCGCTCCTCGCTTCTTGATGCTCGGTCATCACCGCCTACGCTAGGGACTCCTCGCTCCTCGGTGCTCGGTCATCACCACCTATGTCGGGGACTCCTCGCTCCTCGGTTCTTGGTCATCGCCAGCTACACCAGGAACCCCTGGGTGGTCACACATCGCCGGCTACGCTGGGGACTCCTCGGTGCTCAGATCTTGCTATGTCTCGTCGGTGTGCTATCAAGCTGCTCCATGCTGTTTGGATCAGGGTGCTAATCTTGGGTAGCATGTCTGGGGTCTTGATACGCACATGTCAGACGACTTCGGCAAGCTTTCAGACTTCTTTGACCCTGCTACAAGATTTATTCTTCATCTTCCAGCAGGCTCGGGGACTAAGTGGGCACACTTCACCTTGTGATGAATGTGCTTGTTCTCATCTTAAGGCTACGCTCAGGGACTGGCTACCTGCTCGGCTGGTCTTCTACTTTATGACCCTGGCACCACATGATTGTGTCACCTACTGTTAGGCTCGGGGACTAGCTGTGGGGGTATGGCCCCCAAGACATGGGCCGCACCATCGGAGGTGGCCCAGCCCACAAGATCAAGGCATGCACGGCGCTGCTCGGCGTGCACCGCAAGACATTGTATAGTACCAAATAGGATACTTACCTTGTAACCCTACCTCCTCTAGAGTATATAAGGAGAGGTAGGGGTCCCCTAGCAGATAGGCTACATCAAGCTACTTGGTCATCCAGATCAATACAATACACCAAAGACACAGGACATAGGGTATTACGTCGATCAGATGGCCCGAACCTGTCTAAATCGCTGTCTCTATGCCTTGTGTCACCATCCGGTTCCTGATTATGCGTATCCCCACCGACAAATCTATCATCGTGGGATACCTCTCGGTGGACTACCAAGCATATTCTGTCGACACCCATGCTTACGACCATGTTTGGCGCATGGTTAGGAGGGGTAGGAGGCCAGCAAGGGTGTCCACGTCAAGAAGGAGGCCCAAGGCTAATTCGGTTGGAGTCCCCGAGGTGGAGGCCCAAAGCAACTCAAGTTCAAGTCTGCCTTGGCCTCTAGGACCAGTCTGCCTTAATCTGGTCACCCAGGATGCATCCGGACTCTGTTTTTGACGATCCACATATGGTTGGAAAGCTAACTTGATAAGGAAGCCAATCCAAGTGGTCTCACCTCAAAAGACCTTCGAAATCAATAGGAATCGTCGAAATAAGTTAGTGTCCAGAATCTACCAGAGTGCTGCGACACCGTCTTTTGGTCCGTTGGACCGTGTATCGTGTTTGGGCCCATTAGGGGGCGCGTCTAGGGGGGTGATGCACAAGACTCTATAAATAGCAGATGTCACTCTCCTTAGGGTTTGGATTTTGTTTAGTTCTTGATTTCCTCGTGAAACAGACATTATTTTGCTGCAATTGTCACCGCTAAGGCCGCTTGTTGTGAACCAGGGCCCAGTTCTTGATCTTGTTCGCCTATGGCGATTAGTCCTTTCAAATAAAGACTTGAATTCTTTCTCATTATCTTAAGCCTCATATTTATTTGCAATTTCAGATTACGTTTATCTCGTTCTTACTTGTGTTCTCGATTCGCTTGCAGGAAAGCCTTCTCGACGAGATCAATCGCGTTCACGTGGTTGATAACCAATGGGGCAGTGGTATAACAGTTGCGAGGGTCTGAATTAGTCTTAGTTCGAAGCCTAGATCATGAACGTCGAGTCTTCGCCAATCGACGCTATCATACCTTTCGAAGATCGGGCCTAGTCTACATCAAGTGGTATCAGAGACCTTGTTGCTCGTTAGGTATAACTTTGTTTTTCCCCTTTAGATTGTTACTGTTTTTGCTTTACCTAGAGTCCATAAAAAGCTAAAAAATATATATTGCAACATATTCCTTGTCCTATAGCCCCTTTGTGCCATTGCAATATTATAATTTTAGTTTGCTTTATTGAATGGTCATCCCTTGTTATGTCGTTGTGTTCGTCATTTGAGGTCTTGTTCTTGATTTCTAGTGTCTGGTTTTGTTTTCCTTGTGTGACGTCCATCAGATTGATTCTCTCTATCTTTCTAGTGTTTCTAGTGTGTTGTTTCCTATCTTTGGTCAACAAATAAAACAAAACAAAAATAGGGGAGAGAATTTCCTTCTACATGAGAGATAGAAACTATAATCCTTGTGCATGGTAACGTTCCATCCCCATTGCTTCTTTGGGCGATATTGATTTAGAAAGGAAAGTCTAGATATTTGGGATAGCTTGTTCCTATGTTCTTCTTAGTCATGTTTTCCACAAGAAAGGAAAGTCCAGATTTTGCCTAGCTTGTGTCAGCCACGCATGCGTGTTTTAGACTGATTAGCATTGAGGTTTTGTGCATCTAAAAAAAGAAGATTTGCTACTTGGTGCATTGAAGGTAGAAGATCTACAAGCACTTGTCTTGTGGCACATTCTATTATTATAAAAAAAGATAAAAACGAGGTAACGCAAAAGGCAAAGAGGTGCAAAAAAAAAAGAAAAAAAGCCGCACCAAAAGAAAAAGGAAAGAAAAAAAGGAAGGTGAAAAAAAATTTAGAAGTGCTTGCATCCTGTTTAGTCCTTGTGCTGAGATATTGTTGCTTATTGAACTAGGTCCAGGACGAGTCTAGGCTGGCGACATAGACTAGCTTGGGACTACTTTTCAATCTTGCAATTTCTAAATTAAATTATTGTTATTCCTTGCTACTATATTGTGCATGTCCAAGCTCCACTTTCTTCTAACCAAGTATAGGTTTGCCTTGCAACTATTGCACTCAAGCTACAACGATATCACAGTCACTGACTGATTACACAGCCTGTTGCTTTGGTAAGAACACTTATATGACCGTGGTAAGACGCTTGAGAGTGTGTGACTTTACTCCTTGACCACATCCTATAGTAGCTGATAGAAAAATACATACTTGTGTGTTTTCTTGTTTGATTCTAACAATGATAGGTTGTTCATATCCACCAACTTATAATGGTATAGATGCTGATAAGTACATAGAGTGAGAAATTACCATAGATAATATATTTGCTACTCGCTTTATGTGTCCAAGGAGGAAGGTAAAAAATGCAGCTAGTGTTTTACGACATTCTGCTTTATCTTGGTGGGAGTCCTTTAGATCCTTCTGATAAACCTTAAACTTGGAATGATATGAAACTCCTTATGCAAGAAACCTTTGTTAATCCACCTCCTATTTTGACTTCATATGCTGAGGTGCACTATTTAGAGGAAGAGTCTATTGTTATTCCTCTTGCTATGACTAACCTTTTGTAGGATAATGTACATAAGCGAGAGGATGACATGGAAGAAAATAAGGAGCTCACAGCCTCATGTGAAAATTCAGAACCATCAACTATTACTCCTGCTGAACATGAGAGCAAAGGTAATGCCCATAATGCTAAACTCATAGAAGGTGAGCGTTCTCTTGATGTGCTGAATTTTTCCACCAATCATGCTATGATAGAGCAAATTTTAGTGGAGCCTTCGCTTGATTTACCTTTGTCACAAGATGATTTGCTTGATGTTTCTTGTGATGAAGATGACTTGCATGATGATATTTATGTTATTCCCATGCAATCATTGAAGAATGATCATGCTATATGTGTGCTGAAATCGAGCACTTGTGCTAAAAATAGACTTGTTATTCATAATGCTAGTGAAGTTGATGAGCTAAAATTATTGTCTTCTTTAAATACTTTGGGTTACATTGAATTTGATGTTCCGTGTAATCTTAGTTCTTTAGAGGAGAAACTTTATGCATATGCTGATTTGCCATGGTTCTCTAGACATACATATCATGTTTTTGACAAATATAACAACCAAGAATAATATTTGATACAACGAGTTTACATTTGTACAAATCTGAATTCTCCTTTTATTGTGCAAAGTAATGATCAACTAGAGGATAGTAAAATCAACACTGTTATTATGCCATATTCCTCTAGTTTTGCTTTTCGAACACAAGTGGAATCCAAAGAAATGGAGCATATGTTTCTTGTTAGAACTAATCTTTTGCAGGATAGTATTGGCAAAGATCGTGTGTATTTCAATCAAGCAGACTACATGTCTGTAGGACAAGACATGCAACAATCCTAGACATGTGGTCATATTCTTTCTCACAACATTGTTCACTCCCATTATTTTAGAAACCTTGTTTGTCCTCATGTTGTGCAGGATCGACTCCAAACAAAATTGACGCCAAGGACGGCTTTTCATCAAGAAGGGGAGGATGATAAGGACATGACACCCATGCTTACGACCATGTTTGGTGCATGTTAGGAGGGGTAGGAGGCCAGCAAGGGTATCCAAGTCAAGAAGGAGGCCCAAGACTAATTTGGTTCGAGTCCCTGAGGTGGAGGCCCAAAGCAAGTTCGAGTCTGCCTCGGCCTCCAGGACCAGTCTGCCTTAATCTGGTCACCCAAGATGCATCCAGACTCCGTTTTTGACTGATCCACATATGGTTGGAAAGCTAATTTTATAAGGAAGCCAATCCAAGTAGTCTCACATCAAAAGACCTTCGGAATCATCGAAACAAGTCAGCATCCAGAATCTACCAGGGTGCTGCGACACCGTCTTTTGGTCCGTTGGACCGTGTATCATGTTTGTGCCCATTAGGGCGCGCGTCCAGAGGGGTGATGCCCAAGACTCTATAAATAGTAGATGTTGCTCTTCTTAGGGTTTGGGTTTTGTTTAGTGCTTGATTTCCTCATGAAACAGATGTCATTTTGCTGTAACCATCGCCGCAAAGGTCGCTTGCTATGAACTAGGGCCCCAGTTCTTGATCTTGTTCGCCTAGTGGCGATTAGTCCATTCGAATAAAGACTTGAACCCTTTCTCATTATCTTAAGCCTCATATTTATTTGCAATTTTAGATTGCATTTATCACTGTTCTTGCTTGTGTTCTCGATTTGCTTGTAGGAAAGCCTTCTCGGTGAGGTCAATCACGTTCGCATGGTTGATAACCAATAGAGCAGTGGTGTAATGATTGCGGGGGTCCGAATCAGTCTTGGTTCAAAGCCTAGATCGTGAACGTCGAGTCTCCACTAATCGATGCTATCATACCTTTCGGAAGATCAGACCTAGTCTACATCAGCACCGGTCTTGGAAGGGATCCCTATCCACCCACCAGAAAGAAGGAGAACCAAAGATGCAGAACCGCCAGCACCTCCACCTTTGGAAGTGTTAGAAGCACAACCCTTGGTTCCTCTCACTCAGCCATTGCCCTAAGAAGATGTAGATTAGTTGCCTTAGGATGCTATACCCATAGGAGTAGTGTTTTTCGTTGTTGTCCCCTGGTATTGTACTCTTGCCGTTGTTGTCGTCTGTAGTTGTTGAGCTCATTCGACCATAGGTGAATGCTATGTCGTGAATGGGAGCTTGAATGCCTATACGTTGTACCCGTATAAGACCATTGGAATATGCATTTTATTAGGTTTCAATGTTTATTGCGTTCATCTATCCTCAGTTCGTTAGGCATGCTTAAAGCTTTCTAGGGTGATATTAAGCGAGTTACAAGAGAAGTTGCTATTCAGATACCAACAGATCAGCCATGGTTGGATAATATAGGACACTGTATCGACTAATTGTGAATGTCCCAGTAGAACACTTGAATCTCTTTAGAACAAATCTGCCATTGGATTTAAATTCCTTGTCCCTTGTTGTGAAGGGAACCTTTGTTTTTGAATTTTCCCTTGCAATACTCCCCTTACTCTGTGGTCTATGACCCCACCGCCTTCATGGCATGTAAGTTGGTAATAGTTGCCTGGTTAAAAGCTTATGGTGCCACGACGAAACCGAGGGCTCTCTGTGGAACAGCTGCCACATGTGACGCTGCTCGACACGCGTTGGTATCGAGGTTGTTGACCAAGTACCTTTACCAAGTTACACTGCCATACCATTTTTGCTATAACCTTTTCTCCTTGGAAATACTCGGGTGTTCAAACAGGAAATCCATAATGAGTTGATGCAGAAGTGTTCTCTCAAGGTGAACAAGAGGTGGTTTTGGAGGACATGGTCTCAGTCTATATGAAAGACGGATGTGGTCGAGTAAAGGAAAGAAAAATAAGAGTAGTAAGGATAGTTAGCAGTGGATAGTCAGGAGTAATTAGAAAGCCTGAGTGGACGTCATGTCCCAAGCCCTGTTTTTAGTTGACCGCGCTACGCATGTTGGGTCATTCCGCTGCGTGCCCTATGAACATTGTCTGTATCATGCTCTTAGCACCCCATTTTCGTGTGGCTGCAGGCATCATACAGTGCTCGTCGTCTTTGTGCACTGTGCGTTTTTTCTTTTTCCTAGCATCTGGTCGGCTCTCAACTCTCATGCCTCGTCCCTCATATCGGACCCCCCTTCCCTCTCCTTTCTTTTTTTTTCTTTTGGTGACACGACCACCCGCACACCTGCCTTGTCGAGCGGACCCCCTCTCCTCCCCTTTATTTCCCCCTCTGCCGCTCATGCAGGAAGCACACCATGTCTCCGACCTTATCTCCACAGCATGCACCAGTCTGTGTATCCCATCCCTACCGCATCTGCTTCTGGTGTGTTGCGTCCCTACCTCCGTTCACCTCTATAAAATACCCTTGGTCCTTACTCTTCTTCTTCATCCCCATTCCTCTTGCATTCACAGCAGAGCTATGAAATCCAGTCGATGTTGTGAAGCTAGGTTCAGTCAGTTTGAGGTGATGGTGTGATCTGAGAAGAAGAAAGGATCTGGTTCATCAAAGAAGTTCAAGTTCTCTTGGTTAGTTTGGTCTTAGGGTTCATGATGTTTTACTTCTCAGTCGACTATTTCTGGATCTATTGGTGCTATGCCATGTTTTGGATAATCATCTTCTTGTTGTTTCTCCATTGCCCTCGTCTATCTCGACTTCTGGAGTAAGTCTCGGTTGTATCAGGTTGCTCTTAGCCATGTATCTCTAAATCCCTATGTGGTGTAGTATTCAAAGTCACGTAACCTTTCGTGTAATCTCTGATCTACGAAATGTAATCGTGTTTCCCCTTTTTCTGGTTCTTGCTTCGAATCCCGGGACGAGATTCTTTTTAAGGGGGGTTGGTTGTAACACCCCTAGTGTTACGATCTCGCTTAGCACCTTGATTAAGGCCTAAAAGAAATTAATTAACCAAGCTCTCGTGTTTTAAAGTTTTAAACTCACATATAATGATAAAACAAATTATCCATGTTTTGTATAGCTTGATGATTCCCGGCGAGTACCTTGGCTTGGTGTAGTTCGTAGGTTGGTTTGACGTGGCGGGGTTATCTCAAAAATATCCCGAAGTCCCTTCGTAACGTACTGGAACCCATGTTCTGACCTCAGTTCGTGAAATGGTGCTCGAGTGACGACCCAGGTGGCACTGCTTTTGCGTATTGATAGAGGTCGGTGCCCTGGCCATCTTGTCACCTTGGCCACTGTGGAACTTGTCCTTGCTACTCGACCCGCCTACCTCACCTGTTCTCGACATCGTCGCATTGCTGGCCGCGTCGCTGTTGCGTTTGACCACGCTCATGGGCACCTCTTTAGAGTTGTCCGTGCCAACCGACATGCTCTATCAGCCACCTTGGGCCAGGCCAAATCCTCTCCGTCCTTCTCCGCTCTGGACCGCAACATCACGTCACTGTCTCACAACACGCCATGGCCGCTGGGCCACGGCTGGCACCGCCTGCCTGTTATCTCTTTCCTTTTCCCCTCGTGCTTGCGCGTCCTCTGTTCCCCATGCTGGACGCAGCCCTAGCTCTTGCTTTTTTCCCTATGCTCCTCCACAGCTCCACCACATGCCCGCACCAGCGCCCTCCTCGCTTCTCCTTCTGCACTGCCTTCTGTGCGCCCAGGCCACGCTGCTGCCGCGCCTTCCTTCACCGTCGCATGTGTGCACGAGCACGCATGCCCATGGCCATGCCAGACCTCCATCTCCTCGATGCCCGCGCTCCCTCCTCTAGGTTGTGCCATCCACCCATGCCACTGCCATGCCAAGTCCGCTCGGCACCCCGGCGCCACACCCTGCTGAGCCCCTGTGCCTCACCGGCTCGTCTGCGCCAAGCTCAGCCAGCACCATAGTTCCATTCCCCAGCTCGCCCATCTGAGCACCCAGCCAGGGCCACCTGCCATTGCCCTGTCTCTCCACGTTCACGCACACGAGCTACTGACCCTAGCCCACTGTGCCTCCACCGTCGTTGGCTGTCCCGTGCTGCTGCTGCCATGGGGTCTCGTCCCCATGGCTCCTGTCATGCTCACCTTGGCTCCGCGTGGGCCTGCTGCTCCTCGGCCCATGCGGGTCTTGCAGCCACAGTGCGTCCGTGCCGCAGCGCCTTGCCAGCGTCCGCACCCCTCCCTGTATGATCATGCGTGAGCGCTGCTGCACCAGATCGCCCTGCTGACATCCATGCGCGGCTCTGCATCATCCTCGCCACGCCGTCCTGGAGCCATCCGTGTCGCCCCTACCTCCGCGGTCGAGCTGAGTGCGGCGCCTCGCCGTTCACCGGTGCCCCTCCCCTAACGGTGCTCAACTTGGAGAATGAAGAAGATGAGTTCGAAGGGTATGCATCCAAGCCGTAGTTTTGTACATGGTGTTTACTGCAAAATACATGACTTGACTAAATAGTGCCTGTGGACCTTGTGTGGATTAGATAAAAGTGCAGGGGCCGCTTTGTATTTGTGTCGTGTCACCTGCCGTGGGCCGGTTGCCTAGGCCGTTCATGCCGCGTCTGGGCCACCTGCGCGCCACGCTGGGCCACGCGCAGCTGCTTGCCGCCTGGGCCGCTAGTCAGCCACGCTGCTGGCCAGCCGCTTCTGGTTTGCTGGGCCACGCCACTGCACACCTAGGCCGTCCACGCCAGTGCCGCGCACTAGGCCGCCGGCCGCACTCCCACTGGGCCGGCCTGCATCCGCACGTGGGCTGGCCACTCAACCACCTGGGCCACCGATTGCGCTCGTCAGCTGGGCTGGCCTGGTACCGCCAGTCTCCACTGGGCCGATTGGTGCCTGCTGGTCCCTTTGGTTTTCTAAAACAAGTAGCTAATTTAGTTCGGGAATAAAATTGTAAAATCAATATACATTTGTGTAGTTGTCCAAAAGTTATGAAACTAGTTTTGTTGAGTCTCTAAAATCAGGATCTACCTATTAGTATATTTTATTCACATAGTTCAATAATATGTTTGGGAGCTATATAATTAATCTAAGATGCTTAATATTGCAAAATATAAACTTGTTGGAACTTCAGTGATAAATTGGTAATAGTATTGGATCTGAAATTTCTCCAGCAGATCCTTAGCGATATTAGGTACTCACTATAATTTTTGTAGCTCAATAATAAGTAGTTGCTAGGTAGATAATGGTGCTCTATTTCGAATAAGGATTAAATCGATAGAATAAAATAAAGAAACACCTTGGTTTATATAACTAAAATAATTGTGGGAAGTAACGCCTTATCGGACAACGTGTACATGTAGCCTAAGTACGGTCGTCATTAGAACTAGCCCGTTAACTCGAGAGGCATATGTCGTATTTTACTGAGTTACGATTGTAGTTGATTAATTATATCTTTGCATTGCATATCATATAGGTACGATGATGGATCAACAGATCAATTGAAGGATGATTGGGAATCCGAAGATGGTGTAATGGTATTCTCTCTAGGAGATGATGCAATAGGCTTTCTATCCAGTTGATGATGGATGATCTGAAGCTGCAAATACTAACTTTTAATATATATCTTACCCAGGCAAGCCCTGGTGCATAACCCCTACTTTCTGCAGTTTAAATTATATTTGTGCATTAAGTTTTAAGGAGTTGAATGAAACCCACTTGCATATATATCTTTATCCTATGAGTCTTACTAGTATGACATGATCGTGTAGATTGCTATGCTACAGGACTCTGGTAGAAGTCGAGTGATTGCCTGTCACTCACGAGAGATAGGAAATATATTACTGTATTATTATCACTTGGAAAATATAAATGGTGGAAAGGAAAAATGGTGATTGGGCAGGGACATGGTTTGGGTATTGGTGGGTGTAAGAGATTGTGTCGCCATGAACACGGGGCATGGCTTGGTTACACTGCTTTCCCTGTCTGTGTCAATTAAGGACCGGTTATTGCATAAGGCTCTAGGCAAGTCACAGACTTATTATCCTGAGCACATACTTGGGTATGGGCGCTTGGAAGACTTGTCGCTCTCTTGTCACAGATCTGGCTCTTTCTGGACCGACTGTTAGGGTTTCTTTTTGGTGGAGAGGTCCTTGCACCGCACTGAGTCCAGGACTCAAGGGCAGGGGCTTGGAGTCCCAGTTTGGATAGGGACCTAGACACCTAGGATAGGAGAGTGATGAGTTAGTCCTGCTTGTGCCTAGGGGTACAAGTGGGGCGTGTGTTTTCGAGGGTACCCAGTTGGGGGCATTGATTCACGAATCACCGGGAAATCCAGTATGGCTCGTCTGTGGTCTAGCATCGTAGTAAGAACTAAAAGATGAAAGATGGAATGGAAAGAGGAACTCTGATTGCTCACCACTTGCTAGAAAGTAGTACAGGTGCTTACATAGAATGGTTAGTTAATGAACCCAATGCGGCTATTAATAAAAATCGAATATAAGGACACACGCTTAGTAATGCTTCCTACAAATGCAATAAACCCACAAGCCAAATAGTCTTGCATATCCTTGGAGTCTTTTCTTTTCTCCTATCGGATAAGTCTTGCTGAGTACAATTGAGTACTTAGGGTTTTATTCTCCCTATTGCAGGTGACAGGTGGATGCGAGAGCTGACTCTTGTGTGTGGATTCCTCCTGGTGGGCTTAGAGAGGGTTTCCTTTACAGCTGCGATCGTAGTTTTTACTTACAACTCTCACCAAATGTTTTTATAAATGAAAGCTTACAATCTGTTGTCATAGTTTAATTATCAATGTTTCATCATGCTGTGAATAGATATTTCTTTCCGCTATAATTCTGATCACGTGTTTATATTCCGATGTCAATTTTAAATTGTTCATAACTCTGATAGCATGATTACAATCTGCTGTTATAATAATAAATATTATACTCTAATGTTGAATTAAAAGTGATGTAAGAAATGGTTAAATGATGTAAGCTTTATTCTCTCATTTGTGATCCTGATGGCAAAAATGTGGATTTTCGGGTTCTCCCCTAGGGTGTGCCCGATGGAACTGCGTAATTTGGTGTTCTCCCTTGTGTGCTTAGTATCTAATGGAAGACAAGCGCTCCTGTGAGGCATTAGATTAGGCGGTTCTACCACAAGAGCTTACCACAACTAGTTTGTAAGAATATAAATGAGTGCGTAGGGTGATTATACCACCGTGTTGAGGAGTGAACCAATCACAAGATGAATATTAAATCAATCACCGAGAGAATACCAAAGGGCAAGAGACAACCATTTTTTCTCCCGAGGTTCACGTGCTTGCCAGCACGCTAGTCCCTGTTGTGTCGACCAACACTTGGTGGTTCGACGGCTAAGAGGTGTTGCACAAACCTCGTCCACACAATTGGACACCACAAGAACCTACCCATAAGTGAGGTAACTCAATGACATAAGCAATCCACTAGAGTTACCTTTCAGCGCTCCGCCGGGGAAGGCACAAGACCCCTCACAATCACCGTGATCGGATCCAGAGACAATCACCAACCTCCGCTCAATGATCCTCGCTGCTCCAAGCCATCTAGGTGGTGGCAACCACCAAGAGAAATAAGTGAATCCCACAGCGAAACACGAATACCAAGTGCCTCTAGATGCAATCACTCAAGCAATGCACTTGGATTCTCTCCCAATCTCACAATGATGATGGATCAACAATGGAGATGAGTGGGAGGGCTTTGGCTAAGCTCACAAGGTTGCTATGTCAATGCAAATAGCCAAGAGAGTGAGCTTGAGCCGGCCATAGGGCTTAAATAGAAGCCTCCATGAAATAGAGCCATTGTACCCCTTCACTAGGCACAACACGGGGTGACCGGATGCTCCGATCAGATCGACCGGACGCAGGACCCCAGCGTCCGGTCGCCCGATGCTTGCCACATGTCATCTGCTTCAAACTGCCGATCGCTCGATCTCAACGGTCAAGTGATGACCGGACGCGTTAGTTAGAAAGTGACCGGACGTAGAACCCCAGCGTCTAGGTCGTTTCCAGTAAGGTTCCAAACGCGAAATTTCACGATCGAAACATGTCCGGTCATGCTTGACCGGACTCACCCTAGTGTTCAATCACTCAACGTTTTCTCTATGAGCCTCACGTCAGCGTACGTCAGCACTGACTAGACTCAGACCATGAGCGTCTAGTCAGTTTACACGCCAACGTCCGGTCACAAGACCAAGACAGTGTGCTTACTGCTGTCACTGACCGGATTCTAAACCCAGCGTCCAGTCACTGCACCACTAGCGTCCGGTCACTCTAGTGAACCCCTGTCTTTTCTGTACAGGGCATCGGTGGCACCATCGGACTGTCCTGCACTCTATGGGCGGACACTCCATCGGTGAAGTATCTTACCCTTACTCAAATGTGCCAACCACCAAGTGTATCACCTTGTGCACATGTGTGTTAGCATATTTTCACCATCATTTTCAAGGGTGTTAGCACTCCACTAGATCCTAAATGCATATGCAATGAGTTAGAGCATCTAGTGGCACTTTGATAACCGCATTTCAATACGAGTTTCACTCCTCTTAATAGTATGGCTATCGATCCTAAATGTGATCACACTCACTAAGTGTATCGATCACTTAAAATAAAATGGCTCCTACTATTTATACCTTTGCCTTGAGCCTTTTGTTTTTCTCTTTCTTCTTTTCCAAGTTCAAGCATTTGATCATCACCATGCCATCACCATCGTCCTGATCTTCGCCATTGCTTTATCACTTGGAGTAGTGCTACCTATCTCATAATCACTTCGATAAACGAGGTTAGCACTTAGGGTTTCATCAATTAACCAAAATCAAACTAGAGCTTTCAATCATGATGGACAAAATCATTGCCAAGTGGGTTAGTGAATGCTATTGATCCAAATTCCCCTTCCTATGTTGGGTAACTAGATTCAATTTACTTCAAGTGGTTCTAGACTTAATTTCTGACTAGTGGCATCTTTAAGCATCTAGTTACTCTTCATGTCTAGGTTTGCATTTGCATGCTTATATCTTTTGACATACATACACTAGGTATATCTTATGGTAGGCTTGCTCGGTTTTATTCTTATTCCTTGGAGCAATCCTACATGGTTTGAAATTGTTTAGGAGCACGACACATAGCTTGTCTTTCAATTTTTCATCTAAATATGTGCCAAAGTCCAAATTATAGATAATTTCTCCCGAATATCACATTCGAAAATGATTCTCACATTCATGTGATGTCATCTTTCAAGTGATATTTTTTATTCTAAAATCAATGTGCATGTTTCCTATAAGTATTCCATACTTGTGTGTACAAATTTAGGGAGATGTTACTCTATAAGTTAGATTCTTTGAGACTAACACCTTTTTAAGTTTATCATATGTGTAGTAGTCTCATTGCAAGGAAAATAGAGTCCCCAGAGTTCTGCATCATACTTCAAATATCCACCACCTATTGCAAGTGATAGAAATCAAATTGGTTTCCACATATGGTATTTCTAAACCGATATCATCATGTTGATTTCATTTTGATATTTATATACTTTCTCCATGCATTATATAGATTAAATTCCCTTGAGCAATAATTTGCCAATTATGCATATGCTTTGCCTTCTACCATATGTATGCATATATTTAGGGGAAGTTTAGTCTATATAATGTGAGTCAAATTTTGTGACCTATTTCACTCTACACAAAGAGGAATCACAAAGTTTGACCCTCCCTTATGCTACTAATGTCTTCCTTTTTGGTATTTGATTCAGAATTTAGAGGACCAAAGGCAAGCATTATTTTGTAGAACCAAAAGCTAGATCATAAGAATTTACAAGTGGTAATGGTCTACAAGTGGTAATGGTCCAAGAAAGGGAGGATAGTTGATTATGGATTAGTCTATGTAATGAGAAAATTTGTAGGAAGCAAGGTTTAAATCCATAATGCCACATGGGGATATTTGCAAGGATAAGATAAGTTTTTATGTGGTATCCTTTAGTTTTACAAGTAGTATCTTTTAGCATCATATAATCTTGCCCCTTGCACTGCATCCTAGTAAGTAGGTAATTTTTAAGTTTCAAAATTCTATTATTTGCTTGCTTTGGTCGTGTTGTCATCAATCACCAAAAAGGAGGAGATTGTAAGAAAAATAGACCCTAGGCCCTATTTACTTTAGATTTTGGTATTTGATGACCAACAAAACCAAATTAGACTAATGAATTTGCAAGTAAGTATTTTGTAGTTCAATAGGGTGCAAGACGTGACTTGAACGAAGACGACATAATGATCCGATGATCAACACCATAAGCGAGACCTTAAAAGCACAAGAGAAGACCCAAGATATCAAGCAAAGTCCAAGCACGAAGATAGGAACTAAGCCGGACGCTGGACCAGACACTGGTAGCACAGTGACCAGACGCCCCGATCAAGAGGCTCGGCAGCAGCAGCGACCGGACGCTGAACGAGCAAATCGACCGGACGCAGGACAACAGAGTCCGGTCGAGTACAAAGAGGTTCCTAGAGCGGTGAAATTACAACCGGACGCGTCCGGTGGCATGTGACCGAACGCTGGCAATGTCCGATCAGTTGATCGTGGCTCTAACGGTCGGGATAACCGGACGTGTCCGGTCAGGACGTGATCAGCGTCCGGTCAATAGCAGAAAAGCGGGATTTCGTCCCCAACGGCTACTTTCTCAGTGGAGCTTATAAATACAACCCCCAACCGGCTATTTGAAGAGTGTGGAGCTGAGGAAACATATCAAGGGTGCTTGATACACCATTTTAGTGATCTCCACTTGCATAGTGCTTAGTGATTCATTAGGTGATTAGCGTAGGTGCTTTGCGAAGTGCTTATGTTGATTAGACCACCGCTTATGTGCTTACTCTAGGTTTAGGCCTAGTGTTTAGTGAGGTTTGCATACCTCTTACCACTCGGTGCTTGCGCGCACCATTGTTGTATATTAGATGGGCTTGTAGTCTTGCGAGATCACACCAACCACGTTTGTGGTGTGCCCGCCACCGTGTACCGGAGGGAACAAGGCCCGTGGCGTTTCGGTCGGAAGCTTGATAGTGAAGACGACGGGGAACATCCGGGAGAGGCTTGCCTGGAAGGCACGTCGGAGACCCTACTTGCGCGTGGGGAAGGCCCGAGGCTATCCACGGAGTTACCCGGCCGGGAGCTTAGCCCTTGCGAGGAATTCCTTGCGAGGGGCTCCAACGAGGACTAGGGGAAGCTTGCGCGCTTCTCGATAGCTCGGTAAAAATACCGGAGTCGTCGATGGGAGTTTGCATATCTCTACCTTGCTCTTTAGCTTCCACATTTACATTGATTACATTACTCCTTTTGCGGTAGAGATAGCAACACATTAGCAAAACCGTAGTTGCACATTTAGATAGTTTATCTTTTGCATAGATTCTGTAAGGATAGAAAAAGATGCCATAGTTTAGAAGTAGATTTTTAAGTTCCCTAATTCAACCATCTCTTAGGCGTCACAATTCCCTACATAGCGCAATGCTTCCTAACCTTAGTGCAATGAATCCAAACAATAGAAGCAACAAATTTCCAACCTTAATAATTACCCCATAAGAAACTCCATGTGTTTCGCTGTTTCATCCTTGAACTCGAGGATTATCATGTTACTTGATAAGGTTATGATAGTCATTTGAATGGAATTTTACTTAAAACTACCACTTATTTTCTCGATAAGTTTGAATGATGAATATCAAGTACTGACCCACAAACCCCAAAAGTGAGTGAAGAAGACAGAGAGCATAAGACGGTTGGTCAAATGTCGAAGCGGGAGCCCAGCTCAACAGGCCATCACAGGGAGGAAACGCTGTGCATTTTTAGCATTTCTCTGGAGTACAATGGACACGAACAGGCTAACAGCATCTGTTAGGAACTACAAATACACAGTGATGCGACTCAGACGCTCGTAGACACCACTTCAACATCGGCATCCGCGTCGCTTCCCCCGGTGTGCGAATATGACACATCCTGCAAATCGTAAAAGAACTTAGATCTCCTGGGATATGCGCCAATTTAAAAGGCTCAAGGGAAAAGCCCTATTAATCGGACCAGACATGCATGCAGGAACACAGGTTGTGCAACTACGGAATCATCCAGTTTTTTAGGTGTTGGCAGAAATGACAATTGCTCTCATGACCAAAATGCTGCAACAATGATTTGCAACTCTATTTTTTGTAGTTGATCTTTTTTATATCAAAAATATCAATTGTGCAATTTGAAGATCACTACTGCAGAAATTTTGGTACCAAAATTTTGTTCTGCAAAACATGTTGTAAAAGATACATGATATAAACATGAGAAGCATAGGCTTCATTTTAGACTAAAAAAGTGACACACTTAACTACCAACGTCTCATGACTTTCGCTTACCAGATGGTCTTAACTGATCCTCCTGGCCTCCCTCTCTAGCCGCAGAAGATCCAGGAGCATGCTACAGATAGAGACATCTCACATGAGCCTAGCTTATGCTGAAATTTGACTTATGCTGATGCTTATGCTGAAATGTTGTGAGAGGAAAATACTGTTCCATGGCTAAAAAGTAGTGCTGAATAAGCTCAAGCGAACAGGGCATATACAATACTCAGTTATCCTTTGCGTACCTTGGGATCACTACCTAACGGTGGCACACCACGCACACTTTGCTCCAAGGACTTAAACTTCTGCTCCCAGGTTTCATTTAACCCCTGCAAGGCCTGATTAATCATCTGCTGCACCTGCTCCTGTGTGAATTTCTGCCGTTGCCCATTTTTACCAAAACAATCTGGCATGGACTTTGCTACTTCATCAACCTTGTCCTTGTCAATGATACCAGTGAGCCCATAGTACCTTCCACGGTTCCGTCCCCCTACTTGCTGCACCCATGCAACGTGGGGGTCTATTTTCTTATCGCCAGCCTCCTCCATACGATTCGTGAAGCCCTCCTGAAAAAATGAAGTGGATACAAAACACAGTTCAGCAACAGTTAATAAGCTCTCCAAACATTTTGCATGTTGCGCCCAATTACTTCTAAATGGTGCAAATAACCCAAACATTGAGGACCTACCACAGTTCGCTTTGCTCTCTCACTGACAAATTCCCCTGTGCCACCTTTACGCCTATGGGTCTTGTTGAATACCTCTAGTTCTGACACTGGCATCCCACCATTTTCTATAACCTATATTCAATTAAAAAACAATAAGTAATTGGTGCTGAAATGAGTTAACCAAGGAATTTGTCTTTATGTCTTCACCATAAGCTGCCTGTGCATGGCAATGCTCCGTGAACCCGATGTGTGATGAGCACGGCCTTTAGTGAATCGGTTCTTCCTGTTCTGGGAAGACATCTTTAAGACTTCTTCTTTGGCCCAGTGCTCGCATAACCTTTCCCACCAATTCGGAAGCATCCATGCAGGGGGGAAAGGTTTCCACAGCAAGGGGTCTTCGTCATCACTTCTCTCTAAAGCCTGCTGGTCCTTGGGTTCTTCTTCTTCTTGATCTTCCTCTTCTGACTCTGCATGTCCGTTGGACCTATGTGCACCTGAAGTTTCATTGGATTTGTCTACTGCAGCAAACTTTGCTCTAACATTGCGCTTCTCTTGGCTTAGGATAGAAGCAAACTGCCTTGCTGCTCTGCGTTCAAATACCTTCAGACACTCTGCTTCTCGGCCAGGGGCCCACTTGTAGCGTTGCTGGCACAATTGAAATATAAGCTCAATGGTCAAAATGTCCTCAATAACACTCCATAAAGCAAATGTATTCAGCTAATTTACTTACAAGAAATTCATTCAAAATAATATCCCTTGTTTCTGGAGGATACTGTTGCCAGTGGAGAACCATTTCTCCATTGGGTGGATCTTCTCTTCGCTGACCAGCTGGCAGATAGGTAGACCCAGGGTACTTCTGCTTCAAAAGAACAGTGATGGTAGAGGCCACCTTAGGACAAGGTGGATTGACATCCCATTTGCTGCCAAGTCGACTCGTCATGAACATAACAAGAGAATATATTAAGAATTAACTTTGTCAGTTCATCGATACACATACTCAATAATATTAGGTGTCAAGACAGGCCTGTCAACTTCCCTTCGTGGTTGGGTTAGTCTTGTAGGTTGATGTCCACGTCCTCTACGCTTCCCTGATGATTTCACAACAGATTCTAATAGGGAGTGGCCCCTCTGTGCATCCTCCTTAATGAGTGATTAAAATAAGCATCCAAACAATGCAAATATTTTGAATGTGTAGTATTTATGCAGAAAATTAAACCACGGCACTCTGGCTAAGAAAATTTACAGGATATTAGGAGCTAATTTTACTTTATATAAACACGTATCACATGTGCGTGGTGGAAGGTTGATGTGAGTACTAGACAAGTTGGATAGTACAGATTAACTTGTCATTGGAGAAGGTGGATATGTGATAGGCATTAGGGTGGTATTCTCGAAATCACAGGAGATGTGCAGCTCTCATGCGCGGTCAAGGAAAAAAACAGTGGCAGACTGGTAATGAGGTGCTGCAGATTTTGCTGGCAGCTTGGCAATAATGGTCGTTGGGCAGTGTGGCAAATTTTTAAGAGAGGTGGCCATGGCTTCAACCAATAGCCACGGGTAGGAACACAGATAAGTGCACCCAAGTCAGTGGAATGAACTGAAGGTTCTCGTACCTGTTGCCATTGCCCTTGCATATGCACATCATGAAATCGGGCATCAGGTGAATGTGGCTGCTCGTCACCACTTCTATCAAGCCAGTGTTCACCGGGGACCTCTGGAGGGTACAATTGACTGTAGCAGAGTGGGAGTTGCCTATCTTGAGATGCATTATGATTTGACACAGGTGGTCCAGTGGCTGCATCAACTCTGCCTGACTGGTTTGAGCTTGCTTGAGGCATTTGAAGCTGAGGCGATGGACTGCGACACAAATTGGAAATGATTTTATCAATGTTTAGATCTAAATCCGAATTACATTGATTCGAAGCAGCTGGCTGCTGGGCAGGCTCATTGTTGATAGGATTTTCTGGCTGCTTTGACAAACGTGCACTACGCCTAAGATGGGGGCCTCCATTTGGATAACAAGGCAAGCCCTTCTTTTTCCCCTTCTGACCACTGGCAGTCCCACCGCTCCTTTTCCTCTTCAGATTCCATCCAGTTGCCTTGCTGTGATACTCACCTTGGTCCTGTTCAACACGGTTGACTTGATTTGAGGTCTCTATTGTTTCATGCTGGAGGGTACTTGATACAGCCCGATATTCATTTATGTGCTCTCCTTGACTTGCAGTGTCCTCAACAGGTTGCTGTTCTTGGGCACGAAATGAATAATTGGAAGGACGAACTTGTGCCCGAGAGGCTGAGCTTGAATGTACGGGAGGCTCTGGACGTACCACGTCAGTAGATTCAAGACAAGCAGGCAATTTAGTCTTCCTCTCGCTAGCCTTTGCAATAGTCTTACTGAGTGGTTCAATACATGACTCCTCTCTGTGAGCTGAATGGATACTGGGCTCTTTTTGTGCCAACAGGGTGTGGATTGCTTCTGTTCTGGAAGAACTGAAGGCCTCCTCTCTATGAACTGAACGAGTCGGGTGATTATACTTTTCTACCTGACCCTGCTGCACAGAAAATAATGCAAAAAGAAGTAAGAAAATAAAAATAGGTGGAGTAGATCTATGCATAGAAGAGTACAGAAAAAGGAAATCCTAATCTAAGAGATTCTGCAGAAATACAACTGCATGACTGTCGCTGAAATAGGCAATCAGGACATCTGAATGGTATATTCTATCTATCAGATTTGTCTTCCGTGTCCTAGAAAATCTCCATACTTTATTTGTCCCTATCAAGCCCTCCTCACCAAACCTCTATTCAAAATTTTTTAAAAATCTTTCATAATGCAGAGTGGCAGACATTAACAAATAGTCAGACCCATGGTTTCCTTTAATAAAAAGACATCCTAACGTCCAATGCAGTGAATCAGAGCCTTTGAGCGGTACAAAAGCAAATGCAAACTAAAATACAACCATTGTATCGCTTGTAACCCAGAAATGCTACGCCTCGCAATCAAAATGCAGGTGCAGCCTGTTCTTGCTCAACTCACCATGAAAAATACTGCTATGTAAGACAAGACAAACATCAGGATTTCAGTGGAAGTGTAATAGGGGATATTGCCGAGTTAATAATGACAGCTTCATTGGGTTGGGACAAAGGCAGAAAGTTAAACTAGTATACCAAGCGCGAATAAATCCATGTGAAAAGGAGTTTTAAGCAAGTGTTTCTAGTAAAAGTCCTAAAACACTTTGATACGCACCTCGAGACGCCGGTGTGGGGATGGCCTCAAAGTAATGCCCGCTGGGGGCGGCGCCAGGATTGAGACTGTGGCGTAGGGTGGCGAGGCGAGGTATACCCGGAGACGCCCGCCGTCGACCGTAAGCTCGACACTGCAAAGAGGGCACGCGAAGCGCGCGAGGCCCGCCGGCACGCTCAGCAGCGCGGAGCAGGCGCCGCACGGCAAACTCGCGGGTGCCGGCACAGGCACGGGCACGGGTACGGGCACAGGCACTGGCGCCATGGCGGCGGGTCGGCGGCTTGGGATGGGCAGCGCCCTGCGCGGGCGCGGGGGCATGAGCTCCGGCGGGAGCGCCTGCTGAGTCCCGCAGTCGGGGCAAGCGAACTCGGAGAGCCCCGGCTCCACCTCCAGCGTCTCGCCGCACCCCGCGCACCGCACCTCGACGAATTCCGGCGGCGGCGGCGCCATGACGGCGGGAGCAGTGGTAGGGTTGCGCTTATCACTCTCGGGCCCTTGGGGATAGAGCAATTTGGGGTGAGAGAGAGAGAGAGAGAGATGAGTGAGACGCGACGGCTACCCCTAAAAACCGGTCAACTGGAGCCGTCAGGAAAAAAGGGCTACGCGCGGGTTTCAGCAAATTTAGCTCCTTTGCCTTCTGCTTTCTCCGACTCCACCTGCGGCTGCATATGCGCAGCTAACAGACCCTGATTGAGTAGTGAAAAACTTGCGTCAAAACTCAGATACATTCCAGTATTTGTTCTGTTCGACACTTTGATTTGAGTAGGGACTTTCTGGGTTGAGCAGGGAAAACTTACGTCAGAACTCAGATTCATTCCAACATTTGTTTTGTTCGTTGTTTTGTTATATGGATGAAGTGTCCTTCCATGTAAATACAAAAAGAGAAGCCAAATAGTAGGAGTAGAATGAGTTTAAAATAAAAGGACAAATGGTGTAATTATTTTAATCACGTTATCACACTTTGTTGGCCTTCACTTTGTACTTTTTTTCTCTTATATATATTTTTACTAGCCACTTAAAAGATTCAAATGGTAATCCATGTAACTATACGCCATGAGTAAATGGAACGTCGAAATGCCATAAAAATGGCATGTATATCTCTTGATAGAATATATTGCAGCGTGCCTACTTCCTCGCTAACAACACTAGATGTGCTCATGCCCCTAACATGCCGATGACATAGAACCATGTTCCATGGCTGTTATATGTCTCCTAAATGTGCTCCCTCTATTTCAAATTATAAGAAATTTTGTCATTTTTACTATATGCATAGTAAAACATATGAACATAGAAAAGTCAAAACGTTTGTAATTTGGAACAGAGGGAGTATCACAGTTTAAGGAGTCTTATAGAAATATCATGAGTTGCTAGTATACATATGTGATTTAGGTCCATTACATAAGACTATAAGAGGTGTTAGGATGATCATTTGTTGTTGTTGTTTCAAAGCTTTTGTTCCTTGTGTCTTAGAGGCTAGAGCAACTTCAAGAGCCTCTTTATATCATTCAACATTGTTTAGAATAGAGATTTTTTTGTTGGAAAAATGTCCTTCAATAACCTTTTTAATGAGATCTACAAATATTATCATCCTTTATTCCGGATTTCTCGCTAGCCCACGCTGAAAGTGAGGTTATCTAAATTGTTTGAGGCGGAAAGATATATAGAGAGCTATTATTATTCATGGTTCTCAAAACAATATTTTAGAGAGTGAATTTAAGAAGGGTCCGTTTAGATTCTCGGAATTGAATTCATTCTAATAATTATAATTTAGACATAGATTAATTAAGCTAATATAGTTGTATATGGAATATATTTATATATTTAATGTTAGGCATACATGGGACATACTTATATGTTGTATTTCTATTGTAGGAAAGTGAGTTGAAGGGTGTACTATAAGTTGGAGATAGAATTATAGCATAGTGATCTATATAATCTATTTTCATTCCCACCCTATGAATTTGAGACAGGCTTATTTATGAGTTTGAGAAAGTTATGGAATATCAAATTTCAAGCCAAATAGTCCTAATCCATTATATAGATTTTAATTCCTCTAAAATGAAGGGATCCAAACGACCCTTAGAGATATCTTTATATAGCCATATGGATACAAATTTCTCCTTAGGTAGTTGCACGGCAAGTAACGATTGAATGCAAGAAGACTCATGAATGAAATCAGTCCAAACCTCCTACTCATGCTACATCCTCTTCCTGATAAGCCCTATCTCCATATCCTCTTATATACCGTCAAAGATTTTTCACGTCTTGTTATGCTAGATTTTTTTCCATATACATGTGCCTTGACTTCTTTGCATGTCACCTAGATTCTTGTTGCTTTTTTTTTCATTCTAATAATTACATCCTGAGGGTTGTGCAATTTGAAAACAATTTTTTTTTGCATATTTTAGGGTGTTTATTCGAGTAAATCATCTTATATACGTGCATTATAAATACTTAGGGCTCCTTTGAATTATAGGATTTCAAAGGAATTTTGGAGGAATACTGTTGATAAAGGAAAGTTTCCTATCCTATGGTTTGGCTGGCAAGTACTATTCCATAGGATTTCATTCCTGTGTGTTTATTCCATACGATTTGTAACATCCACGAGCTCTTGGCAAAATTCCTACGCACGAAGTACGAGAAGTTGAATGCCGATGCTAGCTACTAATGATCTATTATGGCTTGTTCTACCCAATCAAAGAGAGGAAACACATACAAAGTATGCACTTGGTGTTATTTTTTATTCAACCTTGACATTCCTGCAAAACAAATCCTTTGATTTTTCTGTGGTGTTACCAAAGAGCTTCTCATTTATTTTCTTGTGCTTTTGCCTATAAGATTACAGGCTCCGTTCGGCTTGCTGAATTTTAGCTGAAAAATACTGTTTTGGCTGAATTGTTGTGAGAGAAAAATACTGTTCTGGCTGAAAATAAGAAGCCGAACATGCCGGCTTCTGGGTAAGCCGAACGGGGCCGAACTACGTTTTTCCTATTTCTACATTTTTCTATCCCGTGTTCCAAAGGATAACTAACATTCGTTTAGCCAACTAGTTTGCTCACCATCCAACAAGCTTTTTTAAATATTCTAACTAAATAATCATTTGGCGGACCTGTGACTCCTCTAATCTAGCGCTTAAATGTTGATTATGTAGGTTGAGGCAACCTCTAGTTTTTGTGTACAAGTATATTTTGCCTATCGAAGTTAGATGTAGATTTAGCTATGAACGTTGTAACAATATATATCGTGTATATTTCAGATATAAAAAAATATACTGTGTATCTCATATATCAAAATTTTAAAGTTTAACCTTAAAAGACGTTGTAATAAAGCAATGTCAATGGGCAAAGGCAAAGCTGCAGATTGCAGTAGCTTGAATTGCTGTCGGGTTAATCACCTTATTTATCCGTCATAAGAGAGAAGATGACACGCCGTCACCGTCACCGTCACCGTCACCGTCACGCCTCGTAGTTAACTCTGATCCCCGTAGCCGTAGGCCAAATTGAGTAGCGCCAACGCGAACGCGGAGGGAGGGGGAAGAAGAGAAAAAACCCATCCAAAACCTAGCCGTCGCTTCCATCTCCCATGGCGCCGCCGCCGGGGATCGTTGAGGTGCGTTGCGCGGGCTGCGGGGAGACGCTGGAAGTGGAGCCGGGCCTCACCGAATTTGCCTGCCCCGACTGCGGGACACATCAGGCGCTCCCGCCGGAGCTCATGCCGCAGCGCCCCCGCCGCGCGCTTCCGCTTCCCGGGCGACGTGTCCCACTCGCCGCGCCGTCCCGCATCGCGTGCGGGGGATGTAGCGCCGTGCTAAGTGTGCCGCACGGCCAGGGGCGATTCGCCTGCCCGCTCTGTGGCGCCGAGCTCGCCGTCTCGCCAGTTGCTGCCATTTCGGTCGTGGCGCCGCCCGCAGCAGTCCCAATTAGTCCCAGCAGACCGGCGCAGCCTTCTGAGGTATTACTATGCACCGGATGTTCTCCCCAGTGTTTCTGCTGCACTGCATTGTTACGCCACTAAGCGCCTAAGAGAGCTCTGACATGAACAACTGACCAATGTCTGTATTCCATTTTTGTTGAAGTTGCTGTATCTAGTGACACTAATTTGATGGTGTATCTAGTGACTTATAGATGAATAACTGAAGTAGATTATGAAAATATATTTCATTGTGTATCTAGTGACACTAATTTGTTGTCATAAATATTGGTGCTCTTTCCTATAAATTTGGTCAGACTTCAAATAATTTGACTTAGGGCAACTCTAGAAGTTAATTTATTTTGGAACGGAAGGAGTATATTTATAAGAAGTAGGGGGCAGCCCCTCCTGATCCATAAAAAAATGTTTAAATAAGGTCACATAAAATTTGGGTTTCTGAAACCATTCTTGTTCTGGAATACGTTGTTGGACGTTTTTAATAACTTTGTCCACTGTATATTACTATTCTTCTTCTTTTTTTCTTTTGGCAAGCATACAGATACAATTGGTCACAATAGAAGTGCCATTTTTCATTACTTTCCAAGTCCAAAGCTTTTACAATTCATCTTTTACCATCAATATTTATTACTGTACTTTTTTTTTCCAAATCTACACTGTTAAGATCACAAAAGTAATTTTTGTGTAGGCTGGTCAAGACTGGCAATAGTTGGCTGTGCACCTCATAGACACTTGTTTTATGATCAAAGGGACATCTGTATATGCTCTATCTCATGGTTCATTTTTCCTCTCTATGTCATCTTTGCTATGGAGCAGGTGTGTCCTGGGCCTTCAAGTCAATTAACTCATGCAAGATACATTCAAAGGCCCATTCATTTGGAGCAGACACATGGACAGCATCCGAGACATTCCTTTAGAGAAGAGCCATTTACTTCATCCAGAGCTGACACTGGCACAGAAATTCCTGTGGTGGGAAGGCTACAAAACGAGCCTGCTGACCCTTTGTCACAGAGACAAGAGTCACATATTGAGCCACTCGATGAGACTATTCCCAGGCCCAGCAAGAAGAAATCTATATTTGTAGCTAGCCCTGATTCTTATCCTGTAAGAAAGGTTCATGAAGAGCATCTTAATCAAGCCTTGTATGCATCAGAGGAACAAGGAATGCCTTCAAACTCTTCAATTCATGCAGAGAAGGAGGAACATAGGTTTCCCAATGACACAGTTACAGTGCGCAGCAAACAGAAAGTTGGAAATGTGGTTGCCCCTAGTATTCTCGAACAGGAGCAGACAAAGTCTTTGAATCAAGCTGTGGATGAGCAGCAGGCTGATGAAATTCCCAAGGATACAGTTCATGCAGACAAGGTGCAAGTGGAGTTTGCCAGCGAAGCTGGAAGCTGTAAAAAGAGTGTTGGAGGTAGTAAAGGAAACCAAAAGAGTAGTAGTAAGATTTTAATGAATTCTTCAAATGAGTCGCCTCAACTCAGGCGTAGTAAGCGCTTGCTAAAGGGATCACATGACATACTTGACATTGATCCTATTGAGAAGATCGATGCTCCTTCGAATCAAAATCTGTCTGAAGCTCCAGAGATTGAAAGGACACAAGCAGATTCTGACACTAGTTCTCCTACTCGGTACCGATTTCCTCTTGATCGCTCTAATGAGTGGGATGTTGTTTGTGCAACTACACCACCTGCTTTTAATCATTGTACACAACAAGCTGAGCAGTTTCCACGAACCCAGATGTACTCTCCAGAGACTAGGTGGGCACTTCCAGTTGCAAGCTCAAATTCATGGCATGACAATGAGATACCTCAGGAGAGCTTTAGTGGGGTCGGCCAACTTGATAGAGGCTATTCAGAAGTGCATTCAAATCTGGCAGAGATGCAAAATCAGGATATGAATGGGCCACTAGTACAAGAGATTTGCAGCGACAAGAACTGTTCTGGACATGGACAACTGAAGCATCACAACAAAAACTGTTCACATTCAGAGCTTGGAAGGCAAAAAAGGAATGGTTTCACTTGCCCTTCTCCAAATGGTGGGGGGCATCCTGAAGACCAATCCTTCTCTGGAGCCTGCCTCCAGAACCTGTCTGCTTCATGCAGCCGCCTTGCTGCTTCTGCTACCACTACATTGCCCACAATCACACCGCCTTCTACAAGTAAATGTCTTGTGCCTTTCTGAAGCCACACAACTGTCTCTGTTGAGAAACTCTCTATCATTGATGTGCGCTTCTAAATCTTGCAGATCTACCACTTAACCACAGCAGTCCAACATCGCTGCACCAACAGCCGCCATCCGGACTCTACTCACAGGTTCCTTCCCCCAACCCTAACTTGCATGATGGTTCGAAAATGTTTGTATTAGGTTTTAGTGCTTCGATTAAAAACATAAAAAAGGGCTTACCCAGTGCAGAGAGCTCCCGCTCTGTGCGGGGTCTGGGGAAGGGTGTCAGTGGCAAGCCTTACCCTCGCCTGTGCAATGCGAGGAGATCCGCGACTCGAACCCGGGACCTTCCGGTCACAGGTGGTAAGACTCTACCGCTTGCACCAGGCCCGCCCTTCTTTCGATTAAAAACATAATAGAGTAATTTCACAAAAGTACTCTTTTGTTGTCACTCCATATCACAAAATTGTACTTTTGAGAATCAATTTCACAAAACTTCAATTTTATCTGCATGCCTTGTAATTCTGTAAAACTATACTTATATTGTGTCTCACAGAACTACACTATTTTTGTCATTTGATCGACTGATATAAGTGTAGTTTTTTCTTTATGTTAGAATTTGTAGCATATATCTATTTTTGTCCTAAGCAACTGTCTCAAAAATCTGCGATGTACCTTTTGCATGGATTGTACTATATCATGTGCATCTGCATGATTTCATTACGTGTGGCAGCCATGAGCTTTCTGATATAAAGCCGTTTCAGGATGCACCATGTGGCGATTTGCTGCCAGGGCCAACTAGTAACTCATCAAAAAAGCGCAGGGGACGTGCCCCTGAAAAACTAATGGAACCACGCAAAGAAGCTGAAAGGCCCATGCTGATGCCCAGTGGTACTGAGTAAGTAATGTCCGTGTTTGTCTATGTTTGTTGATGTTTAAAGCACTTTTATATTCAGAGCTGCATTGTATGACAAATTTGCATGAACTAGCAGCTGGATTGTGCAACCACCATGTCCTAAAGTAGCAAATACCCTCGCCGTTCTTATCAAGCAGAACTATCCTGGGATCTATGTATCAGATGATACCATTGGAAATGGCCAATCATGTGAGCATGTGGTTTACCATTGGCACCAATGCCCACCAGATACAAGGACTACTATATTAGATGAATTCCTCGTGAGTAACTATCGAGACATGTTTGTACTATATTTTGCTCTTTATGAAATTTGCAAATGATGAGTGCCTTACTGGGATACTGCAGAAACGGTACAAGTGGTCGCCTGGCCATGAAGAGGAGTGTCAAAAGATATTTGACCGAAAATCGGTTAGACAGCTAATGAATCTCTTTTGCTATGAGAAGCAAAGGGTTAGACAGGTGTTAGCATCAAAAAAGACCAAGGCTCCATCAGTTCGTAGGGCCCATGATGAAATGGAGCTAGAACATGATGGTGGTAGAGAAGATCCAGATGAACAGCAAGGAGAAGCGTCAGTAATGGTACTTGAGCATGAAGATCCGCTGAAATGGAAACCATTTGTCCCTGTATGGATGAAGCCAAAATGGTGGGAAATGTTGTGTGACCATTGGGCCAAAGACGAGAACATCAAGATGTCTTGCCAACAAAGGAAGAATAGGTATTCAGGAAAACGCCCCCGTAATGCTGCATGCCCACCAAAGATAAGACTGCATGAGGAGATTGTGGTACGAACGAAGAATTGAAATCCTGCTTTTTGAAATTTATTTCATCATGATTTGATGATTCTGGTGTGATTAAATAGGACTTGGATAATGGTGGAAAGCTGGGGGTTGACATTGATTCACCCACTAATATATTGAGGGAGTCTGCTGACCAGAGGGCATGTCAAACTGAGGTAACTACCTTTTTAATGTACTGGGATTAACAATTCTGAAGACTAAAGTTATTAAGTGATATTGACTCCATATGCCAACCAGATGAATTGTTTTGACATGCCTTCTTTTTTTCAGGATAAGAGGGATCAAGCTAATAGGGAGGCACAGAGCATTCAGCTAGGTTCCCATTCCGTGCAGAGACAGGCAGGGAGTGGGAAGCAAGGGAGGCACTGTGGTACTATCAGTGTCAGCAAGAAGGCCCAATGCAAGCCATTATCTAAATCCTCCCCAGTTTGTGTGAGCAAACGAGGACAGCAGCCGATGTTCACAAAAGAACAGGTGCAAGAGATGATTACTCAAGCCCTGCAAGGGTTAAATGAAGCTTGGGAGAAAAAGTTTTTGTCCTTGGAGCAAAAGATGCCCAGCATTTCCTCATCGCACACTGTCCCTAATGTTAGCAAATTACAGCTGTCCATTCAGTTCATATAGCCATGAAAATTGGGTTGCTTGATTTGTCAATGGCGTTCGTTTGCACTTGCAGGGTGTGAAGGAGTCATCATTGGCTGTTGGAAGAAGCAGACGGTGCAAACTGGCACGGCAGGTACTAATGTAATCTGCTTCCTGCCTATTCATATGTTTGCATGCCCTACTATTTGCTAGCGAGAAGCTACTGTGAAACCTGCATATATATATAATATATAATATATATATATATATATATATATTATATATATATATATATATATATATATAGAACTACTATCCTGTAGCTGGCTACAGAATAACTTATTCTGTAGCCACTTTGAGTTATGATAATTACTATGTTAATTTACGAGATTATAGTAACTCCTTACTAAGTGGTTTAATATAACGTTATGGTAAATATCCCCATGTGTTATAGTAACCCAACTATCGTAAATATGTATTGACAATGGTAAAATTAGAATAATTATAGTAAATGGAGGTGGCTACAGAAAACTTATTTTGTAGCCGGCTACTGAATAGCCTCTCCCTATATATATATATATATATATATATATATATATATATATATATATATATATATATATATATCCTTGCTCCGATTAGCATTTCATCCATGTAAAAGGAAATGTGGTGCTAGATTTATTCTATCAGGATCTCATAAGTTGATCACTAGACTGTAGTTGCAAACTTTGTATGACTAAGTATTTGCAAATAACATAGTATGATCTACAATGTAGAAACAGTGATAAATGAAGATATACTGAAACATGATACTTTGCAGTTTACTTTCCTAAGATGATGAAATGATTAACCCATATGCATGCCATGATGGGAATGGTAGACAATGTTTTATCTCTTCAGAAATATATTGAAACTGGTCAAAATCACGCTTCTACTGTGCTGCTTCGCGCTCGGATGGTTCTGTTACAATGGGATGTGTGTATAGAAAAGATGGCATCCTTAATTCCCTTGACTATGGGGATTGTAAGGTTGTGGGTTGTGCAAATCCTGACAGGGATTGTATTTCGTTTGGATTATATATGGACCCATGCATTTTCTTATATTCGTTATGTATGAGTAAAAGCCATATTTTCTGGAGTTCCTGGAACACACCATGTGTAGCGGTCATGAAAGGATAGCTTCTTTACTGATATTCTCACTCACGCGTAACAGATTCATTCACCTAATAAAACAGGAATATTTGCATCCTTTGTTAACAGACTGCAGTACATTGTTTAATTTGTTTGCAGCTATTTAACTTAAAACTGTTTCAACGAGTGCGGCCTTTAGGCTCTTTTTGCCGGTTAGATTCCTGATTAAATGCGAAAAGGTTTTAAACCTACTTCACATAATTTCTGTGTTTACAGGATACATTAGATTCCATGGACGGAGAAGATCCAAATGCGGAAGATGATAGTGATTACCAGGAGGAGCATTCGAGCTGAGCTAGCCGTGAGCTTGCTGTGGGCTGTGGTTCAGAGATCTCATTTCTTTCTGGAGTTTGTGCAGGACGGTGCCTAGGCAATTGGCACTGGAGCCAAGTAAGTGTGCCGGTTGGCCACGGTCCGCGTGTAAATTATGGGCATGTTTCAGCGAATGAGCGTCGTAGCGGTTTCTTACAGGTTTCTTGTACGCTGCCTTGTCTCAGAGGTAGCCTCTCCAATTATCCATGCAGTTTGGCACTCCCTTTGTTTCGAACTTTCAAGAGCCCCTGCCAAGCTTGGCTGCTTTTTTGGCCACTCTGTGGGCATCGTGACGCTCCCCACTCGCGCTTCCCGCTCTTGTCAAGGGTTTTCTTTACGTTTCCTGCGTCACGACACCGTTTCGTTATGCATGATGGAATAGTTTGGCGCTATGGTTTGTCAACCTGCTGTGGAGGTAGGTAGGTGTCGAGTGCAACTATGTGATGGGGCGAGTGATGAATCGTGGTGTTACTATTGTATAAATTCGGGAAAACCAGAGGTCTCCTAGACGTGAATTCGTGACAGGTTCTCACGATGTCTTTGTGAAGTACACCCGGACCTTTTTTGCGAACGTAAACACACTGGTCAGTGAAAGCTCGAATTTATTCAGTCTCACTCTCGTTGTCTAGGTCTCACTACATGTCAACTAAAACAGATTCTATTCAGTCTCACTCTCGGTCTCACTTACTACGAACCCGTTCACAGGTCTGAAACTGGCAAAAATAATGTTCCGATTGAATTGTTGTGAGAGAGAAGCACTGTTCCGTCTGAAAAAAGAAGCCGAACAAACCTAATATGGGTAAGCTGAACAGGGCCAGTTCGTATATGTCAACTAAAACAGATTCTATGGACGAAAAGCATGCCGCTGCAGGAGACGACGACGAGGACAAGGAGGAGCGATGGCGCGCGCTGAGGCAAACGTGTGAGTTGTCTTAGATCTCGCTCCTTTCGGGAGCTTGCTGTGCAGGACCAGGACGGCTCCTTAGCATTGGAGCAAAGTGCTTGTGTCGGCATGAACTTTGGGCGCGGTTTCGTACGGTTTTCCTTAGCCTCGGAGGTGGCGTCTCCAATCTCCATGCAGTTTCAGCCCTCACCTGGTACAGCTCGTAGTCGTATGCGACCTGATCGCACTACAGCTGGCGTGGCCGCGGGGCGTGGCAGCGCAGAAGCCGGCCGGCAGCGCCAGGACCCAGGGAGCAGCCCAGCTCTGCACTGCACCGCTTTGCCGCCGGCCACGCGGCCGTCACGCGGGAGCTGTCGAGTGAAAGCGCGGGCGTGCGCGCGCGGCACGCGGCACGCCACCTGCCCCGTCCGTCCGTGCGCGCCCACGCGTTGCCCCCCCCCCCCCCTGTGGGCAACGTGAAGCTACCACCGCCTGTCTGGTTCGCGCGCCCTCCCGCCCCGCCCCCGGTTTCCTCGCACCCACGACGCCGCCTGTGGCGCGGCGCTGCACTGCCGTTATGCTGCGCGCGATCGAATCGGACGGAGAATAAGTTCGGCTCGGCGCCATACTCTGCCGTCGTCAACGTGCTCCGCGGGTTAGGTTAGGTTGCGACGAAGCGCCGGCCGAACTGACTGACTGACTGCGTCGGGGTCGGCTTTTTTTTTTCTTTCTCGAATACATAAAAGATTTGCGTATCATTACACTAAGAAAAAAATTTAAACATATAGATAACGTGTTTCTATTGGCTCCTTTTCTACTACTCCAATATATAGTACGTTCTAAGAATTTTAGTATAAATTAAGAGAGAACATAAAAGCGCTAATTACCCTCAGTTTATTTCTATCAGACGCTATTATGGACATGATTGATGGGGATTAGTTGACAAATGTAAAATATTTAATGTAAAACTAGTTTTTGTCCTCTAAAATATATTATATTTAAGGATAAATTTTAAATAGGTAGAATGCACTCTATTAGAGGCCAGAGGGAGCATAGCTATAGTTGTGTTTGCCGAACTTTATTGCCACGGTGCAGGTGATGTTCTATTCGTTCGTTATGCGTTGGAATTCATTCATCCATACGATTTGTGCAAACGACGCTGATTTGTGAACCAAATCCCAAATTGCTAGACGCTATTGAAACAACCGGCCACTGGGGAGAACGTCTGTACATGTTGGTACCGGGAAAATATTACTGTATCCACCGTGTCTCCCTGCATATATGCCATGGATAGCTGCCACGTATCCGGTCAACGTGATTCAACCGCATACCTAGAAGATTTCCTCGTATGTCCGCATGTGGCTTCAGGTTGCCTCCTGTGCCCGTTGCTTTTCTGCCACAACCATATGTGGTTGGATCGTGTTGACCGGACACGTGACAACCTCATGACATATATGTAGGAGACACGATGGATACAATTTGCATATTTTTTTTTTTCTGTTGGAACCTAGCAGACTGGACTTGACGCAAAGACGAGAAACAAAAGAAACCGTCGGTGGAATTCGGACAGGGAAAAAAGGGAGGAAAACGATACCGTCGGCGGGCGGCGTAAGGTCTGAAACGGACAACACCGTGCAGTCGGCGAGCGGTTGGGAGCGAGTCGAGGCGGGAGAGAAAAAGGAGCAGAGGAGAAAAGAAAAAAGAAAAGAATATATGGCGCGCCGGCCGGCGATCCGCGATCGATAAACAAAAGGCAGGGCCCGCGTCCACTGGCGTCTGAGCTGTGCGTCTGTGTCTGCGTGTGGAACGGAGAAACCTCTCGCGGCGGGACCCATCCGCCCGCCGCCGCCGCCCCTGAGGCCGCGGCCGCGGTCGCGCACGTCACCATCCGGCTGCCGGGCCGGCTGACGTGTGGACGGCTGGACGCCGTGACGGTGGCGGCAGTCACAGCGCCCCGCTGCGTGCGACACGATCCGGAGATCCGGTCCCGGCGTTTTTGCGGGGAGAGCGACAGCGCGAGAGGGGAGACACGGGTGCGGAAGGTGTGAAAACACGCTGCCACGGCGCGGGCGGACGGGCCGGGTGGACGACGACGGACGTGACACCCACCGCACGCCTCGCTCGGCCGCTCGGTGCTGCGTCCTGCACTCCTGCGCATGTACGCTTCTCAGGTTTGGACGTCATATGCGGTTTCGTTCAGGGCCTGGTTTCGCAGGTTTAGCGGCAGCTACATCCAATCCAGATGATTTCTTATTTTTGTTTGTGTAAACGTCCAGGTGAAACTCTGGCTACAGCTACAGATATCTACTCTTGGCGGCAATGACTGTCTGGTTCAGACCATGACCATGGGAACATGCGTTCAAATTTGGTTATCTGTGATTGAATCTAGTAGTTGCTTAGCCCAGTCGGTTTTCTTAGGGCACGTTTAGTTCCCAAAAAGTTTTTCAAAAAGTGCTACAGTGGCAATCATATCGAATCTTGTGATATATGCATGGATCATTAAATGTAGATGAAAAAAAACTAATTGTACAGTTTGGTTGAAAATCGCGAGACGAATGTTTTAAACCTAATTAGTCCATGATTGAACGCCAAATAAAACAAAAGTGCTACAGTAACCAAATTTTCAATTTCGTGAACTAAACACAGCCTTAGAGTTGCTACCAAATAGACCATCGGCCTGTTCGCTGGTTGGATTCTGGGCTGGTTTGGGCTGGCGGGTGCTGGTTTGTTGTGAGAGAAAAACACTATTGGCTGGCTAGTTTGGGCTGGCTGAAACCAACAAGCGAACAGGCTGCATAATAGTTGCTCCATCTGCTTGGTAGTATTAGTAGTAAAAACATAGAGCCCTTAGCATGAATGGGGCAATTTCTCTGAAGAAATTACGACCAACATTTCATTTAGCCATGCGAGGTGTAACTGATCAGGTGAAACTGCGAGGTTAAAAAACAGGACGATGTTCATTTGCTACTAGTAAACAGTAAACATAACACTAGCATACTACTTTTTGGCAAAAGAACACATTAAAATTAGTGGATTGTCTTCGTAGATTAGCCGTGGATGCCTGCCACGGATTCACGACATAAGTATTCAAAATGCTCGGGGAAGTTATCCAACTGCTTCTTCTAAATATTGGATGTTTGTATATGAACACAATAGTTTCTCGCGCAAAAAAAATGAACACAATAGTTTCCACCACTTCAATTTAAAGAAGAGACTACTTCCCCCAATACAATATATTATTAAAAAACATACTACTGTTAAACCGTGCAGAAGTAAACTGCAGATATTGTGAGGCAACTACTACTAGTAGGTGGGTACGCCAGGCAGCTTGCAGCCGGCAAAGCACAGCAGACAGCACAGGCGGGCCGGCCAGTAACGAAACAAGTGGTAGTTTTCCGTTTTCCGCCGCCCAAATCCGGCGCTGGTGACCGGGCGGCCCCTCCCGCTGTGCACGTAAGCAATATCCAAATCCCCGCGCGGATCCGGCTGTCGTGTGCGCGCTGCCGCCGCCGTGGTAGGCAAGCAAGGAAGACGCGGTGCAGGTGCGGTGCGGCCGCCCAACACACATCCGCGCTCCACTCCACGGTCGCCGTCGCCTCCTCTGAACCCGTCGCCGTCACACGCCTCGCGCGGCACCGCACCGCGGGCCACGCGGCTCGCGGCGGGACCGGAAGCACCGCCGGGCCCCGCCCCCGCCCCCGCCGCGCGCCGCGCGCCGTGCGCCCCGCGGGACCGCCCACTCGTCTCGTTCGTTCGTGCGGGGCAGGGTAGGCAGCCGGTGCCGCTCGTTGGAGCGTGACCGCGACGCGTCGTGCCGCGCCCGGCCGCCCACCCGCGCGTCTCTGGAAATTGCGACGTCTCTGCATGGCTCGTTCGTTGGGCCTTGGGCGGGCGGGCGTCGTGGAGTGCGGCCGAAAGCAACCGGGACGGACGGTGGGCGGAGCGGCGGCAGGCACACCGTTGGGTTGGTTGGTTGGTTCACTCGCTGCGCTGCCGCTCCAAGACGTTGATGTGCTGCACGCAACGACCGGCGCCAGGCACCGTTCACTCCATTGCTTCGGACGTGTGGACCGGGAAGTGATTATGCCAAGATGCGCAGCTGGGTGAAGCTTTTCCTATGGGAGGGAGCATGTGTATTGCAGAGACATGCGAAACTGATTCGTGCTCGTTGGTTTGATTTCTTTTATACGGTACTGCCTTTGGGTGAACCTAGGCCTTGTTTAGATTGAAAAAAATTTCAACCTGATGAATAGTAGCACTTTCGTCTTATTTGATAAATATTGTCCAATCGTGGACCAACTAAGCTCAAAAGATTCATCTCGTGATTTCCAACTAAACTGTGTAATTAGTTATTTTTTTTACCTACATTTAATGCTCCATGCAAATGGCTAAAAATTGATGTGATGGAGAGAGAGTGAAAAAACTTTGGAATTTTGAGGGTAACTAAACAAGGCCCTAGGATGAAGAGGCAAACCTACTCGGTTGTGACTTGTGAGTGCAGATATATCAGCTAAGTTCAAGTTCTTCATCAAGACAGATTTAGGTATTTATTTGGTGTTGATTGCTCAGCTGGGTTTCAGATGAGGACGTTCTGCAGCTGGATGAAGAGTGAGGGCGCGTTTAGTTCCCAATTTTTTTTTTTGTTTAGCACTTTCGTTTGTATTTGGTAATTAGCATCTAATTATGGACTAATTAGGTTTAAAAGTTTCGTCTCGCGATTTCTCACCTAACTGTGCAATTAGTTTTGTTTTTCGTCTACATTTAGTACTCCATGCATGTACCGCAAGATTCGATGTGACACTCTAGGTTGGAAAATTTTAAAATTGACCGGCTATCCTATGCATCAGGCTCGCTTGACCTGGATCGTAGTAGAAAGGAAAAGGAACGGTACAGGTACAATGCATTCCGAAGGACCACGGAGACTGAACAAGTGAGGGAGAAAATACGGTTACCAGCCATACACGGACACGCACCCGTACAACCCGCGCACTGAGTGAGCGCATGCAACGCAAGCAGCCGCGGCATTCCATGTACGGGCGAGCAAACGTCGGAGGCCAACGCGGGACGGCCGCCCCCATCTCCCTCCACCTCCGTCGCTGTGGGCGCCTCGCCTGTGGCTGTGGGTCAAACCTCCCCTCCCGCTGGCTCCTCCTCACCTCCCGCCTCCCCTATTAATACCGCGCATCCACCTCCCTTTCCTCCCGCACTCCAGCCCTGCCTGCCCAGCGCACCAACACAACAACCACCACCATCGCCACCGAGCGCTGCGCCGCTGCCCAACACTTGGCATCGTCCTCCGCCGTCGTCACTCCTTCCATGGCGCCCAAGAACGCTCTCCCCGCCGCCAGCGCCGTGACCGACGGCATGATGGAGCCCAGGTTCCGCGGCGTCCGGAAGCGCCCGTGGGGCCGGTACGCGGCGGAGATCCGGGACCCCGCCA
Source organism: Miscanthus floridulus (assembly GCF_019320115.1). Taxonomy (NCBI): domain Eukaryota; kingdom Viridiplantae; phylum Streptophyta; class Magnoliopsida; order Poales; family Poaceae; genus Miscanthus; species Miscanthus floridulus. The sequence continues at coordinate 71,302,135 of NC_089591.1, forward strand.
GGAAGGCCCGCGTGTGGCTCGGCACCTTCGACACCGCCGAGGCCGCGGCGCGCGCCTACGACGCCGCCGCGCTCCACTTCCGCGGGCCCAAGGCCAAGACCAACTTCCCCGTCGCGTTCGCCGCGGCCGCGCACGCGCTCCCGCTGCCGCTGCCGCTGCCGCCGCCACCAAAGAAGAAGCTGGCCAGTGAGCCCCAGCAGCAGCACCGTGGAGTCCTCCTCCCGGGACTCGCCCGCCACGCCGCCCAGGGCTCCGTCTCCGGCCCCGACGGTGATGCCCGCGCCGTCGCTCGACCTGAGCCTCGCCATGCCGGCCATGGTGGCCGCGCAGCCGTTCCTGTTCCTGGACCCGAGGCTCGCGGTGACCGTGGCCGTGCCGGCGCCCGTGCCCTGCCGGCCGACCGTTGTCGCCGCCGGCGCCAACAAGCAGGCAGAGGCAGCAGCATCCTGCCGTGAAGACGACGAGCAGAGCGACACCGGGTCGTCGTCATCCGTGGTGGACGCCTCCCCGGAAGCCGTCGGCGTGGGGTTCGACCTCAACATGCCGCCGCCGGCCGAGGTGGCATAGGTGGTGGACCGGCCGCAACGCCCGATGACACGACGCGGCTCAAGAGGTCGCGTACGCGTAGATGATTAGAGCTTGTATTAGTACGAGGTTGGTTGGTTACTCGATCGTTTAATTTGCCGCGATGAGTTACTATACTAGGTGTACATAGATGTTCTTTTTGCATCGGTGGCTAGGTATAACAAAAGCTACTGTCTGCCGATGTTACAAAACAAAATACTACAAAAATGTTTTGTCCTTCGAGGTTATTTGTAACATATTAATTCGCTGATTAACGAGAGATCTACCGTCTTTTGCTCCTATTGTATTGTATATGTTCTTCTAAGTACCTGTTGATTTGACTACGTTTGTAAGAGTTTTGAGGGAATCATCATTAAATCAATAACGTGCGCAAATCTTACTTTTGAATCCGATAATTTGATCTCAGCAGCCTGCTTTATCAAGAAATATGGTGCGGAAAAACCAAAAGAAGTCTTCTTCTTAACGAGCTTAGCACCAGATCGAGTAAACACCCTGTTGCTTACTTACAGTGCAAGTGAACCGTTCGTTCTCAATGTGAATTTCTGTATGCGCACCCAGACGACCGGCTTGACAACCACTGATGAGAGGACGACGACCTGAGACGAGACGACTAGGAAAACAACACCGCGAGCTCGGAGGCTGGGTCCCCGACTCCGAGAGACGAACTGGTCCACCCGTACGCGCTGGCGTCACCTCTCTCCTGCGCACGCCGCGACGCAAGCATTGGCATAGCAGCAGCCAGTCGGGATCGCCAGCGCGCCCCCGCGGCCCCACGCGCGTTTGAAGGCTTCCTGTCGCTCGCGCAGGCGCTACTATACTAACGCTTCGGACCGCGGCAAGCTCCCCGCCACGACGACCCCGAGCAACACGAGGCAAGGCGCGCGAGGCGGGTCACCCGCGCCGCGTCCTCGTGGAGTCATGTGATAGAGTATCAAGCTAACCTATGAGCTTCCGCGCGGCCCTGTTTTTTTTGAAAGGCACCGGTGGATTATTTTGTTCAGGCGGCGGTAGCTTTGGGAGCTCCTGCAAGCAAACCGTAAAGCGTAAACCACCTCTGCTTTACCTGGGTTGCTTGGATTGGTCCAATACAATACGTACGTAGCGCAGAAATACGAACACAAAAGTGATGATAATTCACGATGCTCTTATCAAAATTCCTTTAAAGCTCCGAACACTGGGATATTTTATTTTTTTATACATGTATCAATACGATTCGGCATGAGATTTGTACACAGAATCACACGTGAATACCCCCTAGCCTGACTACCGCGAGCGCGAGGCTAAGCAAAACTTCATTTCGCTGAGGGAAGCCCCTAGAATGCCAAGCTGCTAAAGTCTCGCAAAAATGATTAAAAGAATTCGTGAAACAAGCTACCAAGCTCGAGCTGGAAAAAAAATGACGGCAGTTGTTGGGGCCTAGGGAACGGCGGGTCGGATTTGTCCGAGAATCCAGTGACATGGTGGTGGTTGTCTGGTTGGTTTTACTGCTTGCAGGAGGTGATGATACGCATCGAGTCAAGCTGGGAGAAAGACGGGCAGTAACTTGGATGTTTTTGGCCATTTTAGCTGAATCTGGGCGACGCGAGGCCACACGGTGGTCTCCGTCCACACCTGAATGGCTGAATCGTTAATCACGTATGCGCTCTGGAGGGAAACGGCTATCGTGAGCAGAGCACACAAGTTGGCGCGGAAAGGGAAAGCAAGCACACATGTCTCCGCCGTGCCCTCCTCGAGTCAGTCTCCACCGCCAGGTCTTGAGCTGAGAGCTCGATCCGGATCGGAGCCGGCCAGGGCCAGTCGCCCAGTCCATAGGGGAGGCGGCAGTAGCACCGCACCTTTCCGTTCCGATTCCAAAGCCGACCAGCCACACGCGAGGCGGCGCGTGCCCGCACGGAACCGCCACACCTCGGAGGCGTCGGCGGCTTTGGATCTCGGGCGGCGCCGGGGCCAGAATAAACAAAAGGAGCCGCCGCCTTTGCACGAGGCGGACTGGCGTGCGGACCCAACCCAACCTCACCTCCAGCGGAGACGGGGCGAGCTGGCGCGTTGCCCACGCTTCCACGGGGAAATTAGGTGGCGCCTCGGATCGTGTCGGCCGCCGGGCCACCAGCGTCCTCCCGCCGCCTGCGGGACAGCGCACGCAACCTGGCGCCGCAGCGGCGGGTCAACAAAGCACGCTGCCAGATCTACGAGTCCGCAGCACTCGGTGACGCGACCTCTCCGATCCAACCCGGGCGGCACCGGCAGTGCGGGTGAGCGGTTAACCAACCAACCTCTCTCAGCTTCGTGCCGTCGGATCATGTCGATCGAGGACGAAAAGGCCAAGTCCAGGACCACGGGTGGGCGAGCGGATGGACAGGCCACAAGGCTGGAGCCCTAGATCGAGCACCCAGCTGCGCACGCTCACAGCCGTGGTGCCGACGGGATTATCCTGCAGCCACGCCACGCACCGCCGCTTGGCGCACGAGCCGTGCGCCCGTGCCCGATGCCGTGGAGGCGCGGGCACTTCGCTTCGGCTCCACGTTTCGGCGCCGCGGCAAGCAGCGGCGCGCGCTAAGCGACGAGCGGCGCGGCGGCACAACTACTCCCACCGAGGCAACACGGCCGGTGTGGTGTGTTGCCCGCACCGCACGGCCGCTGCCATGACGCGAACGCGCCAACGCCTCCGGCCTTCCACCTCCACTACACGCAGTGGGCAAGCGGTGGACCAACTGGCGGGACGAGAACGCGCACAAGAGATGGCTGAATGAACCACGGGACATCGAGAACTCAAGGGAACGCCAGCCACAAAGTCGAAGCGAAGCCCGGAAGCCTAGAACTTGTCCTCCTTGCCCAAACATGCCATTGCAATCTCAGCCTTTTCTTCAGTATTCTGTAGCACGCCAATTAGCATGACAAATAAAATCGACCACCACCTCAAGCATCCCCACGGATACAGATTGCCGTGGCAAACAGCTAACGGGCACATGCGACTTCTCCTAGCATTTCGTGAGGATCTCGGCTCCGGTCCTGGTGATCAGTATCGTGTGCTCGAACTGCGCCGCCAAGCTGCCGTCCGTCGTCACGGGCAGTCCAGCCGTCGTCCCACATGTCGCAGTCGATGCTCCCCATGGATATGATCGGCTCTGCACAAGAAAGTTAGGCGGCGCTAGCATCAGTCAGGAAGGCAAGAACACTGCTACACGTCGACGGCAAAAGAGGACTCAAACATGGCTGGCTTTACTCCGCGTGCAAGACGTGGAATGAGTTAGGAAGCTGCGAACCTATTGTGAATGTTTGCCCTTCAATCATCTGACCCGGCCTGTTGTTCCCTGTTGCAAGCACATCACAACAAGGTCTAAAAATTGCACACTAAAATAAGAAAACAAGAACAAAAAAAAAAACTACTATTACAAGATCAATATCTCAGAGATCTTACAAATTTATCATTAATGACTCTACTATTATCCTTCCTTTTGTAGTTTTGTGGCATACATATAAGCATGACAGACTTAGTGGGACTCTGCTCTTATAATTTTCATGCTTTGGCTAGGCACATGGTGGTCCCAGTTTGTATAAGAGGACTTAATATCAATCAAATTAATTATATACTAAAACAGAAAGTCCGCAGTCTGGAGGTTTTTTTTTTCTGTTCTTTTTCAATAGAGAAACACAGAGAGACATCTAAACTTCAACATAATTTGCTCTTCACCTAAGCAGTGCTTATCAATTAAAATGTTTATTCTCAGGAGAAAATCCACAGCCTACGGTTATACTCTATTTACGTAAATCTTAAAGTACTAGTGTGCTAAGCCTTTGAAGTCCTCAACTACAATATGCACTGCCTATCATCTATTGCCAAAAAACATTGACTTACGCTGGTGATAGATAATTGGTTCTGAGTGAAATACTCTGCCAACTCCATGCCCAACAAAACACTCCACAACACCAAATCCGTTCCTCTCAGCATGCTCACTGAAATGTTCAAACAAATCAATGGGTAAACGTTATTAAAGTAATATCTAAGATGAAGTAAATTTTGGTATAGCCACACCAAATCATGTAGGACAACGGACAACATTAACAGTAAACTTGTTTTCAAATTCAGTTAACATGCGAGAGACACTGGGTGAATGGTTGTGTAAAAATATACATCTCTGCTCCTATTAAGACGAAACTGGCATCGTCCACACCCTGGCTTCGTTCTGCCCCCGACTTGCGCGAGCCCTCGACTCCCCGCATCCTCCCGCGCCGACAGGTGGGACCAGGCTCCCTCTGTTGTCCCTCCCACTCCCTCCACGATCCCATGCTCCCACCTGACCTGCCCTGCGTCTACCAAAAGCTCGCCCCTCCCAACTCCCCGTGTCTCCCAAACCCTAGACCCGCGCCCCTCGTCCTCGCCCTCGCCCTCGCCCTCGCCCTCGCCCCGGAGGCTGCCCTGCGCCCGTCGCCCTTTTCCCGGAGGCCTCCCTGTGCCCCTCGCCCTCACCTCGGAGGCCGGAGCGTGCGTCGACCTCACTTGTGCGCCCCCGACGCCGTGCGGGGTGCTCCCTTCGCCTCGCCCCCGCCGCCGGCGTCGCCTGGCGCCCCTGCCACCGCCGCCGAGCAGCCCCAACGCGGACATGGGAAATGGCGCCCGCCTCTACGCCTCCTCCTGTGGCGGCGACGGCACGTGGGCCCCACTCTACTCGATGGCAGCAACCCGGTCCACCAAGCCTCTGGATGCCAGCCACCAGCTTCTGGCCATCTTCCCAAGATCAGGTCTGACTGAATCAAGTTTTGTTCTGGAGATTCGTACCATCCCAGTGTACCAATTTATTTGTGGAAGGCAGGGCCATTTGCTAATTGCATATGATGATATGATGCAGCTGCACATAGGTCGGTGAAAACCTAGGTCTTTGCACCTGCATTTCTATAAGCAAAAGAAAACCCAAGGTCTATGTACTACGTACTGTCATACTGGGTAATACTGAATTAGACAATGCCTACTGAATCAGACAGTGCCGAATTCAAATGTAGTAGGTTCTGGGTAAAATTTCCATTTTGCGCTAAGGCTGCCCAAAAAGGTACGGGTGAGTGCTTTACTGCCTTATTTGTCTTTCATTCAGCTTGTTAATTCGGCAGTTCTCTAGATGACACGATCATTTTCCTTTCATTCATCTTGTTGATTTGGCTTTGTTGTTGTTGTTGTTGCATCTTGTTGATTTGGCGCTTCTTTACGTTTGTATTTTTCTCTATCTCATATTTAGGTAGAGCATGGAATTTGTAATATATATTTCTCCAAGCAGTCATGTTGTGATATTCTGAATCTATGCATACTCTATGAATCTTGCTATTTCAAGTTTGCCGAAAATGTATAAGCTAAAGATCAGTACAGACTGATCATGATACTGTTGAGAAAATATATGGCACTCTATGTATGGTTTGATGCAATAGTTCTCTTTTGTCCTGTTCTCTGAGAAAATAAGCTTTGAATGATGATTGGCCTCCATTGTCAACCCACGGTGGTAAGAGTCAAGCAGAACTGAGATTGGATCCTTTCTGAATTTAAGTCGGGGAAAAGTTGTACTAAGACGACCACTAATGTCATGTGTTTAGGAGAAACTGATACATACTAATTTAGCATTGAACATTGTAGCAGTGTGTTTTTACTCAGGAGTTAGATGGGCCGATCAATAGTCCAGTGTGGTCTTTGTTTTTTAATTTCATCAACTGGTATTTGGATTATGGATTGAGGCTCTAATTTAAAATTACCATTCTTTTATCAAATTCAGTTCTGAAACAATATCTTCAAGTGCAGATTATACTATACCATTTCAATATGCTTGTGCCGATATGTTCAATATCCATGTATGTTCGGTATATTTCTATGATTGTGTACTGCAGACCAGCATATGGGGTATGGGCGGAGACTAAATGATCCAATTAACCTCTCCTTTTCTTTAGTTAACATTGTTAGAATAGGCGCCCATGGGCTGGCCATATGGGCCTTGGCACCCACGCCTGTGTGGGCTGCTTCTAGGGATTATGGTAGATGATTATAGATTAGATAAGGATCTCCGTTGATTGAGTGTAT